>NC_142509.1:33392500-33705000 GCF_057876585.1 Rhinolophus sinicus | reverse complement strand
TCCATCCACACCCTTTGGCAGGCATGTATCATTTCAGGTAACAAATGAGATGACCCCCCAAGGGAGCCAAAAGCCCATTTTTCTTGCTGTACAATTCAGAACTCTGATGTATAAGAGCGGACATGGGAAAATCATTGGGTCATTCAATGATGGTTTCCATTTTCTCAATTTAGAATTAGGGAGTACGCCCTTCATTCTTCTCCTGTTTGGTGGGAGATATGCTCTGGTGAGAAACCCTCTCACTCAAGGGCAGTGACACACACGGGTGCATTGTGCCTGAATAGCTGGGGAACACAGGGCGGGGGCTGCATTACCTGCAAGTTGTGGTTGTGGGTATCTCCACCCGATGACTTTTCTAGTTTTTCTTTTCCATCTTGTACATATGTTCTAATACCTAATCCTAATCCTTCACAGAATAAACAGAACAGTGACATATTTCATCGTGTTCATAATTGATTTCCTGTGCTTTTGACAGTAGGATAAAAGCAACCCTGGCTCTGAAATCAAATGGGCATGGGTCCAAGTCTGGTCTCTGACATTTATCAACTGTGTGAACCTAAGCAAGTGACTGAACATCTCCGAACCTCCGTTTCTGCATTTGTAAAATTATGATACTTAAAGGACCTACCTCATAGGGTTGACGTGAGGAATAAATGCTCTGGTCCATGTAAAGAAACAGGCCGAAAGAAAGCAACAATCGTCATGTGCTATTACTATCTTTAATATCAGTAATAACGTTATGACTGCCCTCTTTTAAAATTGCAGAAATCACCTCCTGATACTTTGAGACACCAGGAAAGGAATTGTCCCCATCTGACATGTCCCCTGGTAGGAGTAATATCTTGGAATTTCCCACAATACTTAGCATAAAGAAGGCCAAAAGTACGAAGTACAGAATCAAAGGGAGACAGAAATCAAGGCAAAGAAACACAGAAGTGGGAGCTAAGAGTTTGGGAGAACCGGGGTTATGGTCTTGATTTGGCCAATAATTCCTGATGTGATCTTGGGCCTCATTTTCCCCATCAGGAATACAGAAGATGGGTCTGAGTTCCCCTCTACCTGTCAATCGCCCCTGTGCAGCTTTTGTCCACCCCAGCACTTTTAATTTTGTCCACCAGGGGGCATATGAATGCCAAATTACCCAGGCCACTTTTCAAATCAGAAAGGATGGATCTCATTCATGTAAATTATTTTTTAATCAAACACAGCAAATATGAAATATTTGTAAGCTATCTATTTATAATTTTTATACTCAAATTTATTGAGTGTGATTTACATATCATAAAATTCACCCACTTTAAGGGCACAATTCAATGATTTTTAGTATAGTTTACTGAGTTGGGCAACTGCAATAATCCAATTTTAGAACAGTTCCATTCCCCGAATAACATCCCTCTGTAAGCTGTCATTTAAAAAATTATGAAATGTTTCACCACAGATAATTTATAAATTTTCACACTTCCCACCCAAATACGTCTATACATACTAGGGGTGCCAAAAAATGTACACATTTTAAGAGATGTTATCTATGTATTACTTTTCAAAGTTGAATTGAATTACGATAACAATGTAGTATGATGTTCACTCAAAAGACGGCATTAATCAAATGAATGCTAGTGTCATTCGCTCTGTTACAATTTTAATACTTTTTGCCTTTCTTGGAATGTGTATACATTTTTTTGGCACCCTCTATATGTAAAATAATTCACTGTCAAATTGTAAAAAATTGATCAAATATATGGTGATGGAAGGAGAACTGACTCTGGCTGGTGAACACACAATGGGATTTATAAATGATGTAATACAGAATTGTACACCTGAAATCTATGTAATTTTACTAACAATTGTCACCCCAATAAATTTTTTTTAAAAATTGTAAAAAACTATGGTGAAAAAAACTTCAATTTTTGTCTGAAAGTATGGAATCCAAAACCACAATAAGAATTCAGCTCTCACTATATAAACTGTGTAAAGAACTTCCACAATTTACAGTGAAGTAAAAGGCATTTAAACCCAAACTATATGCAGTCACACCAGGAATAAAATAATTGCAAAAGTGAAAAAAAATTATGAAATGTTTCAAAATCTGTAAAAATAGAGAGAATAATGCCCACGTATACCTATCACACAGATCTAACAAATGTTAACATTTCGCAAGCATAGACTTGATACTGCATGCACATTTCTTCATCTCTCCACCTCCCTGCCCCTCCAGAGTTGTTTTAACGTTTTCCTTCCATGTTTTAACATTTTATTGCATATGTATTTATTCATAAATATATGATAATTTTGTTTCCTTTCAAATCTCCATAAATGTTACCATACTGTTGATGACGCTTCTGTAAGTTGCTCTTATCACCTCATATTTGAGTCAATATTTCCTAATTGCATCTCACAAAGGTTATCCCAATTTGCACTCTCACAGCTAGTGTGTAAAAATGCCAGTTTCCATTGCCAACACGGTGTGTTCTCGAATCTTTGTATTTTTGACTATCTCATAGTGAAAAATTTTATCTCAGTATAATTCTAATGCATGTGGCTTAGGTTATGAATTTAGCCTATTTTCATCTGTTTAAGACCAATTTATAATTTATTTTCTTTTATCAATCTGATCATGTCCTGTGGCCAATTTTTTTTAGTCTTTTCTTACTAACTTAGATTCACCCTTTATATATTAAGGAAATTAGCCTTATACCATAAATAGGTGTTTCAAATATTTTTTACAGTGTATTATTTGCCTTTTGATTTGGGGGATATGGGGTTTTTTTGCACTGAAGAAATATGTTGGGGTTTCTTGCGCCTTTCCCCACCCCAATATTATTTTTAAATTACTTTATGAATTCTCCTTGTATTTTTATTGTTTCATTTTTAATATTTAAATCTTTGGTCTATTTGGAATTTATTTCAACGTGAATAATAAGGTAGGGTTCCAGTTTTATTTTATCTTTTCCAGTTGCTTCAAAATCTATTTATCAAATAACTTATTTTTTTCACAAAGCACACAATGCCATCGTTATCATATACTAAATTTCCATAGTTCTTTCTAGTCATGGAACAGTTTACAGGCTCCTTTCAAGGCCAAGTCAAAGCTGGCGGCCACAAATCAGAAGTCTTCAAAGATGGCTGGATTGTGTTCTGAAACTTGACTTTTTCTATACAGCCTCTAAGCTGTTAAACTCTGGGGAGAGCCTTACTGCTGCATTTAGCTACTAAATGCCAAAAACAGGCCTTTGATTTAGAATGAAGGAGCATCTGGGAGGTAGTATTGCTGTGTGGTCAGTTTTCTGATAAGAAAAAGCCTATAAGAGATTAGAACCAGTCAGGAAATTCACAAACTGATTCTAAAATTGATATGCAAATGTAAATGACCTAGAATAACCAAGATAATCTTGAAAAAGAGGAACAGAGTAGGAGGACTTACATTGCCAGATTTCAAGACTTACAGTTGTTAAAATAGTGTGGTATTGGCATCAAATACTCGTAGACAGATTAGTAGAAGAGTCCACAAATTGACTCCTACATGTATGGTCATTTAGATTTGCGACAAAGGCACAAATGCAATTCAACGGAAGAAAGAATCCCCTCCACCCCAGTAAATAGAGCAATAGCATAGCTCTTAAAAAACAAAAAAGCCCTTTACCCCTACCTCACACCATACACAAATATTAATTCAAGATGGGTCATAGACCTAAATATAAAAAGGAAATCAATAAGGCTTCTAGAAGAAAATATAGAAGAATATCTTTGTGACCTTAGGGTAGACAAAGATTTCTTAACTGGGCACAAAAAGCACTAGTCATAATAGATCATTCTTCTCTTTTTTCAACATTTATTGAATGCCTACTAGGTTCCAGACATGGCCATCCAAAAAAAAAAAAGTATGTCAGTCCGGCCTTCCAGGAGCTGGTTCAGGTTAATGAGACAGACAGGCAACTAACTATTCAGGCAACAATACTGCAGCTTTCTAGGGGCTCTGGGTTAATAACAGGAGGCAATGGGAGCCAGAGGAGGGGCACCCCACCCAGCATTCTGGGAAGGCTTCTTGGAATATGTGACATCCAAACCAAGCCTTGAAGGATAAGGAAAGTCGGACAGGTTGTAGCAGAAAGGAAAAGAGCTTGCAAAGTCCTGGCAGGGACAGAGGTGGGAGGGTAGAACTGCAAGAAATGTAATTTGATGGAAGCATGTGGGTGGGACTGAATATAGTTTCAAGAATATGTCTGTGTCATTAATTTTCCTTTAATTGATCAGTTAAGCCAGAGGTTTCCCCAACCTCACTGAGCACAGGAATCACTGACGTACTTCTAAAACGAATATTCTGGTACCCCATCACAAAAATTTGCAGCCAATAGATAGGAAGCATGCCCGAGAATCTGCATTTTAATAAGCGCTCCCCCCTCTCCAAATGATGCTAATTCTGCCAGTCCTCAAACCACTTTCTGAAAAACACTGATTAAGCATCAAGTTTCTTCCCCCTGAGAAAGGGGAAGTACTTTCTTAGGTGGCATAGAGGTGAGAGTACGGAGAGCTTTTCTGGAAAACCAGACTGCAGTGCAAGTGATTCTAAGAAGTCTCCTCCTCTGGACACAAGAAAGTTTCTGTGCAAGCATCTGAGGGATGAGGAAGCCCCCAGAGAAAGGGAGTAGCCGTTCCTGGGAACTCTGCCTAGTAACCAGGCAGTTTGGAAATTTTCCCAGCAGGCTCTGAGGACGCTGGTCCAATCTCCATGTTCCTTATGAATATATAAGGAGTCCTCAGACATCAGTTGAGTTTCCTACACCCCTGCTTCTCAACTGACAAAATAGTGTAAACATTTCGGCCCCTGGGGACACACGCACAGCATGTTTTAGGGCCTGCCTCCTCTGCGAGGAACCTGTTTTCTAGCAGTGGTTTCACAGGTATTTCTCTAGTAATAGAGGAATATACTTGTGACTATACACAATATCAAACAAAATGGATGTGTAATGCTTGCTCTGAAAGCCCTATCTCTATTGACAGTGTTAGTGGGTGTGGTCAGTACCCCTCCTGTGGCAGACACTGTTGGTTGCCTCCCTGATAGCTACCCCACCCCTTACTCCCTGGTGCAGGCCTAGCTCCCCTTCCCAGCTGGTCAATTTTCTAAGCCCCTCTGAGTAATCACCAGGTGCCCAGCTAACAGATGCATGCCTGAGTCACCCCCTAGGGACAATGAGAAAGTTAAGAAGATGGAACCCCAAAGCTTGTTGTGGAAATTCATAGGCCAACGGGAAGGGGGAATCTGGGGCTAACTGTAAATACTTGTTCATCACTGGCTCATGAGAGCTGGAGATATTTATGTACACTTGGGTGTCTGGAACTTTTAATAACCAAAGGATAATAAATGTATACCTACAGCCCAGCCCAGCAATTCCACTCGTGGTTGTACACCTAACAGAAATGAATGTTATATCTAACCAAGAACAAGACTACTCATTCTTGGCCAAAATAGAAACAAGCCAAGTGTTCATCAACAGTAGAATGGGTTAATACATTGGGAAAGACTCACAATGTACTTGGAATACTATACAGCGATGAAAATGAACAAACTAAGGCTACATGTGAGAACATGGGTGACTATAACAATCAAAATATTGCATGAGGAGCAGCTGGATGGCTCAGTTGGTTAGAGCGCAAGCTCTGAACAACAGGGTTGCCGGTTCTATTCCCACATGGGCCAGTGAGCTGCGCCCTCCATAACTAGATTGAAGACAACGACTTGGAGCTGATGGGCCCTGGAGAAGCACACTGTTCCCCAATCTTCCCCAATCAAATTAAAATATATATATTGCATGAAAGAAGTCAGACATAAAAGAATATATACTGGATCATTCTGCTTACATCATGTTCAGGAACAGGCACAAACTATTCTTAAATAATAGAAGTCAGAAGACTGGTTATTCTGTGGGGCAAGAGAGATAGAGAAGGCGCCTAACGGAACTTTCTGGACCTGGAAATGTTCTATTTCTTGATCTGGATGGTGGTAACATCAGTGAATACACATGTAAAAACTGATTGTGAAAACTCTACTTTTAGGTGGAATTTCCCACAGCAAAATGAAAACATACATCCACACAAAAACTTGTATACAAATGGTCATAGCAGCATTATTCAAAACTGACAAAAGGTGAAAACAACCCTTGATTAGTTTGCTAGGGTGCCATAACAAAGTACCACAGCCTGGTTAAACATCAGAAATTTATATTCCTACAGTTCTGAAGGCTGGAAATCCAAGGCCAAAGTGTCAGCAGAGTTGGTGTCTTCCGAGGCTTCTCTTACTGGCTTGTAAATGGCCATCTTCTCCCTGTGTCTTCACGTGGTCTTCTCTCTGTGTGTCTGCCTCCTAATATCCTCTTGTTCTAAGGACACTAGTCATATTGGATTAGAGCGTACCTTAGTGACCTCATTTTACTTAATTTCCTTTTTAAAGACCTTATCTCCAAATACAGTCACAGTCTGGGGTACTGGGAGTTAGGACTTCAACAATTTTTGTAGGACACAGTTAGCTCATAACAAACCCAAATGTCCATTGACTAACGAATGGAAAAACAAAATGTGGTCTATCCATTATATGGAATATTATTCAGCCATAAAAAGAGATGAAGCACTGATATATGCTGCAACATGGATGAACCTTGAAAACATCATGCAAAGTGAAAGAAACCAGCCACAGAAGACCACATTTTACATGATTCCATTCGTATAAAATGTCCAGAATAGGCAAATCCATGAAGAGAGAAAGTAGATTAGTGGCTGCTAGGCCTGGAGTGGAGACAAGGGAGGATAAGGAAGTGACTCTTCCAAAAATATTCTAGAGTTATTGCACAACTCTGTGAATATACTAAAAACCAATAAACAGTTTAAATGGGTGAATTCTATCTCAATAAAGTTATTCTAAAAAATTCATGGCATGATCATGATACCCTTAAGATTTCTACACTTTATCATGTGTCATTATAGCTCAATATAAATTAAAACAAAAACCAAACCAAAACAAAATCAGTCCTTTCCTTCAGAGGTATTTGAGATGAGTAGAGAGGAAGACGGTATTTGGGGTGGGGGTTTGCAGAATGGCAGGGAGCCAGGGACTCACTCACTGGCAGAGTTGCCCGCTCCTTGCTGCACCCAAAAAAAGTGCCAGGAAGATCAAGCATGGAGGGGTGGGACCAAGGAACTAAAAGACAGATGGAGCTGGGGAAAGGCTGAGGGAATTGCCAAGGATGGGATGCCAGAAAGTAAAATAGGATCCAGTCATTGGAAACAAATTTGGTGTTGGGGAAACAAAAAACTACTTTTTAATGTTTATTATGAAGCAGTATATAAAGAAAACCATCAACTACTACAAACCAGAGGTAACCATTAGGAACGCCTTGGTGTCATTCCGTAACTAGGAATTGAGTGCCTTCTACGTGTCTGAGTCTGTGCTAGGAACCAAGCCAGGAATATGTGACTCTAGGCAGCTGCTGGAAAGTAAACATGGGAGGAAGGGAAGAGGTTGGCGCTAACGACGAAAGGAAAATCTGCATTCAGTAGATATTCAGTTAGGGAAAATCCCTGGGGCTGATGCTGGGGTAGAGGGGTGCGTGTGTGTGTGTGTGTGTGTGTGTGTGTGTGTCAGAGAGAGAGAGAGAGAGAGAGAGAACTGGGGCTGTGGGGAAGTGTAGGGGAGAGTGAAGTCCACACTGGCTTCTTAGAGTAGTGACAACTTTGGCCAAGAGAGGGATTCCCCTCCCCCATCCTGGATAGGACTTGAGTTTGGCAGAGCTGGGAAGGATAGGGCAACACCTATTCCCAGGGCGTTATCAACATTCCACTTAAGTCAATGCTGAATCTGCCTGAGCTAAGACAGGAAGTTCAGGCCGTGCTCCCCAAATTCAGACTCAGTAAATTTGGGTTGTATTTGCAGGTATGAGGGATGGTGGGGTGTCCAGGACCAGTAATTAAAAATTTTAGCAAGCTCTCAAATGATTCCAGTACCAGGAGGTGGGAGGTATGTGTGTGTGTGTGTGTGTGTGGGGGGGGGGTGTTTCCTTAACTCTAGTTGGAGAAACACCGCCTAAGGGGAACTGCATCTGAGCCTTTTTTACAGATGGTCCCCCTAGTAAACCTGGAAGCAGCTCTTTCTCAAGTCTAACCTAAATCCTTTCTGCTGCTGCTATAAGCACCACGCCCTGCTGGCCTCTTTCGGTCAGAAATAAAATGTTGGTAAATCTTTTTTATTTCTGCTGCTGGATATAGGCCAATAAAAATAAGGCACCCTGGGGGTTAAGTTTGTTTCTTGCAACCTTGAACGAAGTTGTCTCCCCCTGTAAATTCTGCATTCAGGAGAACTTCTGGGTCACTCACGCAAGAGAAAAACGTTAGTTGTTTCCGGGAGACAGGATCACTATTCGTCTGTTTATTTATTCAAAATGTATTTATACCAAGTTGGCAAGTGTATGGAACAACTGGAACTCTCATACTGCTGGTGGGAATGTTAAATGGTACAATCACTTCAGAAAAACAGTTTGGCACTTTCTTGTAAAATTAAAACATAGACGTACCATGTGATCCAGCAATTCCACTTCTAAGTATTTATCCAGGAGAAATAAAAACATGTCTTCCCAAAAGATGTGTACAGAACGTTCATAGCAGCCTTATCCACCTTAGCCAAAAACTGGAATCAACTCTAATCTTTGTCAACATAAACTGTGGTATATCCATAGTATGGAACGCTACTAGGCAGTAAAAGGGACTCAATTATTGATATTATCAATAGCACAGATGAACCTCAAAAATATCACGCCGAGTGAAAGAAACCTGACACAGAAGTGCACACACCATATGGTTCCACGTATATGGAACTCCACTCTGCAGTAATAGAAAATATATTAGGGGCGGCCAGGGATTGACAGAAGAGGGATAAAATTCATCTATATCTTGATTGTAGTCACACTTTTATATGTCAAAACACATGTACTTACTGGGTGTTTACAACATTCAAGATAAAGTATATTTGATCTAGCCATAATAAAGAATATAAAGAGAGGAAATAAAAGAAGGAAGATTCAGGGAAAAATGAGTCTTCCCATCACCAAGTCAGAATTATCTGTCTAAATATTTAAAGGTTAACAAACTTGCTTGATAATATAGCTTCATAAAAACACAATTGAAAAGTTAGTGTAAGCCTATGGGCTCTAATAATTCAAACTTATAAAAATATTAAAGATAATTTAATTACTGACTGACATTATGTAATAATTGTTTAATAAACGACTTTCACTGGGAAATAAATCGTGCTTTGTTGTTTGTAAATCACTTCAATAAAATTGAAAAAAATAGGGTAAAAAAGAAAATATATATCATGTCATAGATTATTCAATAATGCAGACAAGGCAGTCAGCAGGTCTAAAAATCTGGTTTATGATTCTCTCATCAATACATGTGTGCAAGTCAGGAGTAAAGGGAGAAATATGGATTCCTTTTTTTCTTTTTTCTTGCTTACAAAAATAACCTACTTGCGAAATATTCAATTTTAGAAGAGAAAGTCCTTATAACCCAACCTTTCAGAGGTCACCGACGGGAATGGTCATTCCCTAGTTTATTTCTAACCCTATTCCAACATATATTGTTAAATAGTTTAATATTACTAATATTATTTATTAATATTATAGTTACGAATATAGAATCCTATCAAATACTATTAATACATTTGGTTTTTCAATTTTCTTTTTTATAAAACAATTTATTTTGCATCTGTTTCCATACTTAATTCTGCTTACTTTTTGTATGGTTCCATTGAAGTTTAATTTATTTAACTGGTCTGTTTTTAAGGGACCATTTGTTGCCATTTTTTATTCCTGAAAACAGTAACTGACATCTTTGTTATTACACAGCAGGAGTATTCCTGTATATAAGTTGGCTTCCTAGAAGTTTCTTGACCAAGTTGCTTGGACAAAAGGTGTAGCAGTGTTAAGAGAAAAATTATTCCCTTTTTGTTGCTGTGGCTGCAGGATATGTGAGTGGAGGAAGGAGATATATTCTCAGGGATTCAGGTTCTTATAATGCTTTTTTTTATTAGACAAGATTATTAATTACAGGACACGAAAACAAACTCTGGCTGATTTCGTGTAAACAGATTCTGTTTAATCCACAAGACTGCTGTACAGTTTTGTTATAAACTGAATAACATTTTGTGGGTTAGCTTGAGACTAGAATCACCGCTGTAACACTGCTTCTCTGGGAAAATCCGTTTTAAAATTCAGAATCCTATTTACAAATAACCTAAATTCACTGTAAGCAGAGACTATACCTAATTAATTGTTACCATCAAAGACTTTGTGGACTCACAGTGTTAAAAACAAATTTACTCGGGCCGGCCCGGTGGCTCAGGCGGTTAGAGCTCCATGCTCCTAACTCCGAAGGCTGCCGGTTCCATTCCCACATGGGCCAGTGGGCTCTCAACCACAAGGTTGCCAGGTCAATCCCTCGAGTCCCGCAAGGGATGGTGGGCTGTGCCCCCTGCAACTAGCAACGGCAACTGGACCTGGAGCTGAGCTGCGCCCTCCACAACTAAGACTGAAAGAACAACAACTTGAAGCTGAACAGAACCCTCCACAACTAAGATTGAAAGGACAACAACTTGACTTGGGGGGAAAAAAAAATTTACTCGAGTAAATTTGAAGATCTAATTTGCTTTATTAAGCAATTGATGAATCAGGCAGCATCCCATTTACTGACTACTGTGTTTCCCTGAAAATAAGACCTAGCCGGACTATCAGCTCTAATATATCTTTTGGAGCAAAAATTAACATAAGACCCGGTCTTATTTTACTATAAGAAAATTTTACTTATAGTAAAATAAGACCGGGTCTAATAAATAATATAATATAATATAATATAATATAATATAATATAATATAATATAATATAATATAATATAAACTGGGTCTTATATTAATTTTTGCTCCAAAAGACACATTAGAGCTGATTGTCCAGCTAGGTCTTATTTTTCGGGAAAAATGGTAGAAGTGCCCTCCAAGGGGCTGTACAAAATAGAAGGTTTTCTTTTTTTTCTTCTTTTTTTTAACAGGACTTTATTGAGGAACAGTGTGTACTTCCAGGACTTTTTTCCAAGTCAAGTTGTTGTCCTTTCAGTCTTAGTTGTGGAGGGCGCAGCTCAGCTCCAGGTCCAGCTGCTGTTGCTAGTTGCAGGGGTCGTAGCCCACCATCCCTTGTGGGACTCAAGGAATTGAACTGGCAACCTTGTGGTTTGAGAGCCCACTGGCCCAGGTGGGAATCGAACTGGTAGCCTTCGGAGTTAGGAGCATGGAGCTCCAATCGCCTGAGCCACCAGGCCAGCCCAAAATGGAAGGTTTTTATAGGAATAAGTTTGGAACAAGGGAGGTATTCACAAAAGAAAAGAAAGGATTATTTCCCCCCCACCCATAACAGATTACCTCATTGGTGTTGACCAGAGAATTCCAGACTGGTGGAATTAGATTATGTTTCTGGGAGAAGTTGAAATTCCAATTATATCAGGCATTAAATCTAGTTTTGGTGTCATGGGCTTTTAGCATGAGTGATGCCATTTTTAGGCCTGTGACTTCTCTCTTTCAAGTAACATCACTGTGGGTTGGGTGGTTATATACCCCAACAGGGCTTCTCCACGCAAGCATGTGGTCCGTTTCATCCCAGCTGGGTATACTAATTCAGTTCTGATGCTGACCAACCTAAGTTAGCACCTGACTCCACAGGTTTAAGGGTTCAGTCGTTGTGATACGGTGATATAAGTATATATTTGGTCTTCGTTCTAGTTCCTGGCCCAAGAACTTCTAAAACCCTTGGAATTCCCTGAGTGTTAAGGGTGAGAAAGTATTTTTGTTATATATTACAAGCTCCTTTCAATCATACCTGAGGTTATGTCAATGAGGTGACTCTTGGTGGACTCCCACATAGCTACAGGATGGGTGCTGGTTGCCAGAAGAACCAACACTATGATGAGAAGATTGAAAATTTCAGCCCCACCCTACTACCTTCTATGTAAGGAGGGGATAAGGGCTGAAGATTGAATTAATCCCTAATGACCAATTTTTTAATTAATCATGCCTGTGTAATGAAACCTCTATAAAAACCCCTAAATGATGGTATTCAATGGCTTCCGGGTTAGGGAACCCATCCATGTACCAGGACGGTGATGCACTCCAACTCCACTGGGACAGAAGCTGTTGTGCTCAGGACCCATCCAGACCTCACCCTATGTACCTCTTCATCTGGCTGCTCATCTGTATCCTTTATAATACTGTTTACAACAAACCAGTAAACGTGTAAGTGTTTCTGTGACTTCTATGAGCCGTTGTAGCAAATAATCAAACCCGAGGAGGGGGTTGTGGGAACCTTGGATTTAGAGTGGATTGGTCAGAAGCACGGGTGACAAACTGGACTTCTGACTGGCCGTGGGGAACAGTGTTGTGGGACTGAGCCCTTAACTTGTGGGAGTGGATGCTAACTCCTCAGGTAGTGTCAGAACTGAATTAAATTGCAGGATATCCAGCTGAAGTCCAGAGTTAGAGGATTGGTGGTTGGTATGAGGAAAAACTACACATTTGTTGTCAAAAGTGAACTGTTGTGAGTGAAAAACAGATCTTAGGAGTCCTCCTTGGGGGTCCCCAGGCCAACTATCTTCTAAGCAACTGGCTATAAATTCAGGGTTTTCCATGACTCCTTCAGGTTTGATAATTCACTAGAATGACCCACAGAACCCAGGAAGGCATTATACAGACATACCTCGGAGATGTTGCAGTTTGGGTTCCAGACCACCGTCATGAAGTGAGTATCGCAATAAAGTGAGTTGCAATCTTTTGTTGGTAGAAGGTCTTCCCTTCAATTTGTAAAAAAAAATATGTAACACCTGTGAAATGCAATAAAGCAAGGCACCATAAAATGAGGAAGGTGGGTACTTAAAGTTACAGCTTTATTATAAAGGAAGTAGATCGGGAACAGTCAGGTGAAGAGACACCTAGGGTGTCTTCTGAGGGGCAATGCAGAACTTTTGTGCCTGCTTGCTGCTGTGTGTCACGCTCCTGGCACATCAATGTGTTCAACAGAAGCTCTCGTGGAGCCTAAGTGTCTGGAGGTTTCATAGGAGTTTCATTACCTTAGGCAAGATTGATTAAATCATGGGTCACATGCTTACGTGACTGAGCTCAAATCCAGACCCCTCCCTTCCTGGGAGATGTAAAGGTCCAATCTTTTCATTAAGTGCTTGGTCTTTCTGGTGACCAGCCAACCATTCTGAAGCTACCCAGGGTCCCACCTGTGTCGGCTCATTAGCATAACAAAGACATTCCTATCACTCAGTTAATTCCCAGGTTTTTTGAAGCTCTGTGCCAGGAACCAGGGACAACAAAAACCAGATACAGGTATCCCCCACTTTTTGAAAGTTCACTTTACACCACTTCCCTTAAAATACCTATACATTAGTATCTGCTGTTGCTAACCGAAAGCAATCCAAAGAGCAGTCTCCCTTTTACAAAAAAAGGTGAAAAGTGAAAATAGTATTCAGCATTTATTGTGCAGTGAGTGGTTATAGAGGTAGCCTGCATCTTGAGTAGTGAGAGTGGCACCGCCATGCTCCTTCCGGGGAAACTACACTTGGCATCTCAGCATCAAGTTGCAGTAGCTTTGAACTGTGTCTATGGTCAATTTATTTTGTGCACCTGTTAGCAAGATGTGTCCTAAGGTAAATACTTCTTTGCTTTATGCCATTTGGGCTTCTGAAAGGTTTCATAGGAACACTCTACTTTTGGATAGCGGGTAAACCTCTATATTCTTTATTATGCCACAGCATGTATCACATTCATTGTAATTACCAATGTGCTTGTCTCCTGGATAAACTATTGGGAAGGCAGGAGCTTGTCCTGTTGTTTGCCATTGAAGCTCCAGTATCTTATAGGGGGCATTCTACATTTACTCAGTATTTCAGTGAAACTGGTGCTGAAGCAGTTCTGGACTTCAGGTATTGGTTATGCTGTATTCAAAAATAACACTTCCGAGCCAAAATGTCTAACAACAGGGAACTGGTTGAATAAATCATGATACATTTACACAATAGAATTATTATTGGAAAAGAATGAATGTACTCTAGATAGATGTGCCAATAATGGCTAGAGCTCCAAGACAGATTATGTAGTATAGTATAGTATAGTATTACAAAAATGTCAAGGTGTGGGGTGGCCAATTAGCTCAATTGATTAGAGCATGATGCTGGTAATACCAGGGTTGCTGGTTCGATCCCTGCATGGGCCACTGTGAGCTGTACCCTCTACAACTAGATTGAAACAACTACTTTACTTGGAGCTGATGGGTCCTGGAAAAACACACTTAAAACAATAAAATAAAAGTTTAATAAAAAAACAAACAAAAAAAACCCATTGATACTGTCAACTTAAAAAAAAGTCAAGGCGCAGAACAGTATTGAATGGTATGTTTTCTTTAACATACAATGTAAAGTGTTTAAATCTTAAGTGTACGGCTTAGTGACTATTTACTAATATATCTGTGTTGACCACTTTGCAGATCGAGATATAGAACATTGCCAGGACTTGGAAATCTTTCTCATGTTCCCTTGTAGTCCATACCCTCCAAATGGAACCATTATTCTGACTTCACTCATTTTAGATTACTTTTGCCTGTTTCTTTTTTTTCCCTTCTTCCACCCCCGTACTCAGGTTCAAGCCGTTGCTTCTCAGTCTAGTTGTGTAGGACACAGCTCCCTGGCCCACGCTGGTATTATGAGCCTTGCGCTCCGCTGGCCACTGGCAGCTCCTGGCAGCCCACGATAGCCCACGCCAACTCACGCCAACTCAGCTCCAGGGAGAGCCATTGTTCACAATCTTAGCTATAGAGGACGCAGCTCACTGGCCCATGTGGGACTCTAACCCATGACCTTGGTGTTAGGAGCATGGCACTCCAACCACCTGAGCCACCAGGTGGGCCCAATTTTGGCTGTTTTTGAATTTCATATCTTTGGAATTACACAGAATATACTGTCTATTTAAACTAAATATTCTATCCTGTTACAAATAAATAATGCTTTGTAACCTGCTTTTCCTACTTAGCATTATATCATGAACATTTTGCAATCATCTACAATAAAATAATGATTTTAAATTTCCGTATTGTAAATTTGTTAAGTATGTTCTCGGTTATATTTGAATATTCTATTTTTGTTTTTAATTCGTGAGGGAAGAGGAGTTCAGCGAATCCAATAGGTAGCAAATGAAGATCCCGGGACTTCAAACCTATGTCTTAGCCTCTCCCTCGTCCACCACAAAAAGCGAAGTGCTCAAATATGGGCAGAGCCTTGCAGTTGTCTTGCAGGAAGGCATTGTAATAGCAACAAGAATGACTAATAAGTATTAATAGCTCATGACATGAGAACAAATGACATTCATTTCTTAATATATTAGGTGTATTAGTAATGTTTATACAGTATTATTCATGCAAATATTATTAACCTGTGTCATGGGCAGGGGCTGGGCCTAGACCAGGATCGCAGCTGAATCTCTGCTCCTCATTCCAGATGTTTAGGGGCTGGACTTCCAGGGACATGCCCCCGTGGAGCTCTGAGGAGCCAATTGGCGCGCAGAAGGCGGGGCCCTGGGAGCGACAACGATGCTATCCAATGGGCCGACAACTGGACCGCCCCTGGCCAATGGCCGCGCTCCTTCGCGACGGTCGGAAGTGGTGAGGCGACTCTAGGGGCCGTTGTTCAGTGCGGGGGCTGACTGAGGGGGCTCAGTATCCGTGGCTAGCGGCTCGGCTAGACGTGCTTCTTCTTTTCCGAGGTGAGTGTAGCGGCGGCCCGCGCCTGGGGAACCTCCAGCAGCCTCTAGTTCGGGGAACGGCAGATATCCCGAGGGCGGGGTGTGCGCTAGGGGGCTCTAGGCCTGGGGGTCGCGGCCGCGAGGAGAAAGATGCCTGTGTCTCGGCGTCTCCCCCAGCCTGTGGGGCAGGCCGCGCTTTCTCCTTTGGGAACCGGAGCCTCAACAGTCCCCCGCGGCGCCACGGCCCCTGCCGAGTCTTGGTCCCTAGCGGCTGGGAGGCGGGTGTCGTCCCGAGCACCTCGGGGCCACCGCGCCCGGGGCGGTGCTGGGTCCGAGCCTCAAGCTGCCGGCGTGAGGGGTCGCGGGCTCTCGACGGTAAGATCCGGGTTCGAGTCCCCACTTTGACCAACTGTGGGGCCGGTAACTGTCTTCCTGGACTTCCGCTTTCGCGGGCTCTAAAATGGGGATACTGACTTTCACCTAGTAGGGTTAAAAGATTGCCGTGGAAAGCGTTCAGCAAACAACAAAAGCACCGTAAATGTTAACGGCCGCTCTTGGCGAAGCTCGGTGTTCTCTCCACACGCTACCCCGGCCTCCCTGGGGGCGGGGCGTTGGAAAGCGCCTCCTGGGTCTGGTTCCTGAAGTGGTAGCTCCGCCCCTTCGGGCTGAGGAGCAGCCGCCGAAGTCCCGGGGGGTGGGGGGGGGGAGCTCCTAATGCTGAAGACTTAACTGTACCAAAGCACTTCCGTGCATTCGCACATTCACGCCTCACAACGGCCCTTGAAGTATTGTCAGTGGTCTGCGTGAGCAATGGGAGGCCCAGAGAGATTAAATCACGTACCTACTGAGTGGCAGAAGCAGAATTTGACTCTCAGAGTGGCCAACTCTGAGCCCTGCGTTCCATCCCCAAACGCCTTACAGCTAGAAAACCCGTTATTTCCTCATCCGAGGCTCTGGCCTGGGTTTAATGGGCTGGACTAGATCACACCTAGAATCAGTCAGGCCTGGGAAACGTACCTGTGCTTCCCCCTTTTAGGAACGTGATTTATTTTCATAGCTAGGTGCTTCCCATCCCTAGTTCATATTTCATATCAGAGCGGTTTTCTTGAATCATGTCACTTCTTAGTTTAAAACCCTTCTGTGGTTTACCATTGAGTTTGGAATATAATCCAGTATTTCTGTCCTACGTAATAAGGCTTCTTGAATCGTTCCCTTTTTCATTACGCTCTTTCAGGTCTACGTTTGCATTCTCCTTCATTACCTTTTAGGCCCACTGCCTGGATAGGTGTTTCCCCACTCCCATCTGCTGTCTTTTTCTTTGCTGGCTGGCTTTTTCGAACTTCAGGTCTTAGTTTAAATGTCATCTGGTAAGAAAGTTCTTTCCTCACCACCCTTACCTAAAGTAGATTACCTCCACTCGCTTCTTCGTTTGTCTGGGTACTGTTCCATCAAAATGCTCACCTGAAGGTGTATGTATTACTTTGCTTATTTTTCTTTTTTACTAAATTGATCAGTTGAGTCAGACACTTTTTTTAATTTGCAAAGTATTCTTAGTGCCAGGGCACAGTGTCTGGCCCTAAGGTCTTAATTAACATGTTGAAGGAATGAATGAATACGGGTTTTGAAAAGTTTGGTGATGTCAAAACCATTAAAGAGCCCTATTAGGGGGCAGTTGTTAAGACCATTTTTGCTTCATGGAAAGGAATAAAGTACATATTGGTGATAAAGTTGCTGGCACTTTGCTTTCTGCATTGATACCTTGTTTAAAAAGAAGGAAAAACTTCACAGTGGAGAAACCCGGCAGACACTATCTTCACTAAGTGATCAAAGTTGGCATCACCTGGAATAATCAGCCTGTTGACATCATATGCTTCCTGATATACGCACCGAGATGAACACAGCGTCACTTCTGTGGTATTCTTGCTGAATATATATTAATCATGAGAAGACATCAAACAAACCCAAGTGGAAGAACGTTCTACACAATAGCCATTACACTTGACAAGGTTACGAAAGATGAAGAAAGACTGAAGAAATATCCCAGATCAAAGAAGACTAAGGAGAAATAACTAAATGCCGTGTGTGACTCTGGATTTGATCCTGAACCATTAGCGGGATGATTTGTGAAATAGAGATCTATAGATTAGATACTAGTATTGTATTAGTGTTAAGTTTTCTCTACATTTGATAATCTTACTATGGTTATGATGTTTTGGGTAAAGAGTATATAGGGGTTCTTTGTGCTGATTTTGCAAGTCAAATTATTTTAAAATGAAAATTAAAAAATAAGGTAAAACCCATGTGTTGGGTCTTAAATAAATTGCTCTAAATGCACATTTTCTGTGCTGTACTTTTTTATTCTGTTTTGCTTGTCACTCTTAAAGCAGACATGAAATTGAAAATTACCACTTCTTTCTCTGTAGTTTTCAGGAAGAGCTAAAGATGGCTGAATTTCTAGATGACCAGGACATTAGACTGTGTGACAACTGGTAAGAAATTAAATCTAAGAAATGTTATTGGAATGAGGACAAACTAGTTTCTGTAAACAGTTAGGTTATTTATTGGCAGGTTAAAATTGGAGTCATATAATATGTCGTGCAAGTATATGGGACAAGCCTTTTTAACACTTTTGGATAAAATTGCCTTTTTAGTACTTTGACAAGATGGTTGGTTTAGGTATCATAGTGTAGTGACTGGAGTGATAGGATGAAAGTGGGAGTCAGGGCTTTGGCTCCTGCCTTTAATTAGCTAATGGCTTTTGGCAAGTTACTTGTTTGCTTTGGAGTCTCACTTTTCTGACCTATAAATAAAGGAATTTAGTTGTCTTTCTGAAAAATGTCATCATATATTTCAAAAAAGATACTGAAAATGTATGGACTAGATTAATGTTTTTCCAAGTGTGTTGCAGGGATTTCCCTGAGTGGCTACAGTGGCTGGTTGTCTTGGGGTTGATTGGGAACAAGGTTTAGTGAGCTTGGCTCTCCATCTAGTAATGAGAGCAGTTCAACCAGAGCTGCTGAACTGTTTTTATAAAGGATTTTGCTGAAGGAATGTTTCACTGCTTTAAAAAAGATAAAAAGTCTATAGTCTTCTGGCAGTCCAGATTAATCATTATCATTTTCTGATTCCAGAACTGTTAGTGAAGAGTGGGCACAGTCTTTGAATGTTCAGCTTCCTGTTTTGGTGTTTTTAATCCATGTGAGAGACAAGAAAGAAACTCTTTCTTGCTGAAATGAAACTTAGGAGTGCAGCCACTAATCATCTGATTCCTGGTGGGGATTTCTCAAGAACTTGGTATTTTAGTGCTAATACGAGTGCTCTTACTAAAAGCTAAAGAAAGCAAATCAGCACTGTCTGTGTTATGTGTAATTTAACAGATTGTGGTAGAAGGAAAGAGAAGTTGAATAAATCGTTTGATGCATCGTTTGATGCAGATTAATGAAATGTTCGGGCCAGATAACAATTTTTTTTAATTGCCTTTTTTTGCTCAGCTTTTTGGTAGAATGAGGATATAATCAGAGCAACTGCTGGTCACAATATTCTTTTTCTGCATGGAGTTAAGATTTCATTTCTCTGAGAGTGTCTTGCCTTACAGGGCATGTTTTTCCTACTATGTGCCACTATCACTTTCTGCCAATTAAAACACCATTTTAGCTTTGTTTGGGTTTAACATGTACTGGTACTAATACAAAGTAATCGATACAAATAATCACAAGAAAATATTATTCTGATTTTATAAGAACAAACATTGGTTTAGCATCAGTTAAGATACTCTTGTAACAGTCCACTCCCATCTGAAGGAATCTGAAACCTAGGACAATATATAAATAACTATGCCAAGGGAATTTTTAAAAAGAGTAAGTTAATGGAAAGCTAATGAAAACAAGGTTATTCAAAGCCAAAACAATTTGTTTAAAGAAAAGAGCAGATTAGCAAGGAAGGCTGACTGAGCCAGCACAGACCTCTCATCTAAGTAGCCCTGTTAAAATTCCAGGTTTTAAAATTTTGTCTTTAGAGCTATATTCCTATTGTTCTGTAAGAGAAGTTAAGGTACTTGTCAAAATATGAGCTGCGATTAGACCCACTGGTCCAGGAAAAAGAGTAGTTGGTTGTGATTGAAGATGTTTTTGCATGTTATCTCTTTCTTACAGTATCCTCTGATTAGAGGGAGCATGTAGTTGTAGAAAACAACCTCATTCAGTTTTTCATTTTTGCGTGTGTTAAATAATTGACCTCTGGCTTGTTTGCGTATTGTTTGGAAAGCTGCTGGGAATTTTTCTGGAAGTCTTGGTTTGCTTTTCAGTCATTTCTATCTAAAGTGAAATTTCATTTTTAACTTGCTAGTTCTTGGGCATTCTAGCAGTTTTATCTATATGGAATTGTGTTCTCACTTAAAACATCTTGGTTTTATCTGTAGGTAGGAAGTGAGTGTATTAGTATTTTGTCTGGTTGGAATGTTTGGTGGGATTATGTTGGCAGTTCAATTGAAAAAGAAAACAAAACCAGCAGACGACTGTTTCATGTAATCATTGCAAATATCTTTTATCTTTTTCTTTCAAGGTTTCCCAAGAGGTGAAAATGTGTAATAGTAAATGCTCTGTAGTCATACCTGACAAGTGCTTTGATTCTTTCTTACGGTTATGTGGTCCTTAACATTTTAATTCTAAAATTTAAGTAGCCTTGTGCATATAGAATGCTTTATGTCAATAGATTGTCCTGAATAGCCCTATAAAATAAAAACTGTCGACATTTATTTTCTTGATATTTGCTGTTAACATTATTGTCAAAATTATGAAAAAGGAACCCAGACTCTCAACACCCTAAGCAGTAATTACTGGCTTTAGTTTTTCCTGGCATTTGTGCACATGTGGTTTACAATAATGATATAGTTCTGTTTTCACTTTGTTGGTGTACCATATTTAACTTAGCTGTTCCTTATTGTTGAAACATTTTTAATGATTTTCATTTTTTTACCATTTTTATGACGATGAAAATCTTCCTAATCCCAAGAGTGGGATTACTGGGTTAAAGAGCATATCATCTTGTGCTTCAGGAAATGCATTTTCAGGCTACATTTAAGCAGTTTATACTACCATTAGTGATGTGTTAAAATGCTAGTTTCACAACATCAGTTTGACACCTCAGAGGTATTGTGAGTTCAGTTCTAGACCACGGCAATAAAGCGAGTCATAATCTTTTTGCTGGTAGAAGTCTTGCCTTCAGTCTGTAAAAATGCAACATCTGCGAAGTGCAATAAAGCGAGTTATGGCTGTAGTGGAATTCACTAATTTTAATTTTTGTTAATTTAATAGGTTTAGATGATAACTGGTATATAGTTTATTCCACTACATATTTTAATATTCTACAGTTTTAAGAAATTTAAACAAAATTAATTTAAAACCAGTGGTTTCCTTAGAAAGCTAGGGATTTTGGAGAAATAGGGGAAGTTAAATCTGTCAAGACATTGGTAGTTTCCCTCTTTATCCATTTGAGTTTTCTTCCCATCCCCCACAGCTGGTTATTCTTCTGTGTCACCTTTTGGCTTTGCTATGACAGCTTCCTTGATAGTTCCATCATTGGGTGAAAATGAATTTATTTGGTGTCTTGGTCTTTCATATGGGGAGTTATGACTATAGCTTGAGGCACATCAGTCCTCCTCCTTTGAAATGTTTCTTAGACTGAAGAGTAAAACTGTAAAAGAAATAAACTACCTACAGCTTAGCATGGAGGAAGGGTTCCTGTAGTATTCAGCTTCAGAGGCAAAGTAGGTTATTAAAGATTTGTTGTATAAATATCTGTATCCTGTTAGGTATTTTATTTTTCTGAAATTTTATTCTAGGTAACATACTTACAGGCACATTCTTTTAATGCAGTCTTTGCTGGACTGTGAAATTGGAGTTTACCAGGGGTCATATCTAGATGAGTAAAAAGTTAGGCCTTTGAATACTATGTGCCTCTAGTTTGAGTGTATATGTCCTCTTGTTAAATTTATTTTTAAATTATAATTGACATAAAATATATTAGTTTCAGGTATACAGCATAGTAATTCAACATTTATGTACCTTACGAAGTGATCACTACAAGTCTAGTAACCATCTGTGCATAGTTATTACGATATTAATGACTATAGTCCACTCTTATTAAATTTAAATGGTCTTATTTTTTCACTTAACATTGTCATTCTTCTCCCTTTTCTGTAACTTAGATATTGGATTCCTTAAACTAAAGGAGAATTGCAAAAAGTGAGTGAGGAGACAGGCCTGGGGAAAGGGGTTCAGGACTTCATTTTTGTATAGTTGTGCCATGAAGTTTATACCAACCCAGCCAGAGCAAATGGTCCCGACTAGCGTGCAGCCTGCTTTGAAAAGCATGCGGTTCATAAAGGAGGCAATTTCCCGACCCTGCTGGCTATCCCAAAGCTGGCATCTGCTCTTGTTGGTTTGACTTTTATTTTTATTTTTTTAATTGGGAAATTTTTAATTAATAACCATCAAATGCAGTTTACATTGATGACTGCAATACTGAAACTGACATTTAAAATATTTTTTTCTCAAAGGAGGTTAGGGATTTTCTTTTTTCTGGGAAACATGGAGATCAACTATGAGCATTAATGTGGCCAGTCTAAGTCACTGTGGTTTATTAATGCTGATACCTAAACAGGTGTCCACGTTTCCTGTCTAAATAAGGTAGACTGGGAACTTCTTGTATAGCTGAATTTTAGCAAAAATTCCATGAGCTAATTTAGAGGAATGTCACAATTTTGCAGTGCAAACTCATAGAACTCTACATTGGGATCACTTTTTTTGTTTTAAGTGCTTCTGACTTGAGAATACAGGCAATTTTTCTTTCCCAATTCCTTAGAAAAATATTTCTGCAATAAGTCTTGGGTCTTTTTCACTATACTGGGTTGTTTTTAAGAAAGATTATCAGCTCTGTGGTTAGTTTCCCACAGTTGATAAAAATCTATCAAAAACATAATATAATTTGCCGAGAAAAAAGTTGTTTTTCAAAGGCTGCAGGAACAGGAAAGAAAAAGTTCTTATTTATATGAGCACAAACACTTAAAGCTGGTCATATTGCAGGTAAATTCAGTATGGTATTCAAAAGTTCTATAAAAATGAAGAAAAGATGCATATTTACTTCCATTGCTCCACCAGTCAAATATTAGGTTTGCGTAACAGTTGCACTGTAGCAGTTTACTGGTCTGATTTAAGAGTTCCAAAGTTCTTTCTGTTGGCCCAATAATGGCCACATCCCAGGTAAATTCAGTTAAAAAAACAAAACGGAAATTAGGGCCAAGATTCCATGTAACAAAGCACAGCAATATGCTTCTAGAAGTTGCTGTCCTTCCCTAGCTCATACAGAAATAAAAATTTTGGAAGCAGAAAAAATACACCATCTAATAATTCTAGCAGTGAGAATGATTTCTGAACCATTCTGCCAAGAAAATATCACTGCAAAGCTGGAAGGTAGGATCATGAGAAGAAGACAATATCCAAAGACACTTGCCACACATCCAAATAAAATACCGTAAGTTTAATAAACAAAACATTCCTCGACATCCAATTGCACTGATGCCATCCATATTCATGGCCAAACTGGATTTTGCCAGCCAGTAACAATGTGGCTCCAAAAGCAAGGCCAGAAACCATTGTTCTTGCCAGATCAGTCTCATTCATGATGCTGCCATCTACTACTTTGGATATAATACTGTTAGTGTTTCTTGCCAGATGTGGTCAGAATAAAGGTGGCTCATCCTCAAAGTTGTTTCCATAGGATTGGCTGAGATGCAGTTGGATTGTATGTCTGAGTTGACTGGGAAATCTGCCCACTGTATGGCTATTGTGGAGGGACAAATTGGCCTTGCTGCGAGTAGTCATAGCCAGCATGTTGTTTGCTGTAGGGTCTTCCACTTCCTCCACAATCATAGGACTGCTGTGATTGGTCATTGATGCTATAACTTGTCTGGTAGAAATCTGTGTTTAAGTTATCAAAGCCTGACATTGCAAATGGCAGTAGCACCAACAGCCTGGTTTGACTTTTAGTAGAATAAAAGCCAATGAGATCAATTACTACCTTAGACTGAGAGTGAAAATAAATTGTAGGCTTTTTTTTTTTTTTAAATCTGGGGCATACCATTGTGCTTTGGGGCAGGGATGGTTTCGGAAAAGCCTAGCTCTTCATGTTGGTTGTGATCAGCACTGATGTCTAGAACGTGAAGCTGAGCTTTTAGAGGAAGTGCACAGCACTGATAACTCATAGGGTTGCACAGAAGATTCAAAACTTTCATTGTTAACTCTTGAAAAGCAGGGGTAGTAACATGCATAAGAGTTTATAGTCGAGATATTCACTAAAGAAATAATGGAGACTAAAGTTTGTACAGGACAGATTTCCATGTGATACAACTGAGTAGATCCGTCAGTAATGCTTGCCTTTTTCTTTTATCTATTTCGGTAGCAAAAAGGAAATTCCTGTGTGTAATTTTACCATCCATGAGATCCACTGTCAAAGGAACATTGGTATGTGTCCTATCTGCAAGGAACCATTTCCCAAGTCTGACATGGAGACTCACCTGGCTACAGAACACTGTCAGGTGAACCACCAAGTACTCAAATGTTCATAAATGTATTATGCTTGCTATTGTGCAGTAGCAAGTGGACATGTTGCCACAAAGCCCATTTATTGGTTCTCACTTCTTACCCTAGGTGACCTGCAAATGTAACAAGAAGTTGGAGAAGAGGCAGTTAAAGAATCATGAGGTTAGTTTCCCTGCAATGTGAAGGGAGTGAGTTACCAGGGGGTCAACCCTACTGAGATTACAGAGCCACATGCAGAGCAGAAAGCCAGTCTGGTTGAGTCTTTGTTCTCTATTAGCTCCATGCACACAGCCTCCCAAAGCCTATTGAGCCTTCGGCTGTTTGCTGCCAGATTTCAGCTGCATGGCTGTTATGCCTCAGGCACAGGCCGCAGAGCCTTGCCCTTGGAACTGAATCTGTCATGCTCGAGATCGGCTGTTGGCAGCCTCACTGAGTGCAAAGCCAAGTCTGGGCTAGCCCGTGTGGTATGACCCCCTTAGCACACAGCCTGCCTTACTTACATCTTGTAATTTCACTTTGACTTCTTGATCACTTGGTTAGCATGCTGTTTACACTAAAGAAAGTCTTCAGAGAGCATTTGGTGAGAAAGAACATAGTATCATTTGGTCCCTAGTTGAGATAAAACTGTCCATAGTTGAATGAGTGTATATATATACACATATACATATGTGTATACACACACACACACACATATATGTAAATTCTGAACGAATTAGTTAAAAAACGAATCAGTTAAAAAATCCCCCCCCCCCCAAAAAAAAATCCCAACAACTATTTAGTTGGTGATCACAGAGGAGTGTGTATATTTATGTAAAAATTCATCAAGGAATGCACTTAAGATTTGTGCATTTCATTCTGTGTACTTAAAAAAAAACGAGCAATTTATTCATTTATAATTTTAAAAGGTGATTCATATTCAGTGAAAAAAAAGGGAAAATATAGAAAGCAAACAAGCATCACTCAACCTCACAGCTCGGAGATAAACGTCTCATAAGTACTTTGGTACTCTTACCTTCGTTATTTTTTCTAAGCATTTGACCTGTGTTTTACTCAGCCTCACCAGCAAGGAGGATTATGATTGAGGTCACATTAATGATAATGTGTGTTTCTCTGGTTCTGACATCTACCTGCTGTATAAAACAGCCTCCAATCACTTGTCCCCTCTTCTAACTTCTCACCCAGATATTTCTGGGATTAATTAACATGGTAATGTACCAGTCATTACAAAGATATAAGGACAAAGTATTTCCTAACCTTCGTGCAAGTCATACTATGACAGTTGTAGACTAAAGAGTTTTTAAAAATCTTCCTTAAAAAACGTTTATACATTATTCGCTGTTATGAGTTTCTAGCACCTTTTAGGGTTGTTAAAGCACTTACTATATATATTATTTAGTATGTGTGGACAATTATTTGCTTTTTTGCTGTTGAGTAACTTAAAACAGTGACATTTTTCTAATAAAGCTTTTTTAAAAAATCATCTTTCTGAATTGGTGTTAAATACCTGGTAGGTTATTTTAAAGCCACAAAAACATAGATTTAAAAATTGCTTCCCTTCCATGCCTGTTCTTGCGTCCACTTTATCAGTTTCTTGCATTTTCTACAAGAGCACATACAAGCATCGCTAAAAATGTTTGAAGTAGCATTTAGAATAGAACTTGGATTTAATTTGTATGAAAAGGAACTTGTTCTTTGGCACAGTGGTTGTAAAGCATCTAAACTTTTGAAATGATATTACATTAAAGTTCTGAGCTTAAGTTCTCAAGTTTTGGAAATATCACAGTAACATATTTATATCTTTTTAATTTTTTTAGTGCTTTAGTAACTATTTCAAATTAAGCATAAAAGTTTTGTCCTTCATCTGCTGAGTACATTTATACTCTTGGGTCATTTTCACTGGCGATTCCTGGCTTATTTGGTCAATTTAAAGCCAGTGCTATATACAGATTTGCAGATTAGAAATCTCAGTGTCTTTCTAAAGGGCAGTCTCTTTTCCTTATTACCAGGAGTAGTAAGGGGAAATTGGGCTGCTGGAGCTTTGACAAACATCTGATTTTGCTGTGCTGCTACTGTTTGCTCCTGGGCTTCTCTGGCTGATTTTAGGTTACTTTGTAATCTGCAGAAAATGTTGATAAGTCAGTGTAGCTGAGGGAGTAGATTCCTTCTAAGAGTTTCCTTCCCTTTGTAGAACCTGGTGGCAGGGTCAGAGAGAGAAGCTGTGATTCTTAAATACATAGAAAAACGTGGCAGGCAGGTGAAGCTTGGGTTGGGAGAGAATATTGAAGTAAATACCTTTGGCTTTCCTTGCCCTGTGTTAAAATATGGCCTCTTTTAGATTTGTATATTAATGGCCTCATTACTCTGTGTTACAGGAGACTGAGTGTCCTCTACGGCTTGCCCTTTGCCAGCACTGTGATTTGGAACTTTCTGTTCTCAAACTGAAGGACCATGAAGATTACTGTGGTGCCCGGACGGAGTTATGTGGCAGTTGTGGGCGCAATGTCCTGGTGAAAGATCTGAAGACTCACCCTGAAGTTTGTGGGAAAGATGGGGAGGAAAAGAGAGATGAAGTGGCCATGCCAACTAATGCATATGATGAGTTTTGGGGTCAAGATGAAATCTGGATTGCATCCCAGCTCAGACAAATTCAGTCTCTGGATGCACCCACGAGACTTCTCCGAAGGCCTCTGAGAGCCTTTGATGCAGACCTTTTCCATAGTAGGACTACCAACCAAAGGAACATGACAACCCAGTTTCCAGTTCAGAATAATCTAGGTGAGTTGTGTTTGGGATTAGAAAACAAATGGTGTCAAAAATCTCAGGGCAAATGGGAACAGGGCTTTGGGGCCAAGTAGATCTTTGTTCTAGAAACCTGGCTGTAGCTAGGTAACATTAGGAAGAATACCTAACTTTCCTACAGATGGGAGTAACAGAATCTCTTTGCTGTTGGATTGCCACTGGATTAGATTTAGAGGGTTGGTGGTGATTCCAGTGCTGTGAACGGCTAACATTTACTGAGTATACCCATGTGCTTCAGGCATTTGCAAAGTGCTTTGCATGTATTGTTAACTTACTTCATTCTCACAACAGTCTTATGAGGGTAGGTAAGTGGTAGAGCTGGGATTCAAATTCAGGGACTCTGACCCCATGCTTTAAACCATTCTGCTTTAATGCAGAAAATATATGGAAGTTTGTTGAACACAATGCCTGTCTCAATAGTTACAGCTCAATAATACTGCTTATTTATAAAATAGAATAGTAATGGAGCCTTTGGCAATCTTCATATTTGGAGTCTTATGAGAACTGGAGGGCTGGGCCTCTTGTTCCTTCATAGATGCCTATACCTGAATATTTGGTGGGCATGGACCTGAGCTAAAGGATGGCAACATCTCTAATGTATCTTGAGGACTGTTTGTTTTTTTTCCAGTGGAAGAACAGGAAAGGCAGGAGAGGAATAGAAGCCGACAGTCCCCCAAAGAGGGCGGTGAAGACAGCACGAATTTGGACTTTATGTTGGCCCTAAGTCTGCAAAGCGAAGGCCGGGCCCCCCGCCTGGCAGAGCAGGACTTCTGGAGGGCCATCTGCGCGGCAGACCAGGCCCGCGACGGGCCCAACGCTCTGAATGACATAAAAGGTAGGTGTGTTCATGCTGCACTAGCCTCTGTCTTTACATTTTTTAAAAAGTCTTAAACTATACAATTCATATAAAATTGAAAATTTTTCATGTGATAGAATTTGCCTCTTTTGTTTGTTCATTGCTCTTCCCACCTTTTATTTTTAAAAGTTGTCAGAATACTAACATTGGATATGTATATACTCGTCTTTATGCACCAATTTTAGTATTTTTCTATTATCTTTATGTATATAATTTTTTCGCCCTGAACGACTTGAGGATAAGTTGCAGACATAACATTTTATCTCTACATACTTTAGCATGTATCTCTTAACAAGGGCATTCTCCCAGGTAAATATCACTCTCAGGAAGTTTAACGTAAGTTTCCTGCTTGTACATAATGGCTGTTAGAGCTTTTTGGTTTTCAAAATCCAGGATTATGCATTGTGCTGAGTTCTTTTTAGGTTATGGTAGTAGTTTCTCTCTCTCTCTCTCTCTCTCTCTCTTTCTTCCTCCTTTTAGGACATCACCACTTTGAAGAGTCCAGGCCAGTTTTTTGGCAGAATATTTCTTTCTCAGTTTAGATTTGTCCCATTGTTTTTCCATGTTTAGATTCAGGTTACAGTTTTAGCAGGAATGCTATTCTTCTCAAGGTGTCAGTTTGTTCTGTTATTCATTAAAGTGGGGTCTGTCTGATATCTCCACTGTATAGGATACAGTTTATAACTTATAATAGCTAGATGCAGGATGTTATTTTGAGATGGTTGGGGAACAGGATATTCATACATTCTTTAGCAGTTTTAGTATTCATTGATGTTTCTTGCTTGAATCAAGTATTACTATGGTGATTTGTAAAATGGTAACTTTTCTGTTTCTATCTTTTGTTCTATATTTATTAGTCGTCATTGTTTTATAAGGAACTTTGTTTCATCCCTGCCCGCAATTAGAAACAATTCTTTTTTTCTTAATAGTATTGGACTCATAGATTAAAACTCAGTTTTTAAAAATAAAAGTTGGATTATGAAAAGTGAACCACTCTTCGGGTCTCTTGTTTAGAGAACGGTATGTTTGAGAGATGCACATCATATTTAAAACACCCGAGGTGTCAGAGATTATAGGGACCTGAAAATTAAGCAGCTCTCAGCTGTGGGTTTTTTTTTGAAACTTTTATTTATTTTAAGTGTTTTTCCAGGACCCATCAGCTCCAAGTCAAGTAGTTGTTTCAATCTAGTTGTGGAGGGCGCAGCTCACACTGGCCCATGTGGGGATTGAACCGGCAACCTTGTTAAGAGCACCGTATAAGATCACTGCACTCTAATCAACTGAGCTAACCGGCTGCCCCCTCAGCTGTGGTTTTACTTCATGTCACTATATGAATAATGACTCCAAGAACAGGAGGATTAACTCAACATTTTGTTGATTTAGATAAAACAGGAACTGGTCCTGGACCCAGTTTGGGTCTCATGTGGCCCGCTTAAAGGAGGTATAACACTCCTGGTAAAGGAGTGTTAATGGGAACTTGGATAGACAATGACATATTTTTCCTTTTAAACTATTTTTGTATTTATATAATTCTATTAATTTGAAAAATGTAAATATATACGTGAAATATTTTGTTTCTACGATCTACTCTTGACAGTGGTTGGTTAACATGTAGATTAAAAGAGTGCATAAGATGAGTCCATGGTTCCTTAGACGGTTATGTCCCCAATATGTTGAAAAACAATTGTTTTAGGTTGTATTTTCTTCCTTAAAAATAATGTCTTTTGTATTGTAGAGGGTTTTTAGAAATAGATAATTTGCATATGTAATAAAAACGATTGTGTGCACATTAAATGGGTGAATTGTAATAGTATGTAAATCATATCCCAATAAAGCTGTTAAAGAAAAAACAGGTAAGAATCATTAAAAGAAATTAAGACAGTTAAAGAGAATAAAAAGAAACATAAGTCTCTTCACCCACTAATAGTCTAGTTCTCCCCAGAGGTCACCACTTCCAACAAGTTTTGGGTACCTTGTGTTCTCTGTATATTAAAGGATGTGAATGTATAATTGGGATTGTTTAAAAGTTGGTCTTATTAGGGAGACTTTGTAAACTTTTGGGAGCAGAACAAGGCTTTTCAGTGTTTGGCTTTGGATTTTTTATAGGTACTCTCTTTTCTGTCCGGCTGATTTTAAGAGCTTTTTGTCTTGGGGATTCTGTAGTTTCCTGAAGCTTTCTCTGGCTTTAAATTTCTTGGGATTGGCTGGCCTTCCTGATTCAAAAGTTTAGTATTTTTCATCTATATGGAAAATTATCATCCACTGTTTCTTTGATTATTGCCTGTCTTTCATTCCCTGCAGACTTTCTGAACTCTATCCTCCATGTTTTTAATTTATATTTTCCATTTCTTTGTCCTGTGCTGCATCCTGGGTAATTTCTTATCTATCTTCTTATCCATTGTTTAATATGTCCATTGAAGTTTCCACTTCAGTGATAATATATTTTTCATTTGTACTATTTGAATTCTGTTTGATTCTTTTTTCTTCAATGTGTCATCAGTTTAAAAATAGTCTTTTATACCATACGTCGTCATATTGCAATTCCCTTTTTAACATATCTTAATGATGTTAAATATACTTATTTTTCTATTATGTTTGAAGTCTATCTTTTTTTTTTTTTGCTATTTGCTGTTTCTGCTGATTCACTCATGGTGGCTTGCTGCCTTTGTGTGTGTGTGTGTGTGTGTGTGTGTGTGTGTGTGTGTGTGTGTATGTGTGGGTATGTTTGTGGTATGTATTAGCATTACGTCTTCTTATTCTTAGCATTAGTCTTCTGTATTCCTCTGAGAGTCTAGATGCATGTGTAAATTATATAGGTGTTTACGGATACTACTAACTAGGATCATTTTAAATTGAGCTTTTGGCATGGGCTTTTTAAAATCATAAATGTGAATTTATGTAAAAACAGAAATGTAGGTTCTGGATTCAAACCCGTGTATGTAAAGGCCAAACTCTAGTTACTGTTCTTTATTAGAGACTCTTCTCTCTCCTACCCAGAGCCAAAACGTAGTTAGGCACATTTCCTTACCTCTTCTCATTGTTCACCCTCCATTTGTTGAGCAGTCTGATTGAGGCTGTTGTGTTTTAGGAATCCTGAGTTTAATATTGCTCTTACTTACTCACTTAAGTTACTTTTTTTCAGCATCTTTTTTTGATATTTTGTACTGGGAAGATTTTTCATGTTATTTGCCTGCCAGTAATATAGAAGCCTCAGTTTCTCCATCTGTAAAATGAGGGTAATGCAGGATCTACTTCATAAGTCTTTCCTGAGGATTGAAATAATGCACAGAGGGCTTTTAGATTAGTGCCTCGGGTTGTTACACATTTAAATTTCTTTCTTAGTGAGACTAGTGGGTAAGTTACTACTTTACTACTACTCAGGGAATGGTGACAAGTAAGTCTCTTTTTCCATAGTGGCAAATTTTTTACCTAGGGTTTGGTCTCTCAGATAGTTTCCCTTTGAGCATATACAGCCCCACAAACTGCTACATCTCTGAAATGCCAAAGGAAGTCAGACTTCTATATAAAACCCCACCAGGGGGATAACACGTTGAATCAAGTTTGTTTTTGTTCATTTGGAGTCTGACTATGGCCTCTGATATGTAGGTGCAGCTGACGAGACCATGTTGCCTTGTGAATTTTGTGAGGAGCTCTACCCAGAGGAGCTGCTGATCGACCATCAGGTAGGTAGTGAATTACTCGGGCTTTGGGAGGAACGTGTGCAGGCCGTCGTTGGCGGTGCAGGCCATGTGAGGTCTGGAGCAAACTACTGGAATATGCCCGTGGTAAGGACAGCAACTGTGTGTTCACCATGGTGTGACTGGCACAGGGGCATGCAAACTCAGCCTTTTCCCTCTTGGAAAAAGTAATGTTCATTCCAGCAGGCCCTGTTTGCTTCCTCCACACTGTGGTGACTAGTATGCATCTCTGCTGACCATCTTACAATCTGGTCTCATCTCATGCCACACTTTGATTATTGGACCTGTCCTAAAGTCCTTGCAGTTCCCTGGAAGGGTCAGGGGTCCTTTTTGCACTTGACTTTTTCTGCCTAGAAGCTGTGTGGCTTTCCACCATTGCCTCCTTAACACACCCAATACACAGACCTCTTATTCCTAGAGTTGGTTCAGAAATGCCAGACTAGGCCAAACCAGATCAGAGAGACCAAGGGTATTAAGGGAAGAAACTTCCCTTCACTCAGCAATCCTCAAACACAAAGGCTATTCTCTCATCATTCCTAGATGGCTCAAGAACTTTCAATCATTCAGTAAATATCCATCACCTTTCATATACCAGGTACTGAGATTCAGAAACTGGGAAAACCCAGAACCTGTCCTCAAGAAACTCGGCCTAGTGGTGCTGACAATGGGATCAAGACACCACATCAGAGTGTGATAGGCTGAAAAATAAGTGGGCACAGGACTTTTGGCGCACACACAGGTGGGACGTCAGACCTCGCTTTCAGAGCGTCATTCAAGATGGCCATCTGCACCACTAAGCCGAGTTCATTGAGGACAGGTTCTGGGTTTTCCTAGTTTCTGAAACCTGGTAAATGAAAGGTGTTGGATATTTATTGAATGATTGAAAGTTCTTGAACCATCTAGGAAATATTAGAGAATAGCCTTTGTGTTTGAAGATTGCCCAGTGAAGGGAACTACTTTTTCCCTCAATACTCTAGTTCTCTCTGATCTGGTTTGGTCTAGTCTGGCATTTCTAAAACTGTTAAGTATCCCTTTGCTCTGGGTGAAATATTTATTACCTCATAAGTGGAGTAATATAGTATTTGAATATACCCCTAGTTTTTGGTTTGGGGGTAGCATAAGAAAATTCATTAACAGATGACAAAGAATATTTGGGTCTCTTTTACTGTATAGCTGTGGGAAGAATCTTGAATCTTCAAATTAGTTTAAAAAGAATAATGACGTGAACACAGTAAAAGAAAAAGCATAGAAATGTTTAAAATAAAAGTAAAGTGAGTGTTCTGTCTGCATTCCCTGACCCTTTCTAGTTCTTCTCCCCAGTAGTAAGTATTACTAAAATTTTGTGACTTCTAGAAAATGTTTTAGGAATGTTTTGTCCTCAACCTCTGCTTTTTTTTTTTATCCTATGTTTTATGAGACAGACAAGCTGTAACTCTTCATGTGCCTTACCTTCGTTCACTATGGCCAGCACTTCCCCTAAAGTGATGGAGGACCCTGATGTCGTCTTCCAGAAGTTTGTGCAGCAGGCGACAAGCAACCAGCTAGACTCTTTGATGGGCCTGAGTACTTCACCCCCTGTGGAGGACAGCATCATCATCCCGTGCGAATTCTGTGGGGTACAGCTGGAAGAGGAGGTGCTGTTCCATCACCAGGTAAGAGGCCCGGATGGACCTGTCCATTTTACTCCATGCTGACCCTCTGTGAGTGAACCTGAGGCTTTCAGAGCTAAGAAAGCTTTTTCAGCCTTCCAGTTGCATGCACAGGTGTTATGAGCTGTCTAAAGTTGACAGTACCTCAGGCCTTCAGACTTTCTCTGCCTTCTGGCATCTGAAACCATTATGTCGCTAGTTGAGGACCTAGGAGCTAGGACTCCATTAAGCAGGAAGGGAGCACTTGCCAGAGGGGTTTAGGCGAAAGCTTCCCTGAGGTCACCGTCACGAACACATTCTGCTTTTGACCAGGGAGGTTCTTCCTGTTGTGGCGTCTGAGGCTTGCATTCCAGGAGAACCTGGGCATCTAGTTCTGGCTTTGCCCTTATGGTTGACCTTGGGGAGGTCCTAACCCCTCACTGGAGACATCGGTAAATGAAGGAATTAGACTAGACAATCTGAAGTCCTTTTTCAGCATTTGCAATCTAGGACTCCAGTCTGTCAGTGAAAAGTCCATTTTCTGCCCCGTCTTGTTGGTTGGGGAAGCTCACACTGTAGGGGTATTCAGGGTCATTTCTGTAGCTGATGCCATGTAGCTGTTGCTAGAACACCACACATTTCATTCCTGTAATAAAGACTTCTGCTTTTGGATCAAGCAGTAGAGAGATTATTGCTTGTAGTCGTCTAGGGGAGACTATGAAATAAGCAACCATGCAAATACTCTACAGTCAAAATATAGACACGCGTTTCTGGGCTGGCAAGAGCAGCCCTTCCTTGATCCCTGCGCAAATCAGAGCGTGCCGTGGGTGTGATGGGATGACCGTGGTGCCCGGTGTATTTCCTCTTAGTGCCAGGCCCTTCCTCTCGGTGGTGTCCGAGTCCCCCCATAAGACGTATTCACCCAACCAGCTGTTCCTTTCCGCCCCCTGCTCCTCTCCTAGGAATGACTCAGTCCAGAGGTACTAATTTCGGTTTTTCTTGTTAGGACCAGTGTGACCAACGCCCAGCCACAGCAAACAACCATGTGACGGAGGGGATTCCTAGACAGGATTTCCAGCCTCAAGAGACCTCACCAGAGCTGCCCAAGAGGCGTGTCAGACACCAGGGTATTGGCCAGGGCTGGGCCAAGCCACAGGTCTGCTGCTGACTCGGGCCCCTGTCCCACTTCTCATCGGCCACTGTCACATGGGGGTTACCCGAATCCCCAAGTACCATGCTCAGGAGGCTCTCACTGGGCTAGTTGTGGTCCTGTGGTACTTAGCGGTCTTGAGCGGAGGTTTCTGGGGGGGTGGCCGTGGGCATAGCCATGAGACATGCGTAGTACTCAGTGCATATTCAGCATGGGACTCCTGTCTGTGTACTTAGTGGGTTGTTTGGAGATAATTTTTAGACCTTCCTGTGGCTGCTCTGGGCCTCTGCTTCGGGTGGCAGTCTGCTTAGGGTCCTCAGTTATCACCATCCCGTTATTATTGTTAAAGAGCCTCGTGCCTGGGCACGTAAACTGCCTTTGCAACAACCACTACCAAGCCAGTTAGAACTTACTTTTCAAGGTTTGCTTGCACACCGTTGTTGAATAGTTAGGAGGCTATGTTTGCGGATTGAGTAACAGGTGTACAGTAGACAAAGTGTTTCCACCCCAGTTCTGGAGACGTGGCTTTCAGCAGCCTTTAGGTGTGAGTGAGGCAGCTGTCTGCTGCCCTTTTCTGTCTTTTTGTTCCTGCCCTGAATCGAACACTGGTAGCAAGAGCAGTCTTTTCCCTAAAGTTAGTGCTCTCTTCTCTTCATAGGAGACCTGTCTTCTGGATACATGGATGATATCAAGCAGGAAACGGCTAAAGGGCCCACCTACCCTCTTCCCCCTAGCAAACCCATCAATAATATGATGGCTGCCTATAACCGACTGTCAACGTCCACGTCAGGCTCCAGACCTGGTTACCAGCCCAGCCCCCCTGGGGTAATGAAGCTCAACAACTTAGACGGCCAGGACGTCCGGGGGCGGAGTCACAACAGCCATAATGGGGCCGTGGCCACTGGGCATGTTCCGGTGCTTCACCCTGTGCGAAATCTCTACCCAGAAAATCTTGTGCCCTCTTTCCCCCGTGGGCCTGCAGGGAGATTCGGAGCAAGGTAAGACCCGTGGCCCAGGAGAGGGGTTTTGAGCAGCTCAGAACATGGGCGTATGGACTTGGCTTGTCCTGTGGCCTGTTTCCAAAACGTTCTTTTGCTCTCCGTGGGTTTTATTTTGTTGGTTGGTTTTGTCTGCTCGCAGAGAGCTGCTTTGCTCTAGCTGGTTCCAGCTCTTTTTGTACCCTCTGAGTTTTCTGACTTTTGCTCAGGGGCATCTCAGGAACTAGTTTCCAATGCTTCTCTTTCAGTGGCAGGAGTGAAGGTGGCAGGAACTCTCGGAGCACCCCCGCAGCCACCAGCTATCGCAACAGAACTGCAAAGGTAAGCGGGGATCCAGCCGCACGTGCTCAGTGAGGAGTCAGACGTGGGCAGGGCAGAGGGGAGCAGGGCACCGGGCGCCTGTGGCCGAAGGACTGTTCTTCTGGCTTTTGTTGAGGAGGTGTCTGTAGAAGCAGGACATTTTCGGGGCTTGAAAGGAAGTACTGCCTTTTCACTCTCTCCTTCGTTTGTGTTCTGTTGTCCAACAGGCAACCCCCCCCAAGCAGCAGGGAGCTGGGGATGCAGAGGAGGAGGAAGAGTAATGGTGTCTGCAGAGAAGCGCACTTTGGTTCCATCTTCTCTGCACAGCCACGCTCGCCGCAGTGCAGGCCTCGCCTCTCGGGCTCTGGGCGGGGAGCTTGTACGGATGTTAACTTCTTCTAGGTTATGGCCATTTTGTGTCTTTTGAGATTGTGCTGTGGGAGTTTGGGGGTTGGAGGGAGGGTTAGCAGGGAGGCTGTTGAGCAATGTTTCAGCTTTAGCTGCTGCCTTTTGGCAACACAGAACTATAAGTGTGGCCTCTCAGCCCATCAGGGCACCATCTTTTGACATACTGTCTTCATTGCTTCTTGGTGCTGCGTGGTCCTGGTGGAAAGAGGAGAGGGTTCTGGAAACCTGGTACCCACCAGTGGTCACTCTCTTCCCTACAGGGGCCTAAATTTGGGACCTTTCGGGTATCCTCCCCTGTGTACTGTCCCTCCTACTCTAGGATTTGGGCCTCTGTTGTGTGTGGAGGAGTCTGGTAAGGTGTTCAGGCCAGTTGCAATATATGTTAGGAACAAGGCTTTTGGAGACGAGCTGAGCTAGAGTTGAGTGGATTAAAACAGTCTGCCTCTTTGGCATCTGGCATCGTTGCCTTCGGTTTCTGGCGGGGAGCATGGCTCCTTTGTCTTCACTGCCTTCTGATGGAGAAGGCGGGGGGCTTCCTGTCCCTGCCAGGGCCATGCAGGGCACTGCCCTGATCAGGACGGAGGCTTGAGCTCCAAGGCTTGCTCTGAAAACCAAGTATCGGAGCCCTCATCTCCCTCTTTTAATTTTATTGTTATTATTATAACTACTAACATCCTTGTAATAGAAATAAAGTTTGTACTTGAGTTCAGCTGAGTCCTGTGCTTCCTTCTGTGTGCTCTGTGGAGACCTCGGGGCGGCCGGAGTGGACGGCATCAGGCCTGCCGGGTGGGGGAAGGTGCGCAGGTGCAGGCTTCCTCTGTTCTTCCTGGAAGCTGGCAGATCCACAGTGAGCTCCTCAGTGCCAGACACTCAACATATAGTTTTCTCTGGGACTTGGAGGAAACGGACAGGTTGCTGCAGCTCTGATGATGGTTTCCGGCAGGAGCTTTCTCTGACTCAGTAGAGAAAGGCAGACTCGCCCAAAGCCTCGATCCTGAGAGGAGTTGAGCCCTAGCAGAATTATCCACTCACCCTCAGCACCTCACAGTTTGCACAGGGCCATCTAGCACCTTAGGTCATTGTGAGCTCGTAGTTTTTCTCCCAACAACCTAGGGGGGTTAAGAAGGGAGGCAGAATCGGCCCATTTCATAGGTGGAAAGGAGTGACTTGCATTAAGGCCGTGCAGCTAATTCATGGCAGAGCCAGGACTCAAATTCAAGTCTGAATTACACTAAGAGAAAGAAAAGCTGGACCAAAAAAGAATATGTACTGTACGTTTATATACTTGATTGTATGTCAGTTACGTCTCAATCAAACCCGCCAGCGGTCGGCTCAGGTGCAAGAGGCCAGGACTGACTGAGCTTGGGCCACTGCTGGCGTCACAAACCCCCTGCGACTTCACGGATCTGGAGGAAGGATCGTTTCCCCAGCTGGGGCAGAGAAGAAGCTGCTTAAACATGTAGAATCCAGTTGTATAACTACTAGTTGTATCACTTGTGTAATTTCTGGGTCAGTTTAGACAGATTTTTCTAGGTCCTATTTTGTGGCTTCTTTGCATGTCTGGTGGTTTTTGATTGAATGCCAGACGTTCTGAATTTTCCAGTTTGGGTACTGGGTATTTTTGTGTTCCTATAAATATTCTTGAACTTTGTTCTCATACTTGGTTACTTGGAGACAGTTTGCTCCTTTTGGATAAAACTTTTAAGCTTTATCAGGACCTGAGCAATGATTAGCCTGAGGCTGATTTTGTTCCACTACTCAGGCAAAATTGATGCCCCATACAGTTTTCCACACTGGCTATTGGGAACAGGAACTATTTCCTGTTCTTTGCCAGTTCTAATTCTTTTGGCTGGTCTGTCTGTCCTCAGCCTCTGGCAGTTTCCTTACATGTATGAGCTTCTCGGTACTCACCTGGGTACTTGAGTGGGACGCCCAGATCTAGAGTTCTCTCTCTGGTCCTCTGCCCTGCCAACTAGCTGCCTTAGATGCCTTGGATGCCTTGTCTTCTCAACCTAGGAAGACCGTTGGGTTGCACCTTGAGTGTCCCCTTCCTTTGCTGCTATCTGAAAACTATTCAGGCCATGTTAGGGCCCAGCACATTCCTCTCAGATCTCTGTCCTTCATGGCCGGATGTCCAATGCCTTGAGAACCATTTGTTAGATTAGAATTAGAAGTGTCCTGAAAGCATTTTTACTTTCTAGATTGTTATAAAGTCTTGATGCCATTCTGATTTGCACGTAACTAATTTTTTCCTTTGAGGCATTGTAGGATGTCTATCTGGTATTTTGAAATTTTCCCGTGTTGCATGTTGGTGTGGATTCTTTTTCCATTTAAATAGCTTAGACACTTAGTGAGCACTTTCTGGAAACTCATGTCCCCTTGAGTTTTTCAGAATTTATAGTATTTTGGTAATTTCTCTCCAGCTTTCTCTTATTTCTTTGCACAGTTCCAATTATAATTGGATGTTGTTTTAGGCTGATCATTATTTTTTTTCGTATTTTTTTTTGGCCCTACTTATGGGAGATCCCTCAACTTTATCCTTTCTTTATATTTCTTTGATATCCTTTTATCTTTGTAGTTCTTTGATAATTAGTTTCTAAAACCTTTGTCTTTTATCCTCTCACAGCCTCCCCCCCCCCCAACTTAATGGATGTCATACTTTTTCTTATACTTTGTGCCATAGTTGTTTCTTGGATGGATATCTTCTACTCTCTCTATTGTCTATTTCCTGGGAGTTCTTTATTTTTGTTTCGGTATTTTATTTCCTCAAACCTCAGATGTTTCTTGGCTGTCTGTATGTTTAAGAGTGGAGCACCAAAGGTGATCAGACATGCTTTTTAACTGTCCAATTTCACGGTAGGACAATAGGCTGGCATTCTCACTGGAGAGCCCCAGGTGTCTGCATCATGTGGGTCTTTTCTCTGGGTTAGTTCAGAGAAGGGTCCTCGAGCCTTCTGTATAAACCTAGGGTGGGGCTGGAATCATGAGCTTTTTGGGTGGTTTCTCCAGAATATAACTTCTGGCCTTTTATAGGGTGGTGGAGACTTGAACTTCTGCTTCTTACATTAATTTCCAGTCCTTGCTTTTCTTCTCTGACACATGGGGCCGCCAGTTCCTTCGCTTTACACTGTGTTTTGGTTATTTTTTTTAAAGTGAAGGCAGATAAGCTTGCTGCCCATGATGTGCTCTGCATCAGTTGTCCTCTTTCAGAAATTGTTTTGAAATGATAGATGTCTTTTGGTTTCATGAGTATTGAATGCGTGCATGTCTTGATTTCCTCATGTTGGTGTACTTGTAAGAAACGCATATCCATATGGTATAACCTCTCTACAGAAAAGTGCGTGGCCATGTACAGCTCAGTGTGGACACATCAGTCACCACCACCCAAATCCAAAAACAGTATCAAGACACTGGAACACGTGTCATGCTCCCTCCCAGTCACTGCACTCGCTCTGGGGCCCAAATAACCACTTTCTTTTTACCACTTATTTTTGACTTTTGAACATTTAAATGAACTCATACCATCAAGTCCTCTTTTTATGCCTGGTTCCTTTTGCTGATCACGGTGTTTATGAGTCACTCGTGTTGCATGTAGCGATTTGTTTTCCTTAGTGTTCCATTGTGTGCCATCATTTAGTCTATTGTTGAGAAATCTTCAACTTGTGTCTAGTTTTGGCTGTTACTATTATTGCTGCTGTGACCATTCTTGTATATGTCTTTTGGGGAATATGTACCGTGTTTACCCGAAAAGAAAACCGAGCCGGACCACCAGCTCTAATGTGTCTTTGGGAGCAAAACTTAATATAACACCCGATCTTATTTTACTATAAGTAAAATAGTAAAATAAGACAGACCGGGTCTTATATAAGACTGGGTGTTACATTAATTTTTGCTCCCAAAGACACATTAGAGCTGGTGGTCCGGCTCGGTCTTCTTTTTGGGGTAACAGAAGTACCAGATTTCCAAAGTAGCTGTAGCTTACAGTCCCTACAGTATGCAGGATGCGGTTCTGTTGGTTCCACATCTTCCCCTACCATGGTATTGTCTTTCTAGCCCGATTTGGTGGTGTAGTATCTCGCTGTAATTTTAGTTTTGGTTGGTGTAGTTTTTTTTTTAATTGGGGAATGGGAGGAACAGTGTGTTTTTCCAGGACCCGTCAGCTTTTTTTTTCAATCTAGTTGTGGAGGGTGCAGCTCACTGGCCCATGTGTGAATTGAACTGGCGACCTTGGTGTTATGAGCGCTGTGCTCTAAACAACTGAGCCACGCGGCCGCCCCCAGTTGGTGTAATTTTCAATATACTTATTTTTTTAAGACGCAACTCGAGATGGCCTCAGCCATCCTGGCAAGCAGGAGAATCCTTGCTATGCTCAGCTGGGCAGAGGGCTGAGGCATCTGACGCCGTAGCCCCTCATGTCTGACCTAGCTCTTTTCAGTGAGGGGTGGTTTTGCTCCGTTTCCAGTACCTTGTAGCAACAGGAGAAGGAGAGCTGCTTGGTCCTCACCTGAGAGGGTTCTTGCTCTTTCTACAATAAAGACATATGTGGGACACTTCCACTAAGTACAAGAAAGATAGAGTTCAGAGAATGAGAATTAAGTGGGTCTGGGTGAGGACTCCTGTGGAGCAGGAGGAGATGTGAGTCGAGGAGACTGGATTCCCCTCAGTGAAGTCACACGGCACCCTGGGTGGGGAGGGGCGGGTAGTGGGGACAGCTGTGCCAGAAGAGGACAGAGGTCGATCTCGGAAGGTGGTGCTGAGCTAAGTGTTTACCTCTTCCCTGCATTTCCCTCTTTCACAAAATACAGTTGACTCTTGAATAACTTGGGGGTGAGGGGTGCCAGCCGCCTGTGCAGTGAAAAATGCATATAACTTAAGTCGGCCCTCAGCTCACTAGGATCCCTAACTGCCAGTTGACCCTTGAGTGGGCTTGAACTGCTCAGTTGAAAAAGCAAATCCACACACAAGTGGATCTGCACGTGTTGGCCTTGCACTGTGCCAGGGTCAGCCATAGTCCTATAGGCGCAGACGTAGTGTAAGGAGGGCCCAGACTTCCAGTGCAACAGTCCACGTGAGGCAAATCTCACACCAGCACAAGAGCATAGACCAGCTCCAGGGCAAGGAGCGGGCAGAACGTGCAGGCTTCGGTTTAGCTTTGACCTTGGATTTCCATCTGTTCAATCATATGTTCTATATGAAAACCACAGACTCAAGGGGTCGAGTTGGGGGAATGGGTAGTTTATGAGCATAATGGGGTAAGAATCACATCAAGTGCCAAGAGACCATAATTATACTTTAATTCTTAGCCACTTGGAGGCACTTAAGTTATCAGCCATTCAAGCGTACCTATAGCCTTTGAATCTCCTCAGCAAGAGTAGATAACTATGACCCTGTCCCAATTTGTATGCCTGGCTCTACTTCTTCCTGTGGCTTTTATATACAAGCGGGCTGCAATGGCTTGCGCTGTGGACTTTCTTAAAATCTCTCAAAGGTCCACAAACCTCAAACAAGCAGTGGCTGGCCTCTGTGCCCTGTACCCTGTATCTCTTGCTAAGTGGCTCCAAGCCTGGCATAAACAGTGGTTAGTCTTGGCTGGGAATGTAGTTTCAACTAAATGGCCACAAACCTGACACAAGTGGCAGCTGGTTTCAGCTTACGTCATGGTGCTCACCAAAGAGTCCCAAGCCCAGCACAGTGGCAGCCAGCCTTGGTTCACAGCATAGCCTCTCCCAAGCGCCACCCAGCTCAGCAAAAGTGGCAATCAACTCCTACCAGGCGGCCCCACACTGGACTCAAACTGCATTTGACCTTGTCCTGCACTGGAGCCCCTCCTAAGAGATTCCAGAATCAACACACCTGGGTGACCACCTTCAGATAACATCAGAGCACCACCCACCCAACTCCACAAACAACACACCTGAAGGGTGGACTTGGCAGGCACCAGAGCCTGCTGAAGTAACTCCTATTCCTGGGGTCAGTCCCTGCACAAGAGTTGTCCGCTGTAGTCACAGCCAGTCAGCTTGAGGGTCAGTCCCACCCACTGATATGCCAACAACAATCATGGCTCAACGACAATGGGAGGACATATACAACTCACATAGGGACACACCTGGAGCACCCAGCTCAGGTGACAGGAAGACTGGGCCCACAGGCCACTCTGCCAAGACTGGGAGACACACACTGGGAGTCAGCTGAAATGAGACAAACATGGCCCAAATGAAACAGGACAAAACTTCAGACAAAGAACTAAATGAAAGAGAGACAAGCAATCTACCAGATACAGAGTTCAAAACACTGGTTTATAAGGATGATCAATGAGTTTATTCCACAAACAGGTAGAAAACAAAAAAGAACCAGTCCAAAATGAAGACTTCAATAACTGAAATGAAGAATACATTAGAGGGAATCAACAGCAGATTGGAGGAAGCACAAGATCAAATCAGTGATCTGGAAGATAGGGTAGTAGAAAACACCCAATCAGAACAGTGAAAAGAAAAAAAGCTTTTTTTAAAGAATAGGGACCTCTGGGACATCAAGCATACCAACATTTGCATCATAGGGGTACCAGGGGAAGAGAAAGAGCAAACCTATTTGGAATTTAAAACCCATTTGAAGAAATAATGATGGAAAACTTCCCTAACTTGGCAAAGGAAATAGATATACAAGCCCAAGAAGCGCAGAGTCCCAAATAAGAAGAGTCCACACCAAGACATGTCATAGTTAAAATGCCAAAGGTTAAATAAGAAGACAGAATCTTTAAAAGCAGCAAGAAAAAGGCAACTAGTTTCCTACAAGGAAGCCCCCCATAAGACTCTCACCTGATTTCTCAACAGAAAGTTTGCAGAACAGAAGCTATTGTGACAGAATATTCAAAGTGATGAAAAGCAAAGATCTATAACCAAGGTTACTGTACCCAGCAAACTTATCATTTAAAATTGAAGAAGAAATAGTTTCCCAGATAAGAAAAAGCTAAAGGAGTCCATCATCACTAAACCAGTATTACAAGAAATATTAAAGGGACTTCTATAAGAAAATAAAAAATACGAATTAGAAAATACAGGAAAGAAAATTCTGACAAAGGCAAACAGTAAAAGCACTGGATCAACCAACGATAATGCTAGTACAAAGGTTAAAAGGCAAAAGTAGGAAGACCAATGTAAATTAAAGGATACATACAAATATTCACAAAAGAAGTAAAACATGACGGGGTGAGTAAAAATTATAATTTCAGACTGTTCAAACTTAAGTGACCATCTTTAAAAAAAAATTATATATATATATATATATATATATATATATATATATATATATATATATATATATATATATGTTTGTGGTTTGGGGGAAATATAACTAGATAGTTTGTTAGCTTTTCAATTAAAATAAGAACCCTTGTGGTATGTTGTCTTTTTATAATCAGTGATCATCTGTGGGGAAAACTATTTACAATACTGGCATGTAAAGGAAATTTAACATTTAACATTAAAATGTGGCAAAACCCAGAAAGCATCCATCATGAATGCAAGATACTTTTCAATAAAAAGTAAGTTACATAAAAAACAAAACCGAACAAACAAAAAACCACAAGCTAAACATAGCTTGGTATATATGAAGCACATGGTAACCACAAACCAAAAATCTATGAGATATACAACAAATAAGGGGAAAGGAATCCAAACACAACACTGGAAAGTTACCATACAAGAGAGCGAGAGAATAAGAAAGGAGCAGAACTACGAAATCAATCAGAAAATAAAATGGCAATAACTACATACCTATCAATAATTACATTAACTGTAAATGGACTAAATGCTCCAATCAAAAGCCACAGGTGGCTGAATGGATAAACAAGACCTGTATATATGCTGCCTACAGGAGACCCTCTTCAGATTGAAAGACACACAGACTAAAAAAGGGATGGGAAAAGATATTTCATGAGAATGGCAATGAAAAAAAAAAAAGCTGGAGTAGCAATACTTATATAAAATAGGCTTTAAAACAAAGGCTGTAACGAGACGAGGGCATCTCATTATGATAAGGCCATCAATCCAACAAGAGGATATCACTCTTGTAAACATTTATGCACCCAATGCAGGAGCACCTAAATACATAAAGCAAATGATGGACACAAAAGGAGAGACCGACAGTCATACAGTAATAGTAGGGGACTTGAACAACCCATTGACATCAATGGACAGTTCATCCAGACAGAAAATAAACAAGGAAACAGTTGCCTTAAATGGCAAAACAGCACGGTACTGGTATGAAAACAGACACATACATGGATCAATGGAACAGACTAGAGAGCCCAGCAATAAACCCACACCTATATGGTCAATTAACCTTTGACAAAGGAGGCAAGAATATACAATGGGGTAAAGTGAGTCCCTTCAATAAGTGGTGTTGGGAAACGGGACCACTTTGTTACACCATATACAAGAATAAACTCAAATGGATTAAACACAAAGTGTAAGACTTCAAACCACAAAACTTGAAAAAAACATTGGCAGTAAACTTTGACATTCCTCTTAGTACTATTTTTTTTTTTTGGCTATGTCTCCTCGGGCAGGGCAAACAAGAAAAAATAAACAGGACTATATCAAACTATGAAGGTTTTACACAGTGGAGGAAACCATCAACAAAGCCAAAAGGCAACCTACTGAATGGAAGAGAACCACCAATGATACATTTGATAAGGGGTTAATATCCAAAATATATAAATAACTCATATAACTTAACACCAAAAAAAAAAAATCTGTTTAAAAAATGGGCAAAGGACATACACATGGCCAATAGACATATGAAAAGATGGTCAACATCACGAATCATCAGGGAAATGTAAATGAAAACCATAATGAGATACCACCTCACACCTGTCAGAATGGCTGTCATCAAGAAGTCAACAAACAAGTGTTGGCCAGGATGTGGAGAAAAGGGAACCCTCGTGCACTGTTGGGATTGCAGATTGGTGCAGCCACTATGGAAAACAGTATGGAAGCTCCTCAAAAAATTAAAAGTAGAACTGCCATATGAACCACCAATCCCACTTCTGGGTATTTATCTGAAGAAATCCAAAACACTTATTTGAGAAGATAAACGCACCGCTAGGTTCATTGCAGCGTTATTTACAATAGCCAAGTAATGGAAGCAACTTAGGAGTCCCTCAATAGACGATTGCATAAAGAAGATGTGGTACATATATAAAATGGAATACGAGCTCAGCCATAAAAAAGAATGAAATCTTATACTTTACGGTAACTAACATGAATGGACCTGGAGAGTATTATGCTAAGTGAAATAAGTCAGACAGAGAAAGACAAATACCATATGATCTCACTTACATGTGGAATCTGAAAAAAAAACCCAAAATAAAACAGAAACAAACTCAGAACAAACTGATGGTTGCCAGATGGGAGGGGGGTTGGGAAGATGAGTGACAGAGGTGAAGGGATTAAGTACAAATTGCCAGTTATAAAAACATTCATGGGGATGCCAAGTACAGCATAGGGAGTACAGTCAGTATTGTAATAATCACATGCGGTGTCAGGTGGGTACTAGACTTATCAGGGTGATCACGTCATAAGTTATATAAATCTCTAACCACTGTGTTGCATACTGAAACATACTGAATGTCAACTGTACTTGAAAAATTAAAAATTTAAAAAGGAGTAGATGATCACACAACTCTTAGGATAAATCAAAATTAGATGAAGGTTATTTATTGGTGTGACTTTTGTCCTGTAGTGAGCTTCGTTTTACACAGCAACGGTGTAAATAGCATCAAATTGAATGAAAAGTTTGTTAAATGCAACCATAAATAATTATAATAAATATACATCAAGTAACTTTACAGCACACATTTTTTAGAGCCAAGGTTTGGATTTGTCTGGACCTCAATGTGCTCTCTGGGAGAAGCAACCATGTTAGCAGCAGATATCTTACTCACAGCTGTCATCTAATCAAGTGATGAGCCAACAGAAGCTTCCCAAACCCCTCTGGGGGAGGTAGCGGACAATTCTGAGTCCATTCAAGGGATGGGAAGGATGGGAGGGGACCAAGAATTTAAAAATACAGGAGGAAGAACCACTTCTAATAAATCCGAAGGCTCTTTCATTAGCAGAAAGGAAACGAGAGGATCCTTATCAGGATTACATCCTGCTGTGACCCCCATCAAGGGGGCTGTGGCCCCGGGAGGCAGCGGCCAACCATTTTCCTTCCAGCAGGGAAACTGCAGGCACTCACCTCCAGACACTGATCCCGCATCAAATGTAAGTGATGCAACCGGACGATTACTCCAGGCTTACCTTTTCCTTAGGTCGGGGAATCTTTTCTACAATGGTCCTTGATGCAATTCCTAACAGGAAGGAGATGGGCGCTAACGGCTCTAACGCTAAAATCCACACGTCTTTCCAACAGGCCAAGGCCGTAGAGAAGGGAAGCGTGTCCTTGTCTCTCTCCAGCAGTCACACTCCAAAGCCGCCTAACAGCACTCACTCAGAGCTTCCAATATTCACAATATTTTACAATAAATACAGCGATGTGATTCTGTGAGAACTGGCAAGGCCCAAAATGACAGTGTCCAACAAGATGGCATATGCTGCTCTTGAACAAAGTACCACTGGACAAAGACCGATTTGGGGCACAAATGCACTGGGGCAGTGGGTGAGCCTGCTCTGGAGCAGCCCAGCCCTGGCACACACTTACACGGGGCAGCGGGGATGCTGGGCGAGCCCAGCCAGAGGGGCAGACGAACCCCCCTTGTGTCTCCATCTGGACTTGGAGGTCTTAGTCACTGAAGTAGACCCCGAATTGAGCAGAGCACCTCAGACAGTCAGCTCTTTTAAAAATGGGCACGCGGCCCTTTCCTTGTTTCCTCACATCATAACACTGCAGTGAGGAAGGGCTGTTTCTGAGCACAAAAGGTAGGCTTGAATCATGTGCTTTCCTGTTCAGTCAGTCTCGGAAAAACATCCTCACTCAGGCACTGTCCCTCCAGCTCCGAGTGTCCTCTCAGCGTCTAACGCGGGGACGAGCCCGGCCTTGCTCTGTGAGCCAAGGTGGGGAATGAGCCCTGGGGGGAAACTGTCCGAGCAGGCCCCAGCCTGAGAGACGGAGAGTAGACAAGGTTGTCTGGTGGGGAGGACCGAGAACCACTGCGGCTTCCCTCAGGAAGCCCCAGACCATAAACAAGGTTCGAAAGCCGGAAGATGAACACATAAACCTCCCATGTCTGGGTAACTGGCCCGACCATTTCAGGATGGAAGACGGCCTGCAGGAGCCACGTCCAGGAGAAACTCCAGCTCGAGGCGAGGGGCGGGCTGGCCACAGGCTTGTTTGTGGGGTGCTCTGCAGGAGGAACAGCACGCTGCGTGTGGCCGACGGCATCTCACCACTAGCTTCCTGCTGGGTGGTTCTAGGAGGTGGAACCAACGGACCTTAGGGCACAGAATCCGGTGGCCACAAAGGACAATGTCCAGGAAGATCAGATGAGACACTAACTGGGAACTAAACTAACCTACAACCATACCATCAACAGGTAGCAAAAGAACCAACCCATCACGAAACGTACAAATACGAAAGGGTAAGTCTTCCAGGAGGCCCTGGAATGTGGACAAAAGTTCAGAAAAGCAAACTCGCCAACTCCTCACGCAGGGCCCTAGAGGGCCGTGCCTGCAGTGGCAGGCTTCCCGAGCTGGCAGAGTGGTGCCTCGGTGACAGCCTAACTCTGGGCTCCCTCCCCTCAGCCACTCAAGGGGTCTTCACGGTAGTGAATGGCACAGCGAAGTTTTTCCAGCATGATTTCCAGAGAGGAGTACTGGGGAAGCTTGATCATGAACATGCACGTCTCCACGCGGATGTAGCGTGAGTCTGGGGAACCTACCAGAAAAACATGGGGCCAGTGTTAGAGGGCTGGGCCCGTGGCTCAGCTAGGATCCCACGGAGGCCTGGCTGGCCTCTTCCGTGGGGTGGGGGGATGAGGGCACAGAGGCCTGGGGTGGGGCAGGAGAAGATTCTAGAGGAGAAAAGGGCAGACACACAACTGCTGTACAGCACAGGCACCAAACTGCTGACCTGCGAGGGAGTCCAGTTGCAGACAGGTTTGTTTGACCAGCAGAGGGTTCTGTTTTGATCTTTTAAACTGAATTATTTTTTCTGCATTTAAAAGTTCAAAGAGTAAAACATCCCTAAGCTTTTAAACTATCAGAGGCCATGTCACCATAGGGCCTGTGCTGCTGCTTGGTGGTGAAGGTCAGGTTTGGGAGGCACGTGACCCGGGGCATTTACATCTGGGCTTTGGCGTTTGGGGTCCCTGGGCCATTGTTGTCCCTCCCTCATGCAGGGCCCAGCTCCAAACTGAGAGAAGGGCCTGTGTGTCCCCACTTGGGACATGACCAGGGGAGGGCAGTACCTGCTGTGCCATCTGGGGGGGCGATCTTCATGGGATACGGGGGCACATGGGCTGTGTCGGGGCCCCCATCTTTGCAGGGGCAGGTGAACGGGATGCGTTCCTGGTTGCAGGCAAACTTGATGAACTTGCACAGCTCCTCCTGGGCGAACATCTCCAGTGCCCCCCAGAAGAACTCAATGTGCTGGTCTGTCTCCATCAGCCCCACCTGGTACATGGTGTGAGCCTGGGGAAGAAAGGGCCCCGACGTGAGCAGGCCCAGGTCGGGCCAATCCCAGGACAAGGTGCAGCAGGGAAATGGTGGCTGCAGGACACAGGGCCATTACGATGATGGCAATGACCGCAAAGGTAACTGTAACAGCGTTGGTTTGTGTGAGGGCACCAGGCCCAGCAACAGGGGCTCTGTGAATGGTACCACTGTTCCCACTAGACGTAAAGTCACTGGGCCAAGGTGTCCCAGCTGGCAAGGGCAAGAGCAGGTCAGGCTGAGGCGTGGAGGCATCGTGGCAAGATGGTGGCTTAAGGCAGGGGCACGGAGGCAGGCGAGCTGGGACAGGAAGTGCTCTGACGGGCCACTGACCTTCAGGAACTCGAGGTTGATGTAAGGGAGGCCGCACGTCCGCAGCTCCATCTCCAGCGGGCTGAGCATGGTGAGCAGCTGCAGGGGGATGATGGAGCCCAGGCCGGCCCGCACTGCCGTCACACACTCGTCATTCTGCAGCTCCCGCAGCCGCAGGCTCCGGATGGCTGCAGCGTAGATGTCCTTGTTCTCCCACCTGGGGGGCCCAGGGCCACACAGGTGAGGGAGGAGACGAGGGGTGGCTCCTCGGTGCCGTGACCCAGATTCCCCAGTTCTGGGAGCTCCGGGCATCCCTGTCCTGCCTGGGTGTCACCTACCGCAGAGCTGGTGTTGTCCTAATAAAGTCTTCTGCGGAAGACAGCCCCTATTTTTCTTGGTGCCAGCGTCCTGCCTCCTATCCCCCCACTGGTGAAGGCCACCTGTCACCTGGCCTAGCCCCTTGTGCTGCTGCCCAAGTCCAGGCACCAGCTTGGGCAGCCCCTCCCCATGCACACATACTCACGCCACGGGGATGTGCCGGCCGCGGCTGCACAGCTCCACCTCCTCGCCTGTCATGGTCAGGTAGGTGAACCTGCAGCAGGGCTTGTTGGGGCTGTCAGGGCTCTCAGTGGCCAGGTGCTGGGAGGTGATCTCGGCGCACAGGGCCTCCAGCTCGGTCTCATCGTTGATCTGAAGGGCAGAGACAGACGGGCTAACTGCCTGGCCCGCTCCCGCTCTGCAAGACGGAATCCAGACCTCCAGCTGGGCAAACACCCGGCACGGTTTGGGCGGAGGCTACCCTCGGCATCATGAATGAGCACATGGCACGGGCCTGGCCCATCGGAGCCAGCCCACACTTCAGGACTGGGCATGAGCTACCGAGATCCCAGTTGCAGGGATTTTCCTGTTACTGTTTGGAAGCAGCAGCCTCTTTCACTGGTGTAGGCACGGCTGGAAGATGGTACACCTTGTCCTGCTGGGGGCCATCTTGAGATCGATTACTGATGCTATCCTTTGAGCACCTAGATTTAGCCCTGCCTGAAGCCCAAGCTATATCCGTACATTTAGTTTTAAGAGCAAAGTATTTTTTAAAAATTGCCCTAAGCTGGTCTGAGCTGGGCTTTTGGTCACTTGCCAACAGAGAGAGCCCTGACTTAATTCCATCTGTGGAAGATATATAGGCTACCCCCTCTACCATTTGGCACACCACAAAATAGGGTCCGAAAGTAGCTGACGCGCATGCTGGGCTTGTAGAGATGGCAGGATCTGACCCCAAGGAGAATGAATAAGCCTGCAGCTCTGGGATGGTGAAGGTGGGAGTTAGGGTCCGAGCATATATGTGTCCTTAGCAGTAACCTCCCTGCCACGGGGAAGGCTACAGGCACCCCTGACAAGTTCAGAGCGGTTCTTCCTGGATCATGTGCCGCCCCCCGCCCCACCCCGGGTGTAGTTCTGGTGTTCCAGCACTCTCTGTGGCCTTGCCCATCCCCTTTGGACAGGAGCCTTGGCTGGACTATCTGCCTGGACACCGTCTTACGTGCCCTGCCTGCCCCGGGCCCGTGCTGCCACCCACTGCCCCAGAGGACTTCTCAGAGCAGTGCCTGGAAGGCACGCAAATCCCAGCCCATGGAGACATCCTGCTTTGACCCTTTCGACAAGGCATCGTCATCGGTTTCTGCTGAGAAGCCAACTGCTAGCCAGTATCTCGGCTTGCTGCTCCCTTGCACAGTCTGCCCTCAAGTGGCAGCTAAGGGGACAACTTACAGAGAGCCCGGCAATGAGGCCCCTCAGAGAGGCCATCAAGTGGAGGCACAATCAGCTGATGACCTTCAGCTGAGGTCCCCTGGAGAGCAGCCTCGACCAGGCCTCAGACACCAAATGGCTCCCATGTGAGGAAAGGCAGTTGGTCTCAGGAGGGGCTGGGTCAGAGGCCACCTCCACGCTCTGCCGGGACAGTCCCTAAGCCGTGGAGAATGTGTGGTGCCCCAAAGCACGGGCTTTCCAGCCGGACAGACCTGCGCCCCACTGGTGGCTCTACTCCTAGCCAGCTCCCCCCGCTGAGCCTCACTGCCCTCCTGGCCCTGTCGCAAGGACTTCTGAATACAGCCCCCCAGCATGAGGCTGTAAAAACGGAGAACAGCCTGGGAGCTGCCTGAGGACCGGCTGTGAGCCCAGAGCCTGACCCACGGCAGGCGGCATGACGGGAACCAACGGACAGAGCAGAGCGGCTCCACAGGCCGAGCCGCAGCCTGGGCCCCGCCCGCATCCCTCTGCAGTGGGGCTGGTCTGTGTGTGCAGGGGGGTGGTCAGACTGCTGCGGTCTTGCTATCTGTGTGGGTGCCACTGCATCCCACCACCGCGCCTGGCCAATCTCAGGGGATCCCTAAGAACCGATCTGTGCTCTAGACAAGGCCCTAAAACAGCTCTTTAAAGGGAAACTGGGTCTGCTGGTAGCATTTCCCACCCCAACACCTCTGCTCGCTGAGTTGTCCCTGGGAGGCCAGCAGAGGCTTTTGTCCCCACGCAGCAAGCCTTGCTGGCAGAGATGGCTTACGTTCCCTAATGTTCTCTGGGAGATCCCAGCCAGTCTTCAGGTGGGGAGCTCGGGTGGCCCAGGCCACGGAGGCGGCAACAGGGGTCCCATGGGCCCTGTTCCCGGGCCCTGCTGTCCCCTAGAAGAAATGTGCTTTTCACTTACACTCTCAAATTTCTTGACATAATTGTACGTGAGGATGTCTGCTTCCTGCAGGTCTAGGTCAGGGTCCAGGGGCTCCCCCACCAGCGTCTTCCAGAATGAGGGCAGTAGGTCCAGGGGAAGAGGGACGTCGGCTCGGATGGCAATGCCCAGCAGCTGGCCCAGGAAGTGCAGCAGCTGCTCCTCCCCACAGGTGAGGGGGCTGGGGGTCAGGATGTACCTGCCCTGGAAGTGGAGGCAGAGGTCAGGTGACCGACGTGGGAACCTGTGCCCAGACCCGGCCCAGCCGGAGCAGGAGGCTTGGGAAAGGGCACAGCGTTGACGAGGGTCTGCACTGCGACCCGGCCGTGGCCGTCAGGAGCTGCGGCGCCCAGGCCTCGGGCGGGCGGGCATCTTACCTTGTTCTTGTTGACCGCTGAGCTGGGGCACAGCAGGAGGAGAGACAGGGAGGAGCTCTGCAGCTCTTTGCACACCTGCCACAGGAAGTGGCGGAAGGAGCCGCCTGCGGGACAGATGGACACGCATCAGCGCGGGACTCCGCAGCCTCCCCTGCCCACAGGTGCCGTCCCCACCTGGAATACCAGCTCCTTTGCCAGCCTGACTGCAGCTGCGGAGCCATGGAAAGAAAACTCATCCGAGGGCTGGGAGACCGGGGGTTGAATCCTGCTGTGCCACTTACAAGGGGGGCAACCCCCCAAAATCGCTTCATTCCCTGAGCCAGCCTCAGTCACTTTTATCAAATCGGGACAGGAATTGTTCCAACCTCACAGGCTAGAGATCAAATGCAGAGCCTACGTGGGGCAGCTCTCACGGCTGCGAGCTTACACTGAGTTGTGGGCGTGAGCCATGTCTGTGTCCCGGGCTGCGCCCAGAGCAGGGCACCTGTTTTCCTCAGCACTGCCTCCCACAAGGCCAGGTGCTCAGTGAACGCAGAGGTGAATGGACAGGCGTGTGAGTATATGCGAAGGGACGGGCCATCAGCTTTCCCACTGCTGCCGTTCCGAAGGTGCCTTTGGTTTTCTTGCCAAACTCCTCTCAGTGGCTGGGCCTCCTCTGCCCTTCCCTGGTCCCCTGTCAGTGCCAAGGTCAGGAAGCCCCGAGGACAGCTGTGCACGCACACTGCTTGAAGGACTTGCTTGGGGACAGATGTCAGGGCCTGGCCTTCACCCAGCTTCTGTGGAGCGGCAGGACATTTCTGCCGGCTGAAGCCGCCAAGCGCTGGGCTTTGGAATCAGACAGACCTGGGCTGGAACCCCAGCTAGCTGTCTGACCTGTGGGCAGCTACTTTGGGGTGGCCCAGTTTGCCTATCTGTAAAGTGGGACAACGCTGGTACCTTGTGACGTTCGGTGCTATGAGGAGTGTGGGGTGTTGTGTAGGGCCTGGAACATTCTGGGCCCTGGTCTCAGAGAACTGGGGTGGGGTGTGCAGAGGACGCACAGTGCCGCTGCTGCTGGAACCGTGTTCCCCGGATCACAGCGGGGATGGGCGGGGAAGCTGCCCCAACAGCCTCCCCAGGGCGCTCAGCTGAAGAAATGGATTTCTTCCCCCACCCAGAGTCGGACACATTTTCTGAATGTCTGGGGATAAAACTGACCACAAGGACGATGAGGGAGAATTTTCTGAGCTGCTTTTCCTCATCCCTACAATGTGAAATGACAGATGGTGCCATTTCCATCAAGGTCTCCCCAACACCCTGCCTCTCTCTCATGGGCCAAATACAAGCTTTTAGCCCCACCAATCTCTCAGCCAGGGGTCTTCCCATGGAAGAAGCCAGTCTGCACTGAGGGTGCCCCTCCCGGGTCCACAGAGCAGAAGACCACTCCACACAGCCCAGGGGTGCTGTCCCCGAGCCTGGAGACACCGGGCCAAAACAGTTCCCCTGGGGACAGGATTTGGGGATGCTGGACAGGACGGTCCCCCCGGGGCAGCCCTGGCTTCTGCCGAAGGTAATGAGAACGTGGCCTTTTCACTTGCTTATGGGGGAGAGCTGGGGCAGTTTAGGCTAAAAACAACCGCAGGAATTTTGACATTGTAAACACAGCCTCCATCCACCCCAGACTGGCCGGTGAGGGCCTGGCGTGGCTGCACTTACTGGTGCCATGGACCTCCTCCCCTGTGAAGCGGATGTTGAAGGCATAGGTGGGGTCGCCGCCACTCGCCAGTTTGACACAAAGCTGAGATGACGGCACCGAGGCCAGCTGCCTGGCAGCCTGGCAGAAGTAGGAGTTTTCAGAAGCTCTGATCTCCCCTGGAAAGAGAGAGAGGAACTCATGAAATCTCCCCGTGGCAGCCTTTGACCCTCACCGCACAGGACAAATGTCTTGCCAGGCCTCTGCCTGCTTCTCAGCCCTCAGCCTGTCCCCTTGTCCAGCATTCACTCTGCTCTGGGAACATCCTCACATCTTTCATGCCTTGGCCACGTGGTGCCGTTCTCTCCGTGGTCAGCCCTGTCCCTCGTTTGTCTCCTGGGGAGGCCGTCCCCCACCCAGGCCCCTCAGCTGCTCCGCCTGTGTCCCTCTAGTTTGTCTGTTTATGGGCTGTGGCCGAGAGTCCTGGCTGCCGCCCCAGTATTCACTCTGCCCCTTCCTTTGGTGCCAGAACACCGGTTTTAGCAGGTCCATGGCCAACCAGAGTAAAGTCTACACGTCCCACCCTCCCCTGCAGTTAGGTGTGGCAACGGAGCCGAGTTCTCCAAGGAGACGGAAAGGAAAGGCCTTCCCCTTCCTCCTGCCGCTGCAAGTACAGAGCTCCTGGGGGACGCTGAGGGTGGAAGCCACACACTGGGACACTGGAGCAGAATGACAGAAACAGCCAGATGAATGAGGAATGGTCACAGCAGTCCCGGACTCCCTTCTTCTCACGGCTTCTTTTATGTGCGAGAAACAAACTAGTCCAAGCCACTACCTGCACCCTGGTCTGTGTAGCTGGTCGTACCTCCCACGATTTCCAGGGGGTCCAAAGTGATCTCAGGCGCCGCGTGGTCAGCTGTCCTCTGCACGGTGGCGTTCAGCACTCGATTCATTACGGTCACCTTCGTGTCGTAGAAGATGAGCCCTGAAGGGAGGAATGTGGGAGACAGGCTGGGATGGGGCTGCTTCCCGGTCAATGGGGCTGCTTCCCGGTCACCCGAGGCCCGGCTGAGGCCACGCTGTCCCCTCTGGGTCTGTCCGCTGCCTTCTGGGACGCCCTGGACGGGGCACTCGCATCCCATCTAGGATCTACCCCTGTTAACGCACAAACCCCTGGACTGTCATGCCTAGGAGACCCAGCTGGCAGAAGTACAAACCCAAGTCCACCAAGGACAAGAAAGTTGGCTGCAGCATTTTCCGAAACAGCAAAAAATAAAAACCACCCAAGTATCTGTCAATAGAGAACAGGCTATAAATAAACTACGGGCACCTCCACCGTGGACTGTAGGCAAGGGGAACGGGTGTGTGCAAGGGGCTTGTGTGTGTGCAAGGGGCTCGTGTGTGTGCGAGGGGCTCGTGTGTGAGCAAGGGCAACATGTGTGCGAGGGGCTCGTGTGTGAGGGGAACGTGTGTGCGAGGGTCTCATGTGTGTGCGAGGGGCTCGTGTGTGTGCAAGGGAAATGTGTGTGTGCACGGGGCTCGTGTGTGCGTCAGCAAAGTCTCTGGAGCAGGTCACCATATAGAAAAGGGAGTTGCTGGGCAGAATGTATGATACCCATTTTTGATTGGAAAAAAGTGTCTGTGTGTGTGTCTACTTGTGCATGAACAGAAACGTCTAGAAGGACAGATACTCATCTGTTAATGGTCATCTCTGGGATGCAGAAATGGGGGCAGACAGAGTCAGAGCTTTAACTTCCCATTTCTAAGTAATCCGAACACTTTAAGTTTCCAGAGCATAGTTAACGCGACTGGTCCTGGGTGAGCTGCTGCTCCGGAGGACCGCTGCATGTCGCTGCAGGGCTGGCGGTGTCAGGGGTGACGGCCCAGGCGAGGGCCTGGGCGCCTGGGCACTGACCTTTGGCCTCCTTCAGCAGGGCGGCGATGCTGTGGGCGTACATAGGCGTCTGGCGCAGCTCCACCAGGGGCAGGAAGAAGGTCTCCAGCGTGGTGTTCAGGGACTGGAGCAGCGCGAAGCGCAGGCGCAGGCTCTCGCTGGGCACGTCTGTGGGGCACACAGGGCACGGGGGCGGTCAGGCTGGGGCTCCATGTGTGAACACACGCCGGGGTCGCCACCCCTGGGGAGGGCGGCCAGGAGTGGGGCGATTCAAGGGGGGGCAGGAGGCTCCTGCAGTGGGTTTTAGCCCCGGGGCCCAGACACACTGTTCGTGATGAGCGGGCCCCCAAAGTGCCCGAGACAAAGGGCAAGGCCCAGGCAGGCCAGTGGGAGACCCTGTCTCTTGGGGAACCCAGGCCCCTCAGCCCACCTTTGGGGCCGTGCCAGGGCTGTGTACTGCATTATTTTGAACTTTTAATTTTGAAATAATTACAGACTTATAGGAAGTTGCAACAACAGTGCAGAGTCCTGAGCACCTTTCCTCAGCTTCCCCCAATGTGACATGACATATCAAAACCAGGAAGTTGGGACACTGGCAATGTCCTTTACTTGTTTGCCTTCATCTATGTCTCCTCTCCAACAGTGAGAGAGGCGGGACAATTTCTTGCCCACGATTGCCTTCACAGTATCCAGGAGACAGCGAGGGCTCCAGACACGTGGCTGAGTGCTGCACAGGCGAAGCAGTAGCCTGGGGTACACGTGGGGACAGGCACAGAAACAAGCCCAGGGGCCGTTTGCCAACGTGTCGTGACAAGAGTCGTTCCAGGGGTGGACTCACAACGTCCTCTTTCTGTGTGTGTTCCTGGTACTGTCATGGGGGGTCCCCAACAGGGCATTCCCCCGGGGCCACCTACTCAAGAGACAGGCCACTCTGGGGTCGGTGGCGTCCGCGGGGTCCAGATACACCTCGTGGGGATGCAGTCGTGCGGGCGTGATGGCCAGGTGGCGGCACAGCCGATTGATGTACTGCACGAGCGCCACGTCCATCTCCAGGGTCCACTTCCTGGAGGCCTTGTGCGCATGTCGGACATCAATGCAGGCACACCTGGGGGGCACAGGGCAAGGTGGGGGACATTGGGGCCTGCCGGACTCCTCTGGGGCCACGTCCAGCTCCCGGAGGACGTTTCGAGGATGGCCCTGCCTCTCAAGTGGTTTTCTGGAGCGCGACCAAGGTGCTGGCATGAGGGGGAAGCCCAAGCTGGCCAGGCTGGCGGGGGTGGGGGTTTGGCGACACACACGCGCACGTGCCTCCCTCTTGCCCGTGGGCAGTGGGCGTTATGGCGAAGCTTGGGCGTCCTCGGGTGGAATCCAGGCTTCCCACAGTGACCCGGCCACACAGCACGCCTACATTTGGAGCCTCAGTTTCTTCACCTACAATGGAGTTGGCCACAGCACGGCCTCATGTGCTGTCACGGGAACTCACTGACAGGACGCCTGACGCACACAGCACGGTGCACGCACATGAAAGGGCACGACAGGTGCCAGCTTGGTGCTACTGAAGCCATGACCCTTTCCAAGCGATCCCTTCCGGGGCCCGCCCACAGAGATATTCGACTAAACAGGTCCAGGTGTGTGTGAGGACGTCACTGCCGGCCTGCTCACCGCAGCTACGGATGAACAAACCCCACCACGCCCTAACAATGGCCCACAAGGCGGCCCTTAAAATATCTGGTGGAACAACACCGGATGATGTGGGAGAAGAAAAAAGGCAGACAGCAGAACAGTGTGTCTCGTCTGGCCCCACTTGCCATAGTCCTGAAAACACCGACCCCCAGAAAAATGTTGGGACAGACGTTCACTAAACATCAGTGATGACCCCTGGGCACAGAGTCACAGGACCTCCTTCGTGTTTGTAGCGTGTACATGTCCCTATTCCACAAACATTAAGCCGCTAGACCCAGAAAGGCAGGCAGGCAGGTGGGCACAGGTGCTTTCATCTCGTTCCAGAAACCATGGTACCTCAAGTGGGCCACATGCCACAGGGCACGTCACGCAGGGACGGCCAACCTTGGGGAGGTGGTCAAGTGTGGTGCCAGGCCTCACGACAGGCCACCTCTGTCCTGCTCAGGGACTGCTTGGAGAGACCCCACCGCCTTCACAAGGGGCGCTTCCTGTCGGGAGGGTTCCCTCACAGCCCCTCCCAGGCGGGCTGATGCAGGCAGATGCCTTTGGCTGCTCTGAGACCAGTCTGGTCAAAGGGGAAGAAGGTGTCAGGACGTCACCGTGGCCCCATGACGTACAGGAACAAGCCTTTCCAGCTATAACAAATGTCTCACTTTGGAATTAGTTTGCAGTCCAATTTGTTCCCTTCCCACTTAGAATATAGTTTCTAGTCCAAAATGGGTAATTCTACTTTCAACCAAAGCGCCAAACTCATCCATTTCACTGGTTTCTACAGCAAGTCAGAAAACTTGGTGCTGCTTCCATGATGCCCAGGGCCACCCAGAGATCAGCTCTAAGCCCTCAAGGAAGGTACAAAACACTGGTGGCCAAGCAGTGAACAATTTCTCAACTCTGCAAACGGACTTTCGAAAAAGCCTGCTTCTGGCAGCCATTCCTTCTCTGCTGCCCAGTACCTTGCTGTGGGTGAGGGGGTGTGGGCCTGCGGGTGAGGAGCCAGAGGAAGAGGGTAGGGTGGCTGCCTTTGGTTGGCAAATATCTTGCCTGCTCAGGGTTCAGTTATAGCTAAAAGGGGAAACCAATTTGTTTGGTCCTGGAGACTTGGTGAGCAGTGACCTCTCTGCCTGGGAGGGACAGAGGGCAATAAAAACTCCCAGGAAGAAAGGTTCTTTGGAATAAGAAATGTCCCCACGAGGGACTGAAAGGTATCTGTCACCACCCCTCCCCTAGTCATATGTTGAAGCCCAAGGTGACTGTATTTGGAGACAGGCCTGTAAAGAGGTCATTCAGGTTAACTGAGGTCATAGGATGGGTCCTGAGCCAACAGGACTCGTGTCCTTATAGGAAGAGGGAGAGAGCCCAGGGACGCACTTGCAGAGGGAAAAGGCCATGTGAGAACACAGTGGCAAGGCAGCCCCCTGCAAGCCAAGGAGCAGCCTCAGGAGAAACCAAACCTGCTGACACCCCGATCTTGGACTTGCAGCCTCCAGAGCTGTGAGAACATGCATTTCTGTTGTTTAGAACAGGATTTGTCTTCAAATGGGTTAGAAAACCCAGTTTCACAATTATGAAAAATGAGAAAGCAATTCAGTAGGCATTATAAACGGCCCATGGAATGGCTCCCCAGGAAGTGTTTCTTGGGGATGCATCTAGGAGCTGAAAACAATTTTTACAGAACGTATCAAACGGGTTGTGGACCAACCTCTTACCTCTCAAAGTGGAGATCGTAACCACAGGATAAAATCGCCCTCCAGACACTCCGGATGTCTTGCTTGGCTCGGTCAACAACAAACTTGTGAAATCCTTCCAAGGTTAGATACTTTTCCTCAGGGACTGATGGAAAAGCATTCACAGTGGTAGGAATTTGGTTAAGAACCGGGCACAGCGGTGCTTCCCAACATGCTCTGGGCCGTCCTCTCTTTTGGGGCCCGGTCCATCTAACCTGCCTCCTGTCTCCTGTCACCCGGAGCCGGTTAACTGGCCATTTGCACCCACCGCCCAAGTACACGTGTCTCCGCTGACCTCTGGGCTGCAGCCTCATGTTGCCAGGCTGGCCAAGTGCTGCAGTGCTCTTCCCACAGTCCCTTCTTTCTCTAATCTCAGAAACATTCCGGACTAATTCTGTGACAATGAGAATAGCTTTCGCCAACTCTGCTCTTTTCAGAGGCTAAAGTTCTGATGCCCCAGGTAAGAAAGAGCCTTCTGGAAGAGGGTTTCTAAGCAGATGTCAGATCTTTACTTTCAGTCACAATCATCTATTCTTCACCTTGGGTGTGTGGTATTTCTGGAGCTGCTATGTTGTTGACCTTTGTAAGTTCACGGTCATCAGAGACTGCATCCTGGGGCAGTGGCTGGCACCGGCCAGGTATACTGCCCCAGTGTCTGTGGCAATGCCTCTCCTGCCTAAACTAAGGCCCAAGGGCAGCTAGCCGGTCAGGGAGAGCAAAGAGGCTGGTTCCCAGGTGGGCCCCCCTCTCCAGGATGGAAGTCGCCCCCGAGTCCGAATCAGGCCCAAGTTGCTCACTTACCTTCTTGTTTTTTGGTGGGTGACTTTTCTGGGTCCTTTTCGTCTGGCTTGCTCTTTTCTGGGGACTTGGGCTTCACAGTTGGCTTCTTCTCACTTAAGGCAGTCCTGCTGTAGCCCAAAGCAACGGAATCAGAGCGCCTGTGGCCACGCCGCCTCCCGACAGGACAAGCAGGAGCTCACACAGGCATTACTTTATATTCCCCAACACACCTTAGGGTTCAGACAGGGCTGGGTTCCAGAACAGCTTTGTTCTGACCGAGGAAAGTTTACTGAGCCAATTCTGAGGACAAACTGATGCTGTCAAATGTGAAAAATCTCAGAGACACGTTTCCAACATTCTTTCTACACACTTTAGAAAGTATGTACTATCCAAGAAGTAGCCACAAGCTAGAGGTAGCTACTACCTAAGTTCAAACTAATTAAATAAAATTACAAATTCGGTTCCTTGGCTGCACTCACGACCCTTCAAGTGCTCACATATGTCTTGATAGCACAGGTAGAGAAACAGCCGAGTTCCATCACCACAGACAATTCTGCTGGACGGTACTGATTTAAGAGCACCATTTCTATGTAATGAACAAAAAGACCCCTTTTTTTTCTGATCATTTGAACAATTCCTCTAGAGACTTCTGCTCTGTAACACTCTACTGTCAGCTGCAGCTGGGAGTATTTGAGTCATAAGCCGTAACTAAAGAAAATTCTATTAAATATGTATGCATATCCACATGGAATATTATATAGCTATTAAAAAGGCATGGGTTTGTGCAAGACTAGTAGTGAACAGAAGCAGCAAGGAACGGGTAGTGTGTATAGCTCCCACACTTGGGTGTGTATGCATTTGCTAGCGTGTAAAAAAAGAGTTCTGGAAGGCTGCACAACCCTGGCAGTCTCAGGGAGGGGACACACAGGCTTGAGGGTGCAGGGGAAGAGGAGTAGCTTGTCACTCCTCTTCAATTTTCAGATGCTTTTCAATTTTGTACTAGTTTAGCCATTTAAAATTTCAGAAAAGAACACTTATGCCTAAATACAATGTAAGTGTGAAAAGTAGTCGGTATGCATAGGCTAATTACATTTTTTAAATACACACAATACATTTTATAGTCTTTCTACAATAACTATGTATTGTTTGTGGTTAAAAGAAGTTAGAATTTTGAAACAAGTCTGTACATTTTAGATGTTTCATTAATTCGGACTGGTCTGCTTTCCAGCCTGCATGGTCCAGACTTTACTGTGAATCAACTTTTCAGTTGACGAGCCAAGGACTGAAAGGACCCCAGCACAGGGACCCCAGCAGGGACCCCAGCAGCACACCGAGCCCAGCCAGGATGTCTGGCCTCACAGGAACCTGCCGGGAGGCGCTCCCGTGCCCCTGGCCCTGCCTGCCGTCCGAGCCCCGCAGACGCCCACCTGACGCTGTTGAGCACGGCTTTGTCCTTGGCGGGCGGCTTGGTGATGGGCCGCTTGGTGCTGACCACCTTCACGGGGTGCTGCTCCTTCCCGGCTTTGCTGTACTTACTCTTGTCAAACTTGGGCTTCGGCACACCGTATTTCCTCAGGATCTGTGGGCGCCAAAGGGGGACGGGTCCTCAGGCTGTCCCCGAGGCACACCGGGGGCCCCGCACAGCATGGTGGGGAGGGGCAGCTACCTGAGTGAGCTGGTCCTCCAGCACCTTCTTTGGAGGCCGGACGTTGGTGAAGAAGAGGTGGAGGAGGTTGCCTGGCGTCTGGGAGTTGATCTGCTCTTTGCTAAGATAAATGTCAGACACTTTGATGGGCTTTGCTGGTGTCAGGCTCAGCATCTGCTCTGAGTGGGCACAACTCTTAAATATCTCCGTCAGCACCTCTCTGGCCCCAGGCACCAGCTTCTCACCTGTTACAGACGGAGGAGGGCATGAGCATGCGGTGCCAGGATAAACCCTGCAGCCTTTATTTCTCATAAATAATTCATTTTTAAAAGCGGGTAACAGACAGCAGCGACGATGAGCTGTCCACCAAAACCTGCTCGCCCCCTCTGGAGCACACACCTCTGTTACAGTCCAGCCTTCTTTGCTGTAAGGTGTGGCCCTGTGACATGGGCCAGGAGCCCCTCCTGGGCCAGGCTGCTGTCCTCTGCGCTCGTGCCCTCCACTGGCTGCATGGAAATGGCAAGGCCCCTGGGACGGCAGACCTCGACGCTCACCCTGGACTCTCACACGAACGAGAAATAAACTGCCACTGGGTTCGAGACACTGAACTCTTGGGTCTGTTTCTCATGGCAGAGGAATCTACCGTGACTTACATAACACATTTGTGGCGGATGGTCCCAAAGGAACAAAAGGATACAGAGCTTGCAAGTATTTTTAGTGCAAAGCACAAGTTGTTAAATAGTTATTATATTATTAGAGAACATGTTTCAAAACTGACACAACGAGCAGGTGGAAAAAGAAAGGTTTCTCAGATCCAAGAAAACTCCACCAGCATGGGGGAAAAAATTAATTAATTAATTATTGTCCCCAAACAAGCGCTCGGGAGGCGCTCTCACCTTTCCTAACGGGTTTGTCAGGAACCCATCTGATGCCTCTCATGGCCGACGGCCCCAACTTACGAGCTAACTGACTTCTCCTTCCTGCCCATTCTCCTCATTCTCTCTCTGGGGGTCCCACACACCCCAGCTGTGGGAACTACAGCACAAAGGCCACGCAGACACCTAGGCCGAGGGTGGGGGGACAGGTGTGCAGAAGAGGTGACCGAGCCCTAAGAGCTGACCCAGCAGAACCACAACTTGGGACTCTCGCGGCAGTAACATGGCAAACACGCTACCACAAGACGGAGTACCTTATGTGGAAGGTTTGCCTCTAATAGAATCAGGAACTCGAACAAATTCAAAGTATGAAAAGACTGGGAAGGCATTAATTATGGCAGACAAAGATTTTAGGTTTCGCACAGATCTTACACTATTCATCCCCACGTGGGCAGCTGAGAACTGAGGGGGCAAAAAACACACACCAAAAAACCCCACTAACAAGGGAACAGAGCCAAGAGCAGGGCGAGGACAGCAAGGCAGGCCCCTGAGGCACAAGACTGCCAAAAACTCAATGACAAAGGCATATATCTAAACCAGTATTAAAAAAAAAAAATCAAAGTTAATACACAACAACCCACGATGAGCAAAACATTAACACTGCTGTGTCGAGCCATATGGAAGCCTGATGCAAAAGGAAAACTCAGTAACACTGATTTTGCCTTTATTTACAATTTTAGTATTTTGTTCTTCATGGTTATTTTGCATTAATTTTGACTTTTAGAAATCTTGCCTTAAAATATTATTTATCTAGATCATTGAGTTTTTTGGAGCCCCCTTACATTTTGTGCCCACGGCCTCACCTCACTATGGTCACAGCACTGAGGAAACATTTCAAAATTTTATGATTGGTGAGTAAAAATTTGAAACAACAACAAAACTTATACTCAACATTTTTGTACTTGGAAAACACAAAAGAAAAACTCAATCTATTATGAAATTTCAAACAACACCAAAGATTTAGAAAAAAGGACAGGGATGAAAAAAAAAGACTCGTGCATAATAAAAATGACAACACAGAGAACTGTAGTTATAAGAAGAAAAATGGCCACTGCTTCTGAAGTGAAGCTTGGGGCGAGCGCCCGGCCTCAGGTGGGGTCTTCTGCTAGATTCACTCTGGGGGAGCCTCGGTAGACTCGGGGTCCTGGATGAACCCTCAGCATCGTAACAAAAGATGTGGGGAAGCGAGACAGGGTCCACCCACGTAAAAGCCATCAGAATGACAAAGTGGGACTTTGTGAAAAAGGCACTGGAACTGTTTCTTCCCCAAGAATTAGTTTTAAAAGGTGAGGCACTCACTGTCCGCAAGCATATGACCAAATGACTACCAGCAATGTACTTGATACATTCTAGCGCCACAGGACAGAAGAGAAGAAATGCACTTGAGCTTGAACAAGGGGAAGCCTGTCTAGACAAAAAGAAAAGCATGACTGGAATGCAAGCCCACATTCAAGTCTGAAGCAGGCCGTGGCCGAGCCATTCCTGGTGGTCCCTGGGCTGGGTGGCACACAGTGGCCTGTGGCAGGGGCTACCCCACGGCCTTCCGAGCTGTGACAGCTGGGACAATGTAGGAGTGCTGTCTCTGCATCATAAGAAGAGGCATACAAAGCATTTCCCCTTAGCCAAGCAACGAACCTCTTGTCCCAACACCCCAAAATCATTTCTTAAATCTGCAACGCCAGCAGTGTCCCCAGAGTTCCTCTATGTTAAAAACAGGAGAAATTGGGAATGGAGAGGGAAATGATTTTCGTTCCGTTTTTCCCTACAAATTTAAAACTGCTCAAAAAAGTATGAATTTAAAAAACCCACAACTCACCTTTAATTGACTTATCATTGAAATAATCTTCTAACCCTGGGCTCCCCTGAGTATCAAACAAACTCTGATTTACTACAGACACAGTGAGAATCTCTTCCGTTGACATCTCCATCAATTCATCTTCACCATCCAAACTTGACAAACCAATCAAGTCATTATTGTTAAATAAACTTGCTCGAATTTTCTCGATTTTGGCTCGGGATCGTATCTGTGTGAACAGAGAAAAGGGTCAGGATTGGAGTAGAGAGTGACCACCCCTTCAACAGGAGTGACCTTCCCAGCCTTCCTGCCTTCCCCTGGAACCCGCTCCTCGTCTTGAGTGTTTTGTTGGACGAGCAGGTCTTCTGGTAAAATCTCTCCCACAGACCAACAGTGGTAACCTTCAGGGAACAACGCAACTGGAAATCTGTCGCTACGCTCTGGCCAGGTCTGTGGCTTTATTCGGAAGCTCAGGGGGCTGAGTCCAGGCTGGGCTCAGAGAAAGTCCCCAGGAAAAAGGCGGCTAGTTAAAGAAGTGATTCTAGGGAGCAGCTGGACCGCTGGACCCTTGAGCCCCCCTTTCAGAGCCCACCGGGGAGAGAGCAAGGTGGGGCACGCGCTCTTCCCAGCGCCGCCCCCCCCACACCCAATGAGGGAGGGCAGTTTTCACTCTGAGCCGGACTCGCATTACGGAAGGGCACAGGGAGACACAGGAAGCAGGGCTGCTAAACCAGGAGGCGCAAGAAACAGATGGGGTCTGGAAGCGAAATGCGACCCGGCTACACATCCCTCATCTGAAACTCAGAGTCACTTGGAAGAGCATGGCAAGAGCCTGTTCTCACTGCTCAGTGAAGATCCCTCGTGCGATGCCAACGTGTGTGGCAACCCAAGGCCCCTCAGATACATCGGTGGGGCCTGAGTTGGAATACACTTGACAGGGTGCATCCATCAGGAAGGCAGCCCCCGAGCCCCTCTGCCTGCCTCCCACATGCAGCGATGAACTGCACTGACCCGTGACATCAGACTGCACAGCTCTCTTAGAGCCGTGACCTCAAACACAGACACTCAGCAGAACAAATCACTGCTGTTTCCAGGAGCTGCCTCGAGGAGCCCCCACGTGCCCCAGTGTCACCTAGTAGGCAACCCCTGGGAAATAAGATGGAAAGGCTTAACAAGGTCTGGGGATTCGAATTGCTCCCGGGTGTCATGGTTGCCGAGGCGTGAGCACTGTTACCTCCACGACTGCGAAGCCTTTGATGGGACGCGCTGCGAGCGCCTGGTTGTCCAGGGACGTGGCTGTGTACATGGAGCCCACGTCCGACACCGAGGCCGTCTCTGCGTTGTCCAGCGGCTCCCCCAGGCTCCCCAGGCTGCCCAGGCTGCCGGTGCTGCACAGAGAGATGTCCAGGCTCTCCTGGCTGGACACCACGTGGGGCTCCAACAAGCCAGGAGGGATGGGCAGCTCGAGGCCTGCAGGCAATGGGTCCACAGAGAGGTCGCTGACCGTCTGCGAGATGCCCTGGGAGCTGCAGATGGAGGCCTGGCTGGTGGAGGCGGACGCACTGACGCTCATGGCGGGGGTCAGGCTGCTGGACGTGCTAACCTCCAAACTGTCTGTGCTGGGAAAGCCCAGGGTCTTCTCGGGCTCGGCTTTCCCATCACTGCCCTCGGCCTTGTCTTTGGGCTTCTTGGGGTCCTCGTCCTGCAGGGGAATGTAGATCTCGTCTTTGAAGACCCCGCCGTGGGCGTTGCAGGCCTTGCGGATGGCACCTCTGACGATGCCCTCGTCCAGGTGGGTGGGGATGCCAGAGATCACCAGCAAGCGGCTGTGGGCAGTGGGGCCGACCAGGGCCTGGCAGGCGTCGGCGATGGCGTCGCTCGTCACGCCCAGCCCCTGCGGGTCCTTCCTGGTGAGGTGCCGGAGGATGATGAGCAAGGTCAGGGCCCGATGGAACCACAGCATGTCCTCGGGCTTGCTGCCGCCGATGCTGAGCAGGGCGGGGTCTGAGTCCGCGGAGCGGGAGGCCTGGCGCTTCCCGGAGGAGGAGGCCTTTTCCCGCTTCATCTTGACTTTCTTCCTCTTGGACAGGAGGCTGGGGCTCTGCGGTGTCTGGCCTGGGGAGGACGACGAGGAGGAGGACGAGTCACTGAGGTTCGGGGCAGTCGATGAGGTCACCCCACTGGCTGTGACACTCATGTTGGTAGGCAGGGTCACTTCGGCCACCGCCAGGCAACCTTCCATGAGTGCGTGAAAATACGTGGAGAACCTGCCCTGGTCAGGAGCCGCCACTGTGCCCGAGCCCCCGCAGGTGCTGCCTGAGACCCAGCTCTGGGTCTCCTCGTCGTACAGCTTGTGGAGCTCTGACTGCAGGGCCATCAGCACCGCCAGACAGGGGTTCAGCTGGAGCGCGATGGGTGAGGACAGGCCAGCAGGGCGCTTTCTCTGCTCCAGGCCATGCACCGTGCGCAGCAGCTCTGCTAGGAGATGGAAAACGAGCTCCTTCACGCAGGCCGCCATGTCCGTGGTCCACAGGAAGTTTCCTGAGGCAAACAGAAAGCAGTGACAGCAGCCATCACTCACACGGCGTTTATTCTGCGTCAGGCACTGTTTTAAGCACTTTAACGGATTCCAGTCTCACAGCACCCCTGGGAGACAGACATTACACAATTCACCCCATCTCACAGATGAAGAAACAGGTGCAAATAGCTGAAGGACTTGCCCAAGGTCACAGCTACCAGAGCGAGAGCTGGGCAGGCCGGCCTTAACCCGTGGCACATGATCACACAGAGCTGGTTTCTGTCGTTGAGGCCAAAAAGCCCATTATTTTCTTTCTTATAAGGTAGCAAGTTGCTGACAAGTCACTGGAACAATGTTTCCCACCCATGGGATGCTTACTGGTGGGGGCGTACAGTCCAATTTTACCAGATAGCACAGAAACACACACTGACAAATTACTCCCTTTTTAATGCTTTTTTTAGTCCTAATTTTGTGAACAAGAAAGCCTTACTGTGGGGCTGATAAATTTTTAACAAAGAGTGGGCCATAGACCCAGAGCCTGTGACAGGCACGAACTTAGCCAGAATTTCATAACAGTAACTATCTTTGTAATTTTATAATTATCTTCTAGTTATGTATGGCAAGAAATACTAATTTTCCATTTAAAGTAACAACATCACGTTTTCTTAAATCATGGAAGAAATCACAAAGGTAGACTATGAACGACTGAAGTTTGGGAAATACCGTCTAGAACAACAAGACGGACCATGTATTTGTACCAAGGTCCCCTTTGTGCCAGACGTATGTCTTAGGTTCACACAGTCACATCAGGCAGGAGTCCCCAGGGCCAGGCCTGGCTGATGTACCAAGAATCTCTGACTAAGCCCAGCACCTGCCAAGTGGGGGGCTAAGCTTCCTGCTCTCCCAGAGGTGATGCTGTTTGATAATTCTAATTGGAAATAAACTCATGGTGTCATGGGACATGGGCCTCGTCGAGCCATTCACAGAGGACAAGTCTAAGCCCAGGCCAGTGGGGTCCAGGCCCTTGGTGCTCGTTTCCTCTCTATTACCCTTCGCCTCCCATTTGACGTTTGTGGGAGACGTCTGGCAACTGAGGGTATCTGAGTTTGCAACACTTTTTTCCTTCCAATATTTTATTACAAAAACATTAAAAAATACAGAAAAATTGAAAGATTTACACAGTAAACACTTGTATGGCCACCACCTATATTCCACCATCAACATTTTGCTGCATTGATTTTATTACACATCTGTCTATCCCTCTATTCATCCATAAACTCATCTTAGCTTTTGATTATTTCAAAATAAATTGCAGATATCAATACATTTTATCCCTAAACACTTAAGCAGACATATTATTAAAGTTCAATATTTACTTAGAAATTCTTTGAGGTAAATTTACACATGGTAAATGCCCAACTCTTAAGCTAACCATTCCAAGTTTTACCAAAACGCAACCCCTTTTTAACCTTTCAGGAGCTGTGAAGTCATAATGTTTGATTTTGCCACATCGTTTACTCTACGCCATCTTTAACCTCCAAAGTTACAATACGGCATATATTTATGTTTTAAAGTAAAGTGTGGTAAAATTAATTTTATCGTCATGGTTAGTTGCCATCCCTCAGAATAATGGAAATAATCTGCAACTCACAGATTCAGAAGCCTAGGGTACCCCGTCCACTCAATTCCTTAAGCTTACTTCCCATGGCAGCAACCTGACAAGAGGCCGTTGCTGCCCAGACACCCCCAGCCCATCTGACAAGCTCCTCCCTCACCCCCAGGGCCCCTGATCCCCAGGGAGGGTAAGCCTCACCCAGCAGCTCCACCACTTGCAGGAGGACAGGTGTTGGGATGGTGTCAGGCTCATCTTCAGATTTCCCTTCGCCATCCTCTGACTTCCAGGACAGCAGCTGCTCTGCGAAGGCCATAGCCAGTGGGAACTCCAGGGGCAGAGAATGTAACACCAGCACGGCTCCGGGAGGTGGAGACACCCCTAGAAGAAGGGCCAGGAGGAAAGCTCGTGACTGGCACCTGACCAACAGCACGTGACCAAAAGAAGCCTGAGCAAAAGGCCGGCCATGTGTTGAGTGGAGAAACAGGGCCGGAACGGCTTCTGCTGGAGGCGAGAGGAAGCATGACTCCGACATTCCAGAGTCAGCTTCAGGCATGGAAGGAGCCAAGGGACATCCCTCCATGAAGTCCACTTATTGCTGTGACAATGGGACAAAGGGCAGCAACGGGAACTGGGAAGGATAAACATTCCCCAGTCAGTCAGATACCACCCAGCCTGATGACCCAGCATGGAAACAGGAAGTCAGACTGAAAGAGCCTTCACTGGAATATTCGCAGCCTGGTAAGGAAATGATCAGCCCTTTGGTATGGCTGCAATCCCAGGAGAGCATCAAGCTTCTACCAGGTTTACAGAGCAGACCAGCCTGGGGCCCTGGGCAGGAGGCACCGGCGGGACCTTGGGCTCATTCTCTCTTACCTTCCGTCACTGCCGTGGCCTGAGTCTGACCAAAGCTGCCTACAGTGAGAGGGGAAAGGTCCTGAGGCCTGATGCCCCTCGTCCTGCACGGCACCCCAACCCCCACTGCAAGCACTGCTCAGACACCAGCCAGGCAGCAGGGGTCAGTTAGGAGGAGCCATGGTGACCGGCCTGCACTTTGGGGGGAATGTTCACATGGTGATAAATGGGGAATGACGCCTAAGACAGAGATCCTCCATGTTTAATGTAAAGTTTTTTTTTGTTGTTTTTTTACATGGTAGGATGAGGGTGAGGAAATAGAATGTTTTGTTTTTTTTTAAATTAGGGAATATTGGGGAACAGTGTGTTTCTCCAGGGCCCATCAACTCCAAGTCATTGTCCTTCAATCTAGTTGTGGAGGGCGCAGCTCAGCTCCACGTCCAGTTGCTGTTTTCAATCTTTAGTTGCAGGGGGCGCAGCCCACCATCCCATGTGGGAATTGAATCGGCCGCCTTGTTGAGAGCTCGCGCTCTAACCCACTGAGCCATCCGGCCGCCCCTAACGTAGAGTTTTAGAGACAGCAACTATAGGCAAGATACTATGAAAAACAGGCCCTAATACAAAGAGATCATAAAGTTGTTTGGCAATGACCAAATCACTTAAGAAATGTCCTTTCATTTCATTTCCTAAAGAAATGTCTCTAGGACCGGGGCTGTGGAGAGCCCAAGTCCCATGTAGCTTGTAATTGCCTCTAGCAAACACGTGTCCATATTTTCTTGTCAAATGAATCAAGGACGCACAGTGGAACTCTAAGCTTGGGTCTTCCTTCCCTCTGTGTTTATTCAGAGTCTGCTGCGTGTGGTACATAGGGCAGACAGTCAGCGACGGCAACGCCATTTACAGAGATGGAACCCTCATCCAAACCTCAACCTGTGGAGCTTAGCAAAGGATGCTGAGGAGACACGACCAAATGGGCCCCCCAGCCTGGCCACCGGGCTGTTGCTCACGTAGATGGGGAGCAGATGCTCACCGCTGCTCGTGCCCCAGGGAGCCGTATCCCGCCTGAGACATGCCGGCTGTCATGGGCTTACTACAGCTGTATGCTGAGACTGCTCTGTTCAGCCCAATCTAAATAGTAGGCGGCCCAGCACACACGGTGAAAGGAGTGTGAGCAGCCTCTGCCAGGCCTTCCCCAGGCAGGAAAGGGAGCTACTTTGTCTACGATACGCTGCCCCAAGCTGTCCCGGTCTTTACGCATAGAAATTGGAACACAGCAAGGTACAAGGCACAAAATCCTTTCTGTGCTGAACAAGAAGGAAAGCAGAGGACTTCAAGCCGTTCTTGTTACTAGGAGCTAACTCAGGACTTACCCAGTTTGATGTGGACCTTGTCTGTGGAGAGGATCACGGAAGGGTACTGGTTGGTGGTGGGAGGTGGCGTGAGCCCGGTGTTGGCCGGAGACGCATCCCGAGGGTAGCAGACGGCTTCGATGAGGTTTAGCTGGCCATTTCGCTTCACTTTGTGGCCGAGCCCGTAGACGAGCACACGCGCCCACGGTGCCTTGTACAGAGAGGAGCTGAGAAGGAGAGATGGTGTGAACAGTCCACGCACACCAGGGAGTCAGCAGATGCTTTGTCATGAGAACTGAGACTACATAAGCCATTCCCACCGCATTTTTAAGGTCATTCTTTATAAAGACTAATTTCCAAAACATGGAAATATGGGAAGAACCGTAAATTATTTTCAAATACAATAAGCATTAAAGAAAGAAAAAAAACAATTTGAGTTTTTCTTCCGTCAATTTCACCAGAATCCACTTTACTTTTCTCTCCCCATCACCATCTTCTGGAGAACAGGCAACTTACTCTTTGCGGAATCCGGACTGACTCTCTTTGCAAGACACCACGACAAAAGCCGCCCCAGGGAAATTAACATCCATATTGACTTTGGACTCGGTAACTGGAAACTCTTCGGAGGGGAACTGCTCGGGTGCTGTCTGCAAAGAGACATTTCACAAGGAAAGCCACAGGCTTTCCCAGGTCCCAGGCACAGGACAGAGCCCACACGATGCTGTCCCAGGTTCAGGAGACAAGAAAGCCCTCCAGAAGAAGGACACTACAGAAGGGACACGACAGGAGAGCATCAAAGAGAGGAGACCGACGCGGGGGCTGGGGGCAGGCGTGGGGAAGAGAGTGTCATTTTCAGCAAGCCCATGAGCCATCCAATTAAAAATTGGCATCCCCGTTCAGGGACATCAGAGCTTTAGACTTCTACCTGCAGGAAAGAGCAGATCTGCTTCGTCAGCTCCAGAAGGCTGTCCTCGCCCTGGTGCAGGGTCCGTGTGATGGCCACGTTGAGCCACTCTCTCACTGTCTGGGAGCTGCCCTGGTAGAAGAGGTCTGTGGCCGAGCAGCTCTGGGAACGCACGCAATGCTGCAGTGACTGCGCCAGGAGGATGGAGCTGGAGCTGATGGTGCCGTCTGGGGACAGGAGAGGAACCACAGAGCCAACGGCTGTGAGAGCCCAAGTAACCAGAGTGAGCAGACTGTCCAGATACCCAGCATGGCTTGGCCTGGACATGACTGGGATAACAGCATTACCCATCACATCATGGGGGCAGGACGGAGTCAGGAGATCGGTGGTCTTTACAGTTTGTTTTCCTTTAAGCAGCAAAATGATTTCCTAAAATAAAATCTTAAGTGGAGGCCCAAATAAGAGTGGAGCTGCTTGGATTTAGGGGCTCCCAGAGCCTGATGTACTGGGCTGCCCAGCCCACTCTGAACTGGACCGCAGAACCGCTAAGGTGGCTCCGAGTGGAGGGTGTAAAGCACACTCCACAATTAGTTTGGGAAGCTCAATGCTTAGTGGATTAATGGCTAAGGTCAGTGATGGACTTCCATTTCCAAAGAGGGAAAAGCACTGCCAAGACCATCGTGGCTCTTCAGTGCGGTTTACCTGTCCTGCCCAGAGACACCCCCGCACCGGTCCCCCCATGTGGACAACGGGCACCCTGAGCACCAGCCTGCATGGCGCCCGGCTCCCTCCCAGGCCTTCCCCTCCCTGCTGCTGACATCTGCCATACCAGCAGCAAAGCCAAGGTTTACCTGGGAGGGGAGGTGCGAGCAGCTGATTGGACAGCAGCTGCAGGTGCTCCAGGGTGATGTCACGGACAGCACGGATATGGAAGAGGCGGGTGAACAGGTGGGGCAGCTTGGGGGCGAAGATGCTGAGCAGCGCCAGGCGGCAGTACAGCCTGGCCAGCGCGGCCTCGCAGCGCAGCAGCTCTCTGCAAGGACAAGGCGGGGAGGCCACTGAGCAGCTGCGCTCCAGCCCCACCCTGGGCCGGGCTGCAGGCCTCTGAAGGGACACCATCGCATCTCAGCCTTCTCTTCTGGCCCCATGCTCTGTACTCCAAGGTAGTCACTTGTGTTTAAAGCAAAAAGCCACATTTAGTTATGTTTGGATTTTCTCAACTCAAAAGACGCTAAGGCGGAAGAGATGAAAATATATATTGAAACAAAAGCTTGTGTATGTAGGTTCATAGCAGCATTATTCATAGCCAGAAAGTGGAAACCACTCAAATGTCCATCAGTGGAGGAGTGATAAATCTATACAACGGAATATTGTTCAGCAAAGAACAGGAAAGGAAAAAGGAATGAAGCACTGACACGCTACAACATGGCTGAACTTTGAAAACATGATGCTGAATGAAAACAGCCAGACACAAGGGCCACATATTCTATGATTCCACTTACATAGATCACCGTCCAGAATTAAGCAAATCTACAGAAACAGAAAATAGACTGGTGGTTGAGCCAGGGGACAGGAGAAGAGAAACTGACTAATAATGCCTGGGGTTTCTTCTTGGGCTGATGAAAACATTCTGCAATTAACTGTGGTGACGGCTGCAGAACTCTGTGAATACGCTAAAAAACACTGACTTGTACACTTTAAATGAGTGAATTGTACGGTATGTGAGTTATATCTCAATAAAGCTATTATAAAAAATTCACTGTGAGCATTTTTAATGTGATGAATTTATGAAGTAACTAGCATCCACCTTGAATATCAGCTCACTAGCGACTAAGCAGGTCTCATTCGAATTGTCATCTCTTGGTAAAGAATCGAATCTAGCTAATATCAAAGAGGCTCCCTGTATTTTATTAGCTCATCACCATAATTTAAAGCTCTCCTGGCAGTAAGTACTTAACTAAAAGGGCAAGTTAGAAGCTGCCCTAATCTCTAGGTCTATAAACCACTCAGAGCCAACAGGGGTCATTTGATATTGCCCACTGACCCAATTAAATTTAATGCTGGTCTATCATGAACCAGATTTGGGCATAACGACACTTAAAGAAACAACAACCCATATGTGACACCCGATGAGTGTATAGAGACAAGAAGTGGAGACAGTGAAGATGCTGCGTTTTGGGTGGTTTCTTTCTCACCGCCACCGGTTTGTAACATTCTTGTGCCAGCATCTAAAACAAACCCCTCCACCTGTCTCCTCCCTCCTCGGAATCCCTCTGTTGACTACACAGCTCCTGAGACCAGGGCAGCAAAGCAGACAAGGTCTGAGTGTAAAACCTGAAAGCCCTTACGAACTCCCCACGGCTTTCTCCTCCGACTGAAAACGCTGACATTCCAGGATGAGGCTGGAATGAGATGATTCTGGGTCCTGGGTAGCCCTGCTTCGACCGGTCACTGATGAGCCCTCTACCCCTTTGTTTTCCGAAGTTCTCTCTCAAACGCATGTAAGTGCTTTAGACAGTATACTTCTGAAGAAAATCCACACTAGGACCAGAAATCACTTTACAGATCAAACAAAACGGTGTGGCATGTTTCGCATTTCTCCCAACACCGCGATCATCACATTATACTGAGAATAAATGTCCTACATTTGTAGTCTGACAGATCTTACAAAGCACTTTCTTGCCTTTTCTCTCAGTTACTTAGACAATCGTCAGTAGGTATCATTTATCAGAGACATTTGCTAAAAATACGGCTGAAAGACTTACTAACGAAGCTTTAAAAGCTTTTAATAGTATCATGTTGCTATTTAAGCATACAGGTTTGGGGATCCTTTTTAACAGTTATTTTGAGTCTACTGTATGAGCCAGGACCTGGATCAGGCACTGGGGGCTCTAGCAAAGAATCAGACCAAGTCTCTGCTTTTAGGAAACTTACAGTCTAGAGGGAGGAGACACACAATAAAAAATTTAAAAAAAAAAAGCAACATATCAGATCCTGGAAGAGAGCACAAATAGTGTTATGACAATATGTGACTGCATGCTTACTTTAGATTAGACGGTGAGGCAAAGCCTTTTTGGAAAGGTGACATATTCATTGAGATCTGAATGACGAGAATGGGACAGTGTGCAAAGTTCTGGATAAGCACTGCAGGCAGAGGGAAGTGCGTGCAGAGACGCAGAGGCAGAAACAAGCTTAGTGTGTGAGCAGAACAGCGAGTCCGGCGCTGCTGAAGGACAGCACGCTCACTACAGAAGCAGATTCACGCAGGGCCCCTAGAGCCAGGGTCCGGGTGTAAATCCTACCCCAAGGGAAATGGAAAGCCACGGGAAGCTTGGGTTAGAGGAGACGTGAACGATCTATGTTTCTAAAAGAGCACTTGGCTATTGTGGGCAGAAGAGGGAGCTGGGGCCTAGACCAGTGGGCTGGTGGCAGAAACACAGACAAATACACTGGGGACGTATTTTGGAGGACGAGTCAACAGGACCTGCTGACAGGCTGCATGAGACAGTGAGGAAAAAGGATGACTCGTGGGGCCCCTGACAGACACGGGAAGACCAGTAGAGGAGGAGTTTAGGGAAAACCCAGATTCTACTTGACACGCTACATTTAGGTGCCTATGTGACTTTCTGTGAGTAAAGGGCCAACAAAACTCCTTCCTCGTCTCTTTAAGAACTGACTTCGGTTAACTTGTTTTCAGCTCCGTTCTTCTGAAAACCTGACAAAAGCAGAATGTCAGCTATCCTACCAGATACACTGCTCATGGTCAACATGACTCCCAGTTGGCAAGCTGCTTCTGGCCTGGGAGGAACAGCTGGCTGGAAAGAACATTCTCGGTGGGATGTGGCTTCGAGGCTTCTCGCTGAAATGCCTAGAAGTCATGCCTTTGGAGTTGTTACAAAAGGTAGTGGCTTCTGTTTGGGACATGGGGCTGCTCAGCCACCGCGGGAACACTGCCACGTCACATCCATCCCTCACACCTGGGTTGTCACTTGGGTGGGCGGGGTCAGAGAACAGCCCCTGAACATCTGTGTTCGACTCCTACTGAAAAAACCTGCATGACACTGCCCTGTGGCATGTCGTGCTTCCCATCCTGTGTCTTTCTAAGTGAAGCCAATGCCAAGTGCGGCCTATTTTGGTTCTTGTGAATTTGATTGTTAAATTGAATTTGAGACCATGCAAGTAGGGTGATTCCTATATCTGAGTGCAGATCACAGGGAGTCAGCTGGATATGTGTATCTGGAGTTCCAATGAGAGGTCTAAGCTGGAAATATGCTCAAGTTGGTTCACAACTGACAACCTAATGAGAAATGTGACACTATCGGTGAGTAGCATGAGAAATCGTTACGGAAACTTATCAGAGAACTGTTTACTATTACATTTTCTCCTGAATCGTTGCACAATTTTTTGAACCATTCACAGTGAGGGCATCTGGCCAGATCGTTAGGTTTTAAGCCACCGAGAGCACCTGTTCCCTTAGAGACCCCCGCGCAGTGCTAGGCCCGAAGCAGGCACTCAAGGAAAACCTTGTTAGCTTAGCAGAAATGAGCTGCTGCTCACACATTGCCTCTTGGTCAGCTCTTCTTGCCTTGCTTTACTCTTTAGAAGTTTCCCACACTCTTCAAACCTCCAGCCACCCCTCCACCCCGCCAACTCACAGCAGAGTGCCAGGTGGTACTGGATCCCGCAACTTTTCTTCCCAACTCTTGCCATTTTGCTGTTATCTTTACTAGCTGCCTTCTCTCGAACTCTTTAGCTCTGAAGGAAAAGCCTTCTTGTCAACAGTGAATGGCACATGTGGTAAAACAGCGTAAGTGGACTTCTGTGACCCACTAGAAAGAAGGGCCCAATGTTACCTGTGAATTTGAAGGTTGGTGTTGTCCAACGTGACCAGCCCATTGGTGGCAGTCCTTCGGTAACCTGCTGGGGGCCTTTCCAACATGTCAATAGGGTACCAGTATCGGACCAGCACACCTTCACTTCGGAGGTATGTTTCTACCTGCACCAATTCATTTACCTACAATAGTAAAAGGAAATGTCTGTACGTTTTTTAAAGCACTGACTTTTCCCCCCAAGGTTTAAAATACATATGTATATACAAACCAAAGTTTTATAGCAGCATGTCACAGATTGAGTACTGTATTGATAGTGTGTTTAGCTTTTTCCTACCAGTTGGCAAATTTTAACTTGTACAATAAATTAAAGAACTGCAACGTAATGTTATCGTGATTTAGAAATTTTAAAATAGTGCTATATTTCAGCAATAGTTCAACGTATGTTGTTGCCAGGTAAAAATTTATGTTCATTGTTTTTGTGTTACTAATTTTGTAAAAGTAGGGAATCTGATAGCTCTATTTTATTGCTGGAAAAATAATAATTAAGTTCATGCATATGCATTTTGGATTCAAATACCAACGTAATTTTTATTTAGGGGTTATTATTAAAATAAAGGGAATCCAAGTAATAATTATTACTTTAAGAAAACTTCTATTTTTCTAACTTTTATTTTCACACATTTCCATTCCTGAAAAATATTATTAGTTATATAGTTCATGATAACCAGAGTCAGAAGTTTGTACCAGAAGGTACTAGGAGATCAACAGTATCACTGAATTTTCTACATGAAAGTTCACCTTAGTAAACCACTAATAACTTCTCTTAAAAATTTATGATTTAAATAAGTTCTGGTAAAATGCAGTCAGTTGAAGATGTAAAACTTGCAATTTCAAATCATTAATGATACCTAACAATATCTGTATCTCTATCGAGATAGACATGAAAGCTTATCTATGGGGTGATAGATGCTCCTTTATCAAAGACTCTTAGGCTTCAACTATACACATTATTTCATCAGCTTTTCTTGCAAGGGAAACTTCTTGAAGGTAAGCATGGGTATGCCACCGTAGGATCACGTAGTCACGGCTTTCAAACAGGACCCCATTTTCACTCTCTTCTGTTCCTTCCTCCCCACCCCCCACCCAAATCTTTTCTGAGCCCCATGACAGGGCCCTGTAATTATGGAGAAGATAACTACAGTCTAGTTTAATACACTCATTTACACTCATTTTACATATAGGGACATTGAGTTTGAGAGAACCAGTGAGATGATGTGATCGAAATCACAAAACTATTTCTCTGATTTGTGTCTGAAACAATCATGACAATGATAGCTCATCCATTCATCAAGGACATTTTCCCTTGGAACTTGGGTAGATATAAGGTAGGGACAGTTTGAACATGACTGACAGAAAGAATGACAGGCTGACGGAGCTGACAGCACTGAGAGTTAGGAGTTTGTGATCTAGCAGCTGTGATCTGGGCTCATCTCGGGCAATTCACTTGGCATAACAGTACTTGGCTTGGTTTCTTTGCCCCTAAGTTGAAGAGTAATCCATCTGTATAGTCACTTTTGAAGGTACTTGGAGTCTGGGCATGAAAGTCTCAGTACATATAAAAGGCTGAGTGCACTCACTGAATCAACATCTAAGACGACTCCATGAAGCCCAAAGGTTTTCAGCATCCCGCGGATGGCAAATTTTGGCAGAGCAGTTCCCACTGTACTGCTGGTTACATTATTGCTGTCTGGAGAGCGGGTTACTACCGTGAGACCTGAGGAGGGGAGAGCGAGAAGTTTTTTCAGGAGCAACTACCATTATCATCTTGGGACCCTCTATTTTCAGGTCTAAAATATCACTACAGCATTTAGTAATACCCTAGCTTAGTTATACCTACAAAGGAAAACAGCTTGATCTGGAAGATAACACAAAAAAAAAACATTGTAAGAATACAAGAATACAATAATAAAAAGACATATAAGCCAATTTTAAAATGCACAAAGGATTTGAATAAACATTTCTCCAAAGAGAAATGAAAAGATACACATGAAAAGATGTTCAACATCATTAGTCATCAGGGAAATGCAAGTCAAAGCCACAATGAGATACCACTTCACACCCACTAGGACGGCTGTCATCAAAAAGATAGACAACAGTAAGTGTTGGCAAGGATGTGGAGAAACTGGAACCCTCATGCATTGCTGGTGGGAATGTAAAATGGTGCAGTCACTTTGGAATTCCATTCCTATGTATATGCCCAAGAAAAATCAAAACACGTATCCACACAGAAACTTGTACACAAATGTTCAGAGCATTATTCCTAACAGCCCAAAGGTAGAAAGAAACCAAGTGCCCATCAATAGACGAATGGATAAACACAATGGGGTATTATCCATACAACTGTATGGGGTATTGAAATATTCCATACAAATAATATTCCACATGGAATATTATTTTGCCATAAAAAAGGAATGCAGTACCAACATGTGCTACAACATGGATGAATCTTGAAAATTATGCTATGTGAAAGGGGCCAGACACAAAAGACCACATGTTGTATGACTCCATTTACATGAAATGTACGGAACGGGTACATCTATAGCGACAGAAAGTAGATTAATGGCTGCAGAGGTTAGAGGGAGGGAGGAATGGGGAGTGGTGAGGGTATAGGATTTCTTTTGGGGCAATGAAAGTGTTCTTGAATTAGAGGCAATGGTTTGATGATTACTCAAATTTGTGACTACTAAAAACTGTGAAATTGTATATTTTCAAAGGGTGAATTTTATGGTATGTAAATTAGATTTCAAAAAAAGAAAGAAAAAAGTAAATATTAGGTTGGTGCAAAGTAATTGCGGTTTTTGCAATTATTTTTAACCTTTTAAACTGCAATTATTTTTGTGCCAACCTAATATATATTCCTGCCCCTGCCCAAGATGTTCAAATATTTTTGTGACTGTCTACCTTGTTTCCCCGAAAATAAGACCTAGCTGGACAATCAGCTCTAATGCATCTTTTGGAGCAAATTTAATATAAGAGCCGGTCTTATTTTACTATAAGACTGGGTATAATATAATATAATATAATATAATATGATATGATATGATATAATATAATATGATATAATATAATATAATACTGGATCTTATATTAATTTTTGCTTCAAAGATGCATTAGAGCTGATTGTCTGGCTAGGTCTTATTTTCAGGGAAACAGGGAAATAATGAGTCATTTTAAACTCTTTTTTATGCTTTTCTGTATTTTCATTTCCTCAAAATACGTGATAGTTCTAATCAAAAGAATAAACACATTCTATCAAAATTCCAGAAAGCACAGTACAACCATATATTCTTGGTTTATTAGCTCAGCAGCCAGGACTAAGCCTGAGCGGCCTCTCTAGAACCTTCCGCCCCACCCCACTTCCTTCTTTGTACAACTGTCCTGTCTCACCCTGCGCATGCTAGTGAGTGCAGGAACCGTGCAAGAGGACACCAGAGGACAGATGAGCGTCTCCTTGTGCCCCACCAGGAAGCTTTATGGCCTCACACAGGAGAGCCTGGAAGAGGTTGTCATTCAGAGTAAGGAAGTCACCCTAGGAGAGAGAGCCAACAGCTGCTTGGCTCAAGGTCATGTTTGGGAAAACTCAACTACTCATTTCATAGGAAGTTTCAGAGGTAAAGTAAGGGGGAAAGCAAAACCTTTTCGAACTTTATCAATTGTGAACTTGTTTGCTTCGTCTTTAATGTCTTCAATGGTGGGAAGGTAAAGGTCTCTTGGGATGCCACCGTTCTCCTCGTAGAGGAATTCAACTGTTTGTCGGGCAATATCCACCATGCCTAAAAAATAAAACAGCACTGGTAACTCTCCAGGGGGCACACGATCGTCAGATCAGCCACGGCACTGACTTATAACTAGAGTGAAGAGATAAGAGAATCTTTCAAACCAAGTTTGTGGGGGTGGGTAGCCTTTTGGGGAAGGTAATTATTCAGTGTCCACCAAGTTTAAAATACTCAATGCCCTGCTTCTAAGAATCTCTCCAATCTCTCCCAATGCTAGCATGTGTATGCAAAGGTTCAAGAACACAGCCTCCAGCTCTGCTGGTAACTTAACGAAAAATGGAAATAACGAAAGTATTCATGAATACAGAGTGGTCATAAATGACAGTACATTATTATACAGTCATTTCATTTTAGTTAAATCAAAAGAACAAACTGTGGGACAAATGCAGAGTAAGAAGAAACTGAGGGAAATTTTTTTTCCTACCTTATACATTTTTGTACTGAGTTTGATTTTTACAACAAACACAAGATGCTTATTTAACAGACAGAGAGCTACATCAGCTTCAATCCAGTACTGGAATCAGCTGTTCTTCCTTCCCAGAATGAGGACACATCATTATGTTCAATAGCGACAGCCACTATTAATTAATAAACCAAGTAAATAAACGTCCAAAGCCACAAAGAAAACAGCACTGTGGCGAATACAGCGAGACGGGACACGATGTTTCCATTTGCTGTGGCTGCCTTAGCTCCCACACTGCTTGGGATGGGATGGGTAAAAGAACACGTGTTGACAGCATCTGCTTTTACATAAGGCTCATTGCCATCACACATCTCTATCACTCCTTTACTTGCTGGCCTTGCTGTAATGAGAGGGCACAGCAATTTTCTGAGCACAGTTTAGAAGAAGGCTGAAATTAGAGAAGGATGTGTAGAGAAAGAAGTGTTAGACAGAATAAACAAGAAATGGGGCCTGGGCCGGCCCGGTGGCTCAGGCGGTTAGAGCTCCATGCTCCTAACTCCAAAGGCTGCCAGTTCGATTCCCACATGGGCCAGTGGGTTATCACCCACAAGGTTGCCAGTTTAATTCCTCAAGTCCCGCAACGGATGGTGGGCTCTGCCCCCTGCAACTAAGATTGAACATGGCACCTTGAGCTGAGCTGCCTCCCAAATGGCTCAGTTGTCAGTTGGAGCGCAGGCTCTCAACCACAAGGTTGCCAGTTCAATTCCTCGACTCCCACAAGGGATGGTGGGCTGCACCCCCGGCAACTGGACCTGGAGCTGAGCTGCGCCCTCCACAACTAAGACTGAAAGGACAACAACTTGAAGCTGAACGGCACCCTCCACAACTAAGATTGAAAAGGACAACTTGACTTGGAAAAAAGTCCTGGAAGTCCACACTGTTCCCCAATAAAGTCCTGTTCCCCTTCTCCAATAAAATCTTAAAAAAAAATAAAAAAAAATCCTACTATCTTACTGAATTTGTTTACAAAAAAAAGAAAAGAAAAGAAATGGGGCCTGATATTAGAAGATTATAGAAAAATAACCTTCGCCACATTTTCCAAAGTAATGTGGGGAGGAGAAAATACACAGCTGTTTACTAAGCAGGAATCCGGGAACACGGGGAGAATGCCAAACTAAACCACAAACAGCAGAGACGGTTTCATTAACCTTCCTTGGGGGATGTGACAACAGGCGGCTGATTCCCAGGAGATGGTCCTTGGGCACCATGAATCATCTCCCTAGCCTCCTTTCGGCCTTTGCCACTGCTCTACTGAAGGATACTGTATTTGGAAGGTAAATGTTTTATGTTTAAATTAATATAGTTCAGCTGATTGGCCATGGTCATGCAGACGGATCCCAAGAGAATGCCTTGGCGAGATGTACGTCAGGGCCATAGGCACTTTTGGGAGTCACTGGTCTGGCTCTGGTCCAGCAGCTGCCTTTGGATAATCACATTTTCTGCTGTGCTGTCTACACTTTCCCTCCCCTGAGCTGGGAGCAGCGGAGGAGAAGGCACATTTGGCCACAGACACTCAGACGGCTCTGGGATCAAATGGTGAACAACATCCTACTTTAAGCAGAACCCACGTGGAAATAAAGGCATAGCAAGCGCCGATCACGTAAGAGCTTTCCATCCACATACTGTAAAGTCTCTTTCCCCCTTTCTTACTCTCTCCCAAAGCAGGAAGCAGCACCGGTTTCCCTGAACAGATAGCGCTTCACATCTAAACTTAACCCTCCTGTTGCGAATTAGCGCCAGGTCTCAGCTTACATACCGCGTTGTGAGAGGAGCCAAGCTGGGTTGGGCTGCGCTTGTCACCTGTGCCGTGGTCTCCTGATGGACCCTCACCACAGCCCTTACCATCACCTGCTTCCCACGAGGTGGAAGCTCTGAGAGGAGGGGCCGCCTCGCTTTGTGCACAGAAGATTCCTTATTCCCTAGCACAGGGGCTAACCCTGGGAGGCATATGATACATGATGAACAAGGAAGTGAATGAATCGATGAATGAACAAAAAGGCACCTACAACAAAGCCGTCCTCACTCTGAAAACCAGTGCTGGGCATTGGTACTGTGAGGCCGGCAATAAGGAATTTGCCATTACTTTCTCAAGTCAGAGTTGGCTGAAAACAGGTAAGCTCTGTTCTGTGATCTGATATAACACAAAAAGAGTATTTTTTTTGCAGATACTGGGAATGAACAGGGAGGAACGAATTATCTTTTTGTCTGTGAGATCTACTAAATCAGGGTATGTTGCTCTTTCACTTGAAATCCTCCAATGGCTTCTTCTTTTACATAGAATAAAATCTCAAGTCCTTGCGGAGGCTGACGCTGCTCCATCACCTCCCCTTCAGAGACACTGGCTTGGCCTTACTACTGTTCTCTCAACCACCCACGCTCACCTCTCCCGAGGGTCTTCCTAATGTTTCCCCTCTGCCCAAAACTCTTCAGCGAGAAGAGAAGAATATTAATTATCTCTCCTGGAATTTGGGTCAGCAGCTGAAACAGGGCCCTGACAGGAGCAGGAAGCATTCTCATCATGTCACAGAATGTGCAGATAGTCCCACAGGCTAAGTATTAACAAGACCATTCCACTGTGATAGGTGTAAGCTTTGGAGGTGGAAAGCATGGAAAACACACACACACACACACACACACACACACACACACACACACACACACAATGGCAGCAATGAGAAAAAGGAATTACTCATTTATCACTGGAAATCAGGGACTCAGCATAGAAGTTGGCCAAGAAATAACGGTCTTTCGGCGGCTCTTCTCTTGTTTTGGTGCTAGTCTCAGTCAGGATAAAAGTTAAAAGAGGAGCAAGACTGCTGACGCGGGGACAGTGACTAAGCTGTACAGACCACCTGACTGCCACGAGGACAGAAAACCAAACTGATGTTCCAGCAGAAGGGCAGCTGTGCCTGTTGGGAAAAAGCATTTCTGCATCTCAAAAAGCATGTGTTTCACGAGATGAGGAAAAGCCTTAAAACAGAAATCAGCCACCTGCACTTAAGACTCAATAACAACCCACTGTCTGCGGTTACACGCTGCATCATCTTTGCAGAGAAACCGTGGCCAGTGGGAGAAAAAAAATTTCACCATCGTTAATCACTGTAAAGTTCGGCAATATATTAACAGCACGCTTACTATGTGCCAGACACCGCTCTTAGAAGCTTTATCTGCATTAACTCATTTCTTCTTTCTCATATACACATGAGGTGGTTACCATTATTCATTCTATTTTAAAGGTGAGGACAGGTTACGTAACCTTCCCAAGGTCACACAGCTGGTAAAATAGCCCAAGCTATTGACCAGCAGGCCACCCAGCTTCCTAGTATAGCCACGCCAGCTTCATTTCAGCAGCCCGTCAACCAAAACACTGAATGAAACCGACAAGCAAAGAAACAGCTGACAATGAAAGCAAAGACCAGAGTTCAGTGGAGGCCTGGGTAGAAGACACTGTTGGGTCTGCCCCAATTTTAGTTGGATGAGGCCCTCTTTCCTCATTTACATCCTGAGTTTCCCCTAAACATGTCTCTTCAAATCATGGAGTGAGCTCCTTAGGAAAACGTAAAGCACCAGACCTAGCTGTAAAGCGCCCTTTATCTGGTCCAGGCCCGATTTCCGCTCTGCTTCATTGCGGAAGCGTCTTCGGATCGTAGGAAAAACCTTGGTCTCCCACGCTTTCACCAGCAGAGCATAGTGGTCCTCCTAGAAGAAGAAGCAAACTCATGACCAGAGAAGGAACGCCTCATGTAGGCATCAGTCCTGCCCTAACTTACAGCTCTCAGCCCTGGGGTCTTCACCCCACACACACGCCAGTCATGGAAACACCATGTGGGCCACCCAACTAAATAGACCTCAAGGGCCCGGGGAGACAAGCCAGACCGGGGCAAGCTCTCCCTCTCCCTCTACAGCCACCTTTACTGCTGAATTACTATCAAAGCACTTCATTTCTCCAACATCTGGATCAGTACTGGGCAAAAGAGCCCAACAGACATCGCTACTGACGTGTGGTTTAGAAAAACGGACACTCTGGAGTCACTGTTCAAAGCCAGTGACATATTTCAAAGTGTAACAATTCCAGCCTTGCACCCTCGGATCAAAACCATTCCTCGCGGCCTGTCCTGGACACCAGGGAGCTGACCAAATGTGGCGGGTCTCTTACCTGTGGGATGTCGTCATCATCATCGTCGTCACTTTCATCGTCTGCAATGGGAGGCGGGTGGGGGTCTGGGCCGGAGGTGATGAAATTCTCATAGCTGAGCTCTACTTTGTAATGACAGGAAGTGTCACTGTCGTATTCTGTAACGAAGCACAATGACAGCGAATTCCAGGCGAGAGCAGGCCAGAAAAATCATGAACTTCTCACCCTTGGACAAACCAGTTTCTCTTAATTTGTGTGACAGGAGACTCCTAGTACTTGTACGGATTTTCAAGTGCAGGGTCAAGGAATAACTAACTAATCACTGTAGTTAGCCTGAATCCTGCAATAGATTTCATGGGTATAATTCCTTCAACTCAGAGAAGCATATGGAATTTTCTTCATCATAAACATTAAACAGACACTTAATAGAGTTTGCAAACGAGTATCCCAAGGGCCCCGTATGGCCTGCAGGCATCTTTAGTTCGGGATGCTCAGTTTTCTTCAATTTGATTATGAAATTTTTCAAATAACCAGGAAAGCATTTGAGTACACACCTATATACTGTATTTTGCCCAAATTTGTGAGGGACAAATAAGGATGCACATTATACATGGGTCATACTAATTCCGTATCTATGTAAATGTTTTTAATTCTTTTACTTATGCTTATGAGTTAAAAGTGTAGCTCTAGAAATCAGTAACGATATCCGTATGCAAAATAAGACCCTGAAATACGATCATCGGTTTTGTTGAACTTACAACGAATTGTAATGATGAAGAGCTCTTGGCCTTCTGTGATGGATAAATATTGTAAATTCGTTAACCGGTACATAAAATGTCTTGTACCTTGTATCTGTTCTTGCGTTTTGTAATTATTTGTTACATAAAATTTCTTGTACCATAATATGTTAAAAAAATAAATGCTAAACTTCCTATATAATACAAAAAACAAATACCTAAACGTATATAAAAATTTGAATTAAAAAATTAAAACGAAAGATTTTTTCCCCCTGAAAGTTTGGGCCAAAAACATGGGTGTGCATTATACACGGGAATACACTGTGCATGGCAATCTAGGGTACCCACCACCTCGCTCCACACTCAGCATGGTTTATTATTCCTTGATGACCTCAATTTTAAAACAACTTAAGAAATGATTAATACTTTAAAATGAGGTGATTTCGTATAAAATTCTGGGGATTTAGCTGTCTTATAAAAAGTGGGCACTCAGGCCTGCACCGCCACGTGGCCACACCAGGCTGGCAGGCTTCCTGCACATGGGGAACACACTTTCCAGTCTACATGCTGCTTCCCGCTCCCCATTTCCTCTCACTGGGCCTGCTACCCCATTCCCAATGGGTACTCGAGTGTGCCCCAGTTAAATGGATTTCTGGAACTATAATGACAGCATTCACGTCCCCGGAAACAGGGGGCCAGGGAAGGCAGCAGCTTACGTTGCTGAGCAGTGGCCACAGCTGCAATCCGACACGGTGGCCCATGAGTGCCCGGGTCTGATGCAATACTGGTGCCAGCGTCGTTGTCACTGTCAGATGCCATGGCAAAGGGCAGGGCCTCGAAGTTGGCACTGATCTCCTCCGCCAGGTCTGTGCACAGGTCGGCCGCGTTGCGGTGGGCCTGGCCTTCGGCATAGGCAAATGGGCGGGAGCCAAAGTTAGCTCGAGTCTTGGTGTTCTGGAAAGGAGACCAAATGAAGGATTTGAAAGGACTCAAGCCTGCCTGCTCGCTTCCTTGCTCATTTAGTTATTTATTGTACACCCTGAGGTAGACCTCACTCACATCCGACCAGAGAGGGGCCCCAGCTGTGGGACTGCACATGAAAGCAGGCAGAGGGGCTGGGGGCACGTGCACAAGTCAGCCCCGACCTCCCTCACCCCACACTCTGCTACTCCAACACTGTTCCTTTCTACCCAACGCCACTGCAAATGCTCTTCCCTTCCCCTGGAATAGCCCTTCCTCGTTTTGCCTAAAGACTGGTAAATATTCTAGACCTGGCTCAAACATCACCTCTTTGGGTCATGAGGACACGACCAGATGTGCTTGGTGCTTGCTTTCATCACGTCTACGAGATGGTTAGTGTCAGCCTGCCTGACTGGCGGCGGGGTGCCAGATCAAACGTTATCTCTGGGTATGTCCGTGAGGGTGTTTCAGGGGGAGATTAGCACTTGAATCATGGGCTCAGTAGCTCCCCCTCCCCAGTGTGGTGAGCATCATCTAAATTACTCAGGAGAATCTGTTTTCCTTCCCAGCAAGATAACCTGCCTTTTTCTGAATGTGAACCACAGGCCACATCCCACCAGAGACGTCCTCCAGATACGGGGAGAGGCGCTGCCCGCAGTATGTGAAGTACACCCGGCCCTTGGCGGGCTGCCCTGGAGGCGGCGGGGTCCCCTCGGTTCTCTCCCAGCCAATTCCTGCCACGTCACCTATGGCAGAGAACAGGAAGGAAACAACACATTTCCCCCTCTTACTGACTATTAAATAAACTTCCAAACTGCAACCAGTGTGACGAAGCCACATATCACTGGCTTTATTTATTTGTGCCTTCAGTTACATCTGAAAAAGACATAAAGTAACTTACTGTATTTAAATAAATATAAAGTAACACAGTACAAATAAAAACTGTTTAGGATTAGAAAAATGCCTAGTATCTTGTGACAACATGGATGGACCTAGAGGGTATTGTGCTAAATGAATAAGTCAGACAAATACCAACTGATCTCACTTATATGTGGAATCTAAAGAACAACAATAAAAGAATAAACAAACAAAACAGAAACAGACTCATAGATACAGAGAACAAACTGATGGTTGCCAGAGGTGGGGTGTTGGGGAGCTGGGTGAGAAAGGTGAAGCGAATAAGAAGTACAAATGGGCAGTTACAAAATAGTCACAGGGATGTAAAGTACAGCACAGAGAATATAGTCAATAATATTGTTAATAACTATGTACAGTGCCAGGTGGGTACCAGACTTATCAGGGGGATCACTGCATAAATGAAATGTCTAACCACTGTGCTGTATGCCTGAAACTAATATAAAATAATACTAAATGTCAACTGAAAAATAATGTCAAATATATATGCACATAACTTAGAACTCAACCCACAATGTAAACTAACGGCACACTGTGAAGCACATACGTCCCCTTACTCATATGTATTTAAGGCCTTTTGCAGAAGCTGAGATACCAGCCCAGCTGCTCTCACGAAGTGACTGGGAACGGGGACAGAACTCAGAGACTGAGAGGAGCCTGTCCACCACACCAGTGCTCTTATGTTGGCTGCTCCGGGGACACCGCTAGCACCTGGAGCCTTATGACTAACCTACTGTCGTAAACTCGCCGTGTGCTTCAAGTTCTGTGATTCTGCTTTTCATCTCAGGGTTTCCTATGCCTTAGAAACCACCAGGATGGGCTTCCCCGTGGCTGGGGACTTGTCATGGGTCACCACGGCATCCCTGGGTCACCACGGCATCACTGGGTCACCGTGGCAACCCCAGGGGAGGAGAGTGCTCAGCACGCAGGAGATGTTCGGTGAGTATTTGGGGATAAACGGACACCGGAAGTGTCGGCACAGAGGTTGAGATTCTGGTAAAAAGTGAGTTCCCGAGTCCCACACAGACACATTCTCTAAGAAGAGGGTACCATGTGTGCCTGAGGTCCAGTCCAAAATTTTTTTCAGAAACCAAAATGTGATCTAACAAAACAGCAAACGACAGCAGCAAACAACTAAAAACCCTGACGAGGGTTCCCTTCCCTCCCCACAGCACCTCAGTGAGTACTTAGCTGAGATGCCAGAGTTCTGCTCCATAGAGTAAGAGAGAAATAACTTTGCCAGGAAATTATTTCCAAGTCATAACTTGATCATAACGGAAAATGGAAAACACTTCCCAGAAAAGTGCAATTTAACAAGCAGTTCCCTCGAGGGTAAGTGATGGCAAAACGACCCCCCAGACAGCTACCAGAGGCTATCTGTTGGATGGAGTGGCTTGGTATTCCTTGTCTGAGCATCCCAGATCATCTGTCTATCCCACGCAACATTTCAGTTTCATCAGAGAGGACGCTACAAGGTCCTGTCTGAAAATAAGGAGCCAACATGCTTGGCTGCTTCTGATGTCAGGAGGACAATCCCGAACTCTTGCTGACGCTGCAGCAGGTGGGACTGGTCCCGATTCATCTACTGTGCAGACCAAGTTACCTACATGGAGCCCAGAAAGAAGAAGGGGCAAAAGATTTTTTTTTTAATTGAATTGACTATTTCTGTGACTGAAACATCTGGGCAGAATGATTGTTAAAGCTGGGCCAGATGTTTAGTCTACCGAGAGCACAGCCTACAGCACGTATCTACCGGGAATACGTTGAGCAAGTGCCTCGTGGCTAGCGGTCGAGTTCTCTTGTTTTGAAGCTATTTACCTGCCCATCAATAACAAGCTGGTGAAAGACCAAACTGCAGAGAGAAGCAAAATCTCAGATTTTTCTGATGATGGGGCAACAAGAGTAAATGTGACTCCTAAGTTACCAAATGAAGGCTCTAAATGATAATGGCCTCATAAGATGACAGGTTTGGTGTAAACTAGGGGACAGCAAAGACAAATTGCCCATTTCTAGTTGCTATGTTTATTTAATTTTAGTCTATGTAGACCCACACCTGGGAACAACAGATGCACAGAGAGTGAAAAACAGCTCTCACTGCACTCACCAGGAGAGAGAGTCACGTCTAAGCGAACGCTCTTCCACTGTAATAAACTGGAGCCATTGTAGTGCACAGCACGGCCATTGCTACGGGAAAAAGAAGGGCAGTCAAAGGCAAGGCTACCTGGCCGACAGGAGGCAGCTAAGCAGTGAGCAGGCAGAGGGGTTTCCGTGGCCCAAGAGTAATCAGAAGAGAAATCCTGAGAGCTATTCTCTTTTCCAACTAGTATTTTATACATTTTGGGGGGTAGAGATTATAATTATATTACTTTAGTATTAAAACACCCACCCCCATTACTTTTTTTTAAAAAATAACAGCAGTAATAGCCACTTACTTATGGAAAAGACAAGTGCCCACTGGATTAGTCCAAGCCCCATCTCGTTTCTCTGCTTCTGTAGCAAAGCCAAAGGAAACTATTGGTCCAGTGTCGTCATCAGTATCTCCATAGGAAACAATTTCAATTTCCCAGTAAAAAGATGGGGCCTGAAGAAACACCAGAAGTGGGCAGACAATCAGAGGGCTCAACTTGGGACCTTCAACTTGTTTTTTCTTTCAAATTTGAAGGAAATAGGCAAAAGCCAGCGTGTCTTGTGATTTCTCACCTGAACTGGCAGTGGGGAGGTGGCATAGATAAATGTGCCCCGGGGCAGACCGCCCCCAGCACTGGGGTCAGCCAGGAAGGTGACGGAAGTAAGGTGGGAAGAGAACATGCAGGCTCGAACAGGTGGGAACACTCTCGAGGGGTTCCACGTTATCTCCTTGGGCTACAAAGGGGGAAAAAACCCGCATTCAATAGAACTGCAAACACAAATCCTTTCATTCTCTCAAAGAAGAAACAAAAAGTCATTTAATGGTCTAATAACATAGGTATATATTTTAAAAAAGAAAGGGTACCTTTTATTCCAAAGGAAACTTTATTTTAAAAAAGGCAGTCTCCTTCCCTATGACCAACCCTGCTCTCTAAAAACAATCATTCTCTTAACTTTTTAAACTGTTAATTCTGATACTTACCTCTATATTTCTCCTTCGTGAGGTTTTCATTCGCACATACCTACTTCTGCTTACACACAGGCCCTCAGCCCTCACTCCCAGTATAATTACAGGACAAAAGGACACATTTGAGTTCAGTCATCAGAATCTATATTACTATGACTTAATACTCAGCTCAAAGCTAAAAAGGAGTACTATGGTTACACTCCCATTTTTTTTTTTAGGTTAATTGCCTCAGTTTTTCACTTTCACAGTTTTTAGTAAGTCTAATCATACAATTTCAAGCTTCTCTATCAGATAAAAGCATACACCTTTTTCAAACCCATCAATTTTACTTTTATCCTAAATAAAGAACCAAAAGATGTGTGTAAAGATCAACCCCAAGGATATTCAGATCAGTTAGGGAGAAAACTGCAGACAATGTGAAGATGCAACAACAAAAGCCTGAGTGAATAAACTGAGGCACAAATATACGCTGGGATATTAAGTTTCTATTGATTGATGTGGAAAGGCACTCATCACCTACAGAAGGGGAGAAGATAGATGCAAAACAGTATGGAAAGCAGAAATCCATTTTTGTTAAAAATATTATAGATTATACACCACATGAATATGTCACTAACGGTAACTGGAGAGGTTGAGATTCCAGGTGACATTTCTTCTTTCATGTATTTTTAACTTTTTTATTTTGAAATAATTTCAAACCTACAGAAAAACTGCAAGAATATCACAATTTTTTATACTCTTACCTAGATGCACCGATTTTTTTTTTTGAGATATAATTCATGAAACATGTAATTCACTGTAAGGTGTACAATATAGTGATTTTTAGGATATTCACAGAGTTGGGCAATCATCACCACAATCTAATTTTAGAACATTTCTGTTCCCCTTAGAAGAAATCCCTGCCCATTAGTAGTCAGTGCCCATCCTTCTCTCCCCCAGCCCTTGGCAACCATCAATTTACTTCCTGTGTCTCTGGATTTGCCTGTTCTGGACACTTCATATAAATGGAATCTTACAATACGTGGTCTTTTGAGACTGCCTTCTTTCGCTTCGCATAATTTCAAGGTTTATCCTTGTAGCAGGTATTACTACTTCATTGCTTTTAAAGGCTGAATGATATTCTTTTGTATGGATTTACCCCATTTTATGCATTCATTCATCAGCTGATGGACACTTAGATTGTTTCCATTCGAGGGCTTTTATGAATAGTGCTGCTAGGAACATTCACAGATATGCCAATTGTTAACATTTTGCCACTTTTACTTTTAATCACTCTTTCATTCTGTCTGTCATCTCTCTCTCTCTCTTTATATATATATATATATAAAATATACTATGAGATGGACTACAGAACTAAAATTTTGAAAAAGTTTTGTTTTTCTGTTATTGATAACAGAAATTTACCAATTAATGAGTAGTTCTGCTCCTCTGGTCTAATCTTTCAATACTTAGAATGTCAAATCAATGTGCTTTGAAATTCCAAGATGATAGCATGTTGCTGCAGAGCGTACACCTCCCAACGGCTTTGCAAACGCTCACTCTAAAGACCACTCTAAAGACCACTCTAAAGACCACTAACGGGCTGCTCAGCATTCTTCAGTGCGGCAGACAGCAGGAGGCCTCACCTGTCTCCGGTCGGCCTGCAGGGGGGGCGGTGGGGGCCGAGCACAGTCCCGGTAGAGCATCCTCAGACGTTCACACTGCACCTCCACAACTGCCAGACGCTCTCCTGAAGGGAGATACACCCAACACGTGTAAATAAGTCCTGCAAGCCAAGGAGGGCTCCAACTCCTCAGGAGGAGGGTCGGAGCAACAAAACGCTTATTGAGGTTATTCACCTGCTTACAAAAGGGCAACTACCCTGAGACCTCTTTGTCTGCTACACGTAGCTCAGTAGCGTAGCAACGTGGCCGAGTGCAGGGGCTCTGGGGCTGGGCTGCCTGGATTCAGAATCTGGCTCCCTTCCTCAGTATCTGCCATCTCACTGCCAGCCTGGGGGGTCACTACAGTGCTTGTGCCTCACAGGTGGTTGTGAAGATGAGATTAAATAACACAAGGAGAGGCCTTAGCCAAGTCCCTTTCACAGGGCAAACACTCAAATGAAAGCTATGATTATCATCTAATAAATGAAGGCTATTATCATCTCAATTGGTTTTTTAAAAGTCTAATACTGAACGTTGTACATTTCTCCATCGGGAAGGACACTGGTATTAAGGGAGCATATAGCTTCCATGCCTTCCAGTGTGTTGGTGAAACCTCAGATGCATGGCTTGCTGGCCAAGCATCTGATTTGATACTGTTGGAGTGATCATTGTATCCCTGGGGGATGCAGCTTTCTTTAACTTTGCTGTGGCTGAACCAAGGCATATGCAGATTTCTACAGAAATTATCACTCCGTGAAAGAGTTTAAGGAGATGAGGGAGGCTGGTATGCAAAGTGATTTCGGAGTGTCAAGAATTTCTTTGAGTGGACTTCCAGGGAAGTTTGTCACTGACCTGTGTTCCTGAGCTATGCAACATGGGTATTTGGGCTAAGGGATAGTTTCTCTATAAATAATTAACAAATATTGTGGGGAAAAAAGTCTAATACCTATTGAAAACCTCCTATGAGCAAGGCACAGTGCTAGATGTTGGAGGCTACAAAGGTATGAGCTGAAGTCCCCAGTCTGGGAGGACACAGAAGGCATGCTCATGCATATACATATATGATAAACAACACAGTACAAGGCTGTAGTATGTTATATGATATAAAGCAAAACATGGGAGCAAAGGAGTGAGTGATAATTTCATTTCAGGATCCAGAAAGGCTTACTGGAGACACCATTAAATTAGATCTTAGAAAAGATAGGATTTCAATAACCACAGAAGAAAAGGAATTCTGGGTGGTTTGGCACTATGAAAAGAGTCTAGAATAGAATAGTCAGGAGTCAGATGTTTCAGGAGTACCTCGCATGACACACAAAAATTAACTCAAATGAATCCAAGACCTAAAAAAGCCTATAGCTAAAATTATAAAACTCTTAGAAGAAAACATATGTGTAAATTTTCATGACTTTAGATTAGGCAATGGTTTCTTAGATATGACACCGAAAGCACAAGCAATGAAAGAAGATTAGATAAATTGGACTTCACAATGATGACAAACTTTTGTGTTTCAAAGTACACTTTTGAGAAAGTGAAAAGATAATCCACAGAATGGGAGAAAATATTTATAAATCATACTGATCAGAGACTAGTACAGAATATATAAAGAAATGTTATAATTTCACAACAAAAGACAAATAACCCGATTAAAAATGGGCAAGGAATTCGAATAAACATTTCTCTAAAGAAAATATACAAATGGCCAATAAATACAGGGAAAAGATGCTCAACATCATTAGTCATTAGGAAAATGCAAATCAAAACCGTAATGAGATACCAGTTCACACCTACTAGGATGGCTATAATTAAAAGGACTGACAATAGACTGGCAAGGATGTGGAGTAACTGGGACACTCACACACTGTTGGTAGGAATATAAAATGGTGCAGAAACTTTGGAAAACAGTTCCTCAAAAAAGGAAGCAGTTTTTCAAAAGTTAAACACACACGGTAAGACCCAACAATTCCACTCCTCTATATACGCAACAGAATTGAAAACATATGTCCACACAAAAACCTGTATATGAGTGTTTATAGCAGCATTATTCATAACATCCAAAAAGTACAAATAACACAAGTGTTGATAAATTGATTAATGGATAAATAAAAAGTGGTCCATCCATACACTGGAATGTTATTCAGCTGTAAAAATTAATGAACTACTGATACCTGCTACAACATAGATGAACCTTGAAAACATGGCAGTTTAAGTGAAAAAACAAAACAAAACCAGACACCAAAGGCCACACACTGTATGATTCCATTTATATGAAGTGTCCAGAACAGGCACATCCAAAGAGACAGAAAGTAGACTGGTGGTTGCCAGGGGCTGAGGGAAGGGGGAAATGGGGAGTGACTGATTAATGGAGATGGAGGTATTTTCTCTTTGGGTGGAGGTAGAAATGTTCTGGAATTATACAGTGGTGATGGCTGTACAACTCTAAATACATTAAAACCCACAGAATTATGCTCTTTAAAGTGGTAAATTATTAAGGTATGTAAATCATTTATAGCTCAATTTAAAAAAGACGTCTTAGGAGGAGCAAAATGTAGCCCATTAAAAGGAAAGCAGAGAGTATGTTTAGGATAGTTTGTTTAGCAAGAAAGATTTGACTTACAGCAGACCTACAGACAACTAGACACCTGATACGATGACGTGGATTAGGAGGCGACAGCAAAGATGAGGCAAGGACAGAACAAAGTCAGCGTGGACGCAGGAGTGAGGTCAGGCCATGAGGTGTGTGCCCGGGAGGGCACAAGTCCAGACCTGTGCTTCCCAATGGACAAATCACAGAGGAAAACTATTCAGTTACAGGATTCGTGGAGTCCAGTACGTAAATGTAAACTAACTAGGTATCAAGAGCCTAGCTATTTTTGACAAACACTTTACAACTATTTTTGTTAAAATGACTTAACAGTCATGACGCTCTTTCAATCCAGACAGGTGGGATCACACCAAATGAGAAGGGAAGAGCCATTCTTACGGAGCATGACGGGAGCAGGGCTAACCTGAGGCATGTTTGCCGCGAGCTACACTTCATGTCAGAGGAGATTTTTATAGACGCTAGTGTGAGAATCAAAAGCTCCTATACTCCAAATACAAGAAAGAAAACATCGACTGTACTTTCGCCATTGTAACAAGTACCCGCTAGAACCGGCTGTAAACTCTTTCTAATCCATCAGTGACAACCTCACAGTAGTAACTACACTTCGGGAAAGCCAGCCTCTTGGTGACAGCTCCACGCCCCTGACAATCAGCACTCAAATGTGGGCTTCAGGAAAGTAACTGTGATGCCAGTGTGAAAAGACAAGGTGTGAGAAGGTAAAGCTTAGAGAATAATGCAGATGTCTAAACAGGAGACAAAAAGTACCTGACTTAAGGAATTGGTAGTGGAAATGGCAGAAAGGGATACATTTCAGGAGCATTTCAAAGGAAAAATCAGATATGGCAACTGACTGAATGTGGAAAGACAGGGGGCATCATATTTAACTCAGTGTCTGAGTGTCAAAAATAGTCTGAGTATCACCTAAAACAGGGAAGTCAGAAAAGGAGGGCTGATTCCAGAGTAAAAAATGACTATGGTTTAGAAATCGGTATATTCATGAGTCTCGTGTTCTTCTAATAGAAGCCGTCAGATCTGGATCTCAGGAAGGACCGCCCACAGCAGAAGGCGTGACAGTGCAGAAGGCAGATAGAGCAGGTGAGTCAGGGTAAAGCTTAGAGCACTGTCGCAAGCCACGTCTGACGTCTACTTGCGTCACAACTCCCCTGGCCCACCCTCAGCTTACTGGAATGTTATTCAGCCGTATTTGGATACAGCATGGAAAGCATCTTAAACATGCTTCCCAGAGATTCTTAGGAACTTTCAAAGTCTGAGGAAAACCTCTGGCTGAGAATGCGTATATTTAGGAAGAAGGGAGAAGAGGAGGAAATAGCTGAACCTGTGAGCTCTGGCCTCTGTATGAATATAAAATAAAATTGGGAACTTTTTTGGTTTATAGTCTATATGCCTTTTCTTCAGTGTCAAAATCTGTGTCCTATGCTATTACAACCAAGGGATTAAGTTAACTTCTCAGGAATATTTATTCATGGGAAAGAGCTCTGTAGTGCTATCTTCCTAAACCAAATGGAATTAGATATTTTTCCCCTTGGATTAGAGAAGCTATAAAATTTAGATATGAGTGAGTGAACATTACAATGGCCAAACGTGCCGCTTAACTCATCCCCAATGACGTAAAACAGAACAACATTCACTGAATTATTTTTTCATTTTAGAGACTCAATATATTACTGCCTGTAAATTGTATAACATTTTCATACATGAAATAAAAGATATTAACACATTAAAATTAAAAATCAAAGAACTTTCTCTTCTACCCACCACCTTGAATCTTACTTATTAAACATCATTTCTTCTAAGCAGTCTAGAAGACTGTAAGCTGTAAGAATCCACCGCTGGGCTGCAATGTAACCAACATACCAGATGCTGTGACTTTTGTTTTGTTTTGTTTAACAGGTAAATAACTGATACGTCAGCAACTTTATACTTTACTTTAAACCTCACAGCTCTTTTTGGTAAACTAATAAGTAAGTTGTTAAGGATTGTTAAACTTGACATAAGACACTATTTTAGTCTATAAATCAATGTGTATAAGCTTTATAGTCTTCTCTTTTGTAGCAATTGATATTTCCCACACGTTTCTTTCCAACTGTTTATTACCACAGTTCTTTTCCACTAGGAGAAAAGGCTTAGGGAGGTTATTATTAAAACCATTTGAGATCACTGCTCTAAGTTACTACAATTTCTAGTCTGTATATTAAGTACCAAAGTTAATTTCACAAATTAACACCTTTTTATTTTATAAAATATATAAAAGAGGATACTCCTAGAGAAAAGCAAGTGATTAATTCAGCAAGTTATATGTTTGCTAACATCGGTCAAATATGTCATAAATGCAACCTAAGCCAAGCATATGAAAAAGCAGAGACAGGGAACTCAGGACCTGTCACAGGCACAAAACTAAATTACGGGCAGAACTTTAGTCACAAGCAATTTCACCCATGAAGTCTAGCAAACTCCTTTTCTTCGGTTCTTTTTCTCTATTCTTAGGGTCTCTCTGACATTTATTAACAGTCACTGGCTCCACAGCACTAAGCTCATTAGAAAGAGGAGATTTGAGAGGTAAAACAGATATATAATGAAAAGCAAAAACAAACCAACAGAAATCACTACCATGTGAAAAAGGACAAATATTTAAGGACAGAAAAAAGATTAGAGAGTTACTAAAAAAGCAAACAGCATGAGAAATAGTAAATCACATGAAGAATTAAGAAAGGATAAAACTAACATCATTAAGGAAGTTAAAGATATTTCTTCCTTATAGCTTATGAAAATGCTGGTACTAGAAATTGCAGGAATGCTAATCTAATTGTGAACAATTTCATTTAGAGTCCAATTATATCCTTGGGGACAAAGCATAAATTTTCACTTAAAAACAACCAGGCCAAGTACCAATTTACAGGAAATTTGAGGACAAAAGGACATATTAAATGACACCACAGGGATACAATCGGCAAAATCCAGACTGTGGGAAACCTTTCAACAAATAAATTGCAAGGGGAAAATGATACTGAGGGGAATCTATATTTTGAAAGAAATGTAAAAAGCATAGCAATGAATCAAAATGTGTGAACTTTATTTGGATCCTGATTCAAATAAACAAGTGTAAAAACAAGTATGACTTCATGAGAAAATTAGAAAGTTGTACGCTGACTAGATATTTAATAATATTACAGAATAACTATTAAATTTTTAGATGTGACAATGGTATTGTGGTTATTTATTTATTTTTTTGAGTCCTTATTCTTTAGAGACACATACTAAAATATTTATGGATAAAATAATATAAGATATACACAGGACCTAGAAGGACACGCCAAACTAAACTGCTTGTTATTATGACTTTGTTCTTGTGTTTTCAGTTTCTTATTATATGCACATGTCAACTTTTAAAAACGAAGTGTTATTTTAAAAACTTAAAACAAAAATTAAAGTTTTGCTTAAAAATAATCCAGGAGGGTAGAGCATGACAGAAACAGGATTGGCTATGAGTTGATAACTGTTGAAACTGGATGATGCACACATAAGGGTTCATTATACTAGTCCTATTTTTATATTTGCTTAAACTTTTTCATAAACACAAACACACACACAGATCGATGTTAGTGCAAACTCTTGACTCTGAATTCAAATGTAGCCAACGACAACAGTCAAAGTATCTGCAGCCCTAAGGACAGTTCATAAATAGTTCTAATAGGGAAATCAAGGCAATGAATTAATGTGAATGGAGAGAAGAAAACACTATGACATGGTCCTGAAAAATACTGATGTCCTACTTGGTATATACTGAAAGCCTTTTATTTCCATTTCTAGATGTGGGATGCAAGTGAGTTGTGATGAGTGTTGTCTACAGAGCTCAGCTGTTTGATGGGTATGTGTATGCAAACTGTTAACGTGCCATGACCAAATCGCAAGTGTGAAGACAAGACTCAGTAAAACAAGGTGGTAAGGAAAGCAACAGGTACTCACCAGCACTGCATTCCTGGGCTACTAGGTTAAGAACTTCAACAGCGGCTGGACACTGTTGTATGAATTCTTCACAAAACGAGCTGTCTTCTAAAAGCTGGGCCATGACCAGGCACGCTCTTAATGTTAAAAGATTTACAATATTTCAAAGTCATCAATGTTCATTCTCTAAAAAGTCAACTGTGAAAAACATTTCAATCAATTTTGTCCCCTAATTTATGACAAGATTCAAACTCCCCCTTCCTCTTGCATTTTTGTTCGGAGCTGGATTGGTTTGGAAATATATATATATTCTTCTTCTCCACACAGTAACTGCTGACACTGCGTGGAGAGTCAGAAAAGTGAAAAATTGATTGCTATCGCCACTCAACGGAGACACAAAGTGCCAGATGAGAAATCAGCTTTGCAGTATCCCTTGAAAGCTTTTCCTAAACTGTGCTCCATGGGCAATATTAGTGTTCTGGGAACAAGAGGAACCTAAACACTTGGAAAAATCTGTATTTTTCTTATTCTCTCACCTGATTCAAAACGCATATGAGAACTTTCTGAGAAGTCCCATTACCAAAAGAGAAATATGTTACTGTTGTTTAATGATAAATAACTGTATTTTCAGGAAAAGACTGCTTTTCTTTCAAACGTCAATATTTGTGAGTGTTCCCTAGTTTTCTCATTATCAGCCTGGACAGTGGTGGACCAGATATGTACTAAGGTGGCCTGAATCATTTAAAAAAGGCAGAGTGACAGAGGAATTCCTGTGATAAGACAAAGTGCTTTTAACAAAGAAAATTGGCAGAGCTTTATGTATACATTCCATATACCACGTTTTGATTATTTTCTTAGGGCAACAGCTAAACTTTATTCCAAAGTGCAAAAACTGGGGACTGCAACAAAATTTGCGGAAATTGGGAAATGCAACAAAAACTGTAATACACAGGGCACAAAAGAATGGCTTCTGTTACTCCTCTAGGCATGACCTTCATGCTGGGGCCCACCACGGACCCTTGCCTGTGGCCTGCACCACCTCAGTACATTAGGGGGTCCTTGGAGCATGCTCACCTTGTTCTTATTTCAGCCAGGAGCCGAACGACTGCCATCACAGGAGCTGACCCATCTCCTGTTGCAGGAAGTGAGGTGTGGATAGAGAGACTTCCCTCCTGAGGAAGCAGCATGGATTGGACTGCCTGGACTACCTTCTCAGTAATGGACAGTTTATGGAGAGGCAACGCCTGATGGCAGAGATAAATTCAAGTCATTAGTTTCTAAGAAAGGAGGGGGTGATTGTCTGGAGATAATTCTCACAATTTCAGTTCAAAAACATAAAATCACCATAGAGAAAACTGCAAACTAGACCAAAATAATTAAAAATACAACACAATGGAATATTTCTAACAAAAGAACCGAATTTTGACATCTACATAAAAATTTCCACAGAAAGGTTACTATTAAATAATTATCCCCCATATATAAATACACACAAGTAAAATTTAAGATAACCAAGAATTCGTGCTTCTGTACCGAGCACGTGCATATCATTCGTTACAGTATGGTTACCACTGGCAGTGACATCTTATGGTGCATTTAAAAATTACCTTACCTCTGATCTTGGAACACAGAGTCTAGACAATGGAATAGTCAGTGTGTCTGATGCTTGCGAAGTCTTTCTACAGTCTATGGGTGGGAATCTGACTGTAGCTATGCCTTCCTGCTCATTGATTGAAGCCACGACTCCGATGCTTCCTGATATTCCTCTACCTAAAACCTAGAGACACAGCTGGATTAGCACTGGCAGAGGGTGCGAGCAACTATCTGCTGGGACAAGTGGGAAGAGAAACTTTACAGCTGTCCTTATCGGCATTGCAGGAATAGTCTATTCTAAACGTGAGTTAAAATAGGTCCTCGAGCCTTGTGTCAAGGTGACTACAACATGATTTAATCTGCAACTTTCAATTCGGAAATACTGCCCACATTAATGGCACCGCAGGACACACGTCTTAGTTAACACTATACAGTACTGTCCTAGTGTTTGAATAATCTGTATCATCGTGCGGATCAGAATTCATTAGTTTCTCATAAGCCTTATTTCACTTGACGAAACAAGGATTTTTGTCCAACCGGGCAGACGATACTTGTCTTACGATGACTGATTAATCAATGGACACTTCCATACGGGGGGAAGCAATGAAGTGGGTGCTGGGGGCTGGTTACCTGAACCTCGGACCCTATCTTGATCGTCTCTTTGAAGCCTCCAAGTGCACACAGTGCGGCGACGGCTTGGCGGGCTATTCTCTGAAGTTTGGCGAGTTTTCTGCCACTACTGCTCCCATTTTCCAGAATGCTTTCTGCATATTTTCCCAATTGTGGAATGTACATCAGTGCACGAGACAGAACCTACATATAAGAAGCAGCCCGTGTAGGAAGAGTTAAAGCCTTGGTCGTTTGGGTACTAACGGTGATAAGATGTCTACAACAGTGCCCGGGGCCCATGTATTGAAGCACCTCTGGATACGGGAGGGATGAAATAACTATCAGGTATGACCACCGACATTCCCGCCTTATTCGCCTTAGGTAATTGGACAGAACTGGAAATACACAACCTCAAAATACGGGTGACTCAAACATTGTGTTAATAAAATCCCTGAAAAAAAAATTTTATCTGAAGGAAAACCATGACAGCATATGGCCTACATCCCAACATCCAATCACCTTTAGAGCATAATATAAAGAGTTCACTTGAAGAATGACTATGAGAAAGGGAAGTGATTACAAGCAACAACTATCGTTTGTAATAATAATTACTGACAGAGCACTCAGGAATGTTCAATCACAGAGGCCTCCTTAGGACTTAGTAAGTACCCTTCACACACCCAATAAATCAAGGTACATGACTTCCTAATGTCGGTACCAGCCAAACACAGGCAAGAAAGAGAAACAAGGGGCGCCACTCTTTTCCTGAGAAGACTGTCCTGTCTTCTTCAAAATTAGAACTGGCGGCAATAGGAGATATGAGAGACCAGAGCTGAAACTACTAACCCAAAGCAAACCACAGGGAAAAACAGTTAACAAGTATAATTGGCCATTTTGGAAAATCTCTCTTTACTAAAATGTCCCTTGCTAGGCATGATTCCAAAAGAACACTCACTGCCTTCTTGCTCTCTTGGTTAAACAGTAAATGCTGTACTAACCTTTTCTGCTGTTGTGGTCCATATTTGAGCAGCATTTGACTCGGGTGCTGTTAGCAAGCTATGAAGCAAGGCGATCACTTCTGCAGCCATGCTGTTGGCCACGTGCCCACTGATGAAGGGTCTGACGGGGTCGGTCCTGCAAGTGCCAACAGGGGAAACTGTCAGGGCCCAGCGATGGCTAAGAATGCAGAGAAGTGGCTTCGAGGGTTAGCCTCTCAGGGAAACATTTTCTATTCTTACAAGAAGTAGACTTTGTGGACTGAGAAAAAGAGAAGCTAAGTCATCATTAGGAAGAAATTGCTTCTCTCATGTTCTTTCTGGTAACTAAAGAATCCTGTGAGGCAATGGACCTCAAACTTTGGATTGTGTAAGCCATCAGGATGCGAGGAAAGACACGGCATCTAGCCTGGCTCTCAAGCACAGAACACCTTGTTCCAACTTCCAGAGGCAACACTCATTCATCCTTTCCATGCTTAGAAAGAGGTTTATGTGTACAGTTGGGATGGTGGGGCGTATTGTTCTGAAGAAGTAAGGTAGCAAGACCAGAGTTTACTAATACTCAAAAATAACGATGGCTGGTATTTCAGGCAGTGGCCCTGCTCAGCAAAACAAGCCTCCGGCTACAGATGTCATTCAGCAGGGGCGCCTCCCTATTCGTCCATCACAACCCCAGACGGGTATTTTAAGCCCTCAGTCCTGATTTCCAGCAGGTCAAGGGGCTGACATAAAATGAAAACCCTAAGCACAAACCCATTACAAAGTACATCTGAGAAGAGTGCAGCTAGGTCCTACCCTGTGGAAGGTTTGTACCTCGCAAGTTCTGAGTTCCTCTCTCGGCAAATGGAGGTTTGGGCGGTTTTCTTTTTGTCACCCGTGGACAGTCCGCTCACAGTCTCTGGGTTGACTGATTCTACAGGTGGCCCGATGCTGACAATGAGGCCCGACTGTGCCCACTTGGTTGCCTTTCGAAGAGCTGCTGCGGCCTCTTCTGTGATCACTTCACAACAGCCACCCTGGAGGTCAGTTTGAAGACATTCGCGACATTCATTTCACTCTTCTCAGCATTACACTTTGTAAAACCTGTTTCCCCCAATTACCAAAGCAATCCAGGCCTATTTTTAAAGATTCAAATATTATTATATGTAGGAATATGAAATTTCCATAAACATCCTATGTCCTCACCCAGTCACAGATAAGTGTTAGTCTTCTAGATTTTTTTCCCCCATGCAAATTCTGACATATATAATCAGGAATCACACTACACAGTTTTCCAACTTATTTTTATCAGTTCTCAATATATCATGAGTATTTCTATATTGAGATATACATATCTAGCTCTTTTTTATAGTTGTACAGTATTTCATTATATGAATATAACATTTTTCTTGAAAATTTATTTTTAAATTTTTTAAAATTGAGGTATAATGGACATGTAACAATTTCTTTAACCAATCCCCTATTTATGGGTACACAGATTCTTTTTTTTAACAAACACAACTGTGAAGAACATGGTTGTCTCTGGATACCTGAGAATGCCTTTTTACCATCACTTTGACAATACTGGGTATTAGCAATCTTTCTTTCTTTTTTTTTCCCCAGATAATTTTTATGAGAATTTATTTAAGCCAAACTAATGAAAGCTGCTGAGAAGCAAGATCTCAAATGCTTCTTAGCACTCTTTCTTATCTGACAGGTAAAAAAATGACATATTACTATTGTTTTTATTCCTTTCCTTCATTTATATATTGTGTAATTTGTGAGCCTGCGCACATTTTTACATTTTGATGGGCTAATTGTCTTTATTTCTTATTATCTATTATTACTTTTAACTGACTTTCATCTATTATCACTTTTAAAGTATTTTTAGGCTGTAAACATTTTTAACAGAGCTAAGAAAAAATTTCTAGGTCAAAACCAAGAGTTCTCTTTTGCATTTTAACATTAATGCCAAATTGATTTTGACTAGTTCTCTGGAAAATGGCCTTAGTTAGGCCACTGACTTCAATTTCTTACCCTGCCTCTTTGTAGGAACTTGAAAAATTCTCATGGAAACCTGAAGCATGGAGAATGTTCTTCCATCATGGGTCTTGTCAGAGCAGGTTTCTCTACAGTAAGCTTACCTTCGTCATGTCCCGATCCATTTTCACGACTTTCTCCATGTTGGCACCAGTACCAAGTCGGAAAGGCCGTCCTTCTGAGCTACTAAAAAGGGAAGGCAGAGAAAAGCAATGGCTTTACAGGCCGGTCACAGGTGGGGGCGGTATGCCGTGAGGCAAACTGGTAATGGCCAGGCTGCCATTATATGCCACAGCACGCTTTTAAAATCCACAGAAGACTCAATTTTTCCACAAAGGAAATAATTTATTATTGCTTAATTATAGCCTTTTTAGGGATCAAAACAACAGCTGTTTTTAGAGTTTAATGATAATTAAAAACCTACGTGAAAATGATGTCCAACTAAAGAGCTGAATGAAGCTGAGATTCTGAACCTATAATCAAGGGATGGCCAAGCCCACACTCAGTACGTGATCTAAATCCCAAAGTGAGGGGCTTATACCAGCAACACAGATTGGATGCCTTGGTGTGAAGGACTGGATCTCCCTTTCTGATAGTTGACCTCCCTCTGCCACCAAATTCGTACTATGACATTTTGCACGGCCCGGGAATGTTTCCTGGAGATTTGTCCATCTGAGCTCTGACCTGCCCTGACCCTTAGTTTATGCCAGTAGCCCAGTAGTGTTTTCAGTTGCCATGATGGCAGACAAGGGACCCAAGGATGAGGACGACAGCTCCATCAAGTCATTTATTTGAAGAGAGGACTCTTCCCCCTGAGACACAAACACCTGCTCTAAACTCCCTGTGTTCTGTGGCAAGCGTCCTGTTGCCCTAGAGCCCACTAACAGGGCCTCTGTAGGTTTGTCATCATTGGACAATAAGGGCACATTTTTACTTCGTTGTGCAGCAATCATACCATTCATACTTCAGTGAATTAAAGCTTTAAAAAAGTTCCTCTATTTCTCCACCTCACAGCCCAGGGTATCGTAAATTTACTGATGGCCGAAGGACCCCAAACACCGTGTGCGTCATTCCTTCTCAAGGTCCAAGGCTCACTCAGACTCTCATCGAACACAAATGACATTCTCAACAGGGCTTTCGCTCGCTGTTGGGTTTGCAGACATGGTGCTGAGCTGTGGAGAGAGGCCTGCGCCTCAGCTCAGCCTCAGGTTCTCCTTGGGTGACACCAGGGATGGCAGTAACCGTGATTACACCTAAGGATTGCTGAGAGGATGGAGATGGGTGATGTGTGTAAGGGGCTTGCTCAGCACAGTGTGTGTGACATGGAGGTGCTGGCTGCCATGCAGCTATTACAGTCACCGTCACCTTAGCAAGGGCTGGAGAACCTCATGGGATGACTGGTCTTCCCGCTTGTGGATGAAGATAGACAGCTTGCCATCCACTGCTTCACTCTCTTCTCCGGGGTCTTTATCTCCTTTTAAGGAATTCTTGGGACTGCTTTTTGTCAATGTGGTGTCAGGTTCGGAAGCGGTTGGAGAAAGAACTGTCTGACATCCTTTCAGCAAACAGAAAAATTGCAAGGTTGTCTGGGCCGGGAAAACACAGGTTTGGGAACCTCCCTTCCCCCCTCTCTGCCCCTCCGTCCCTTCTCCCTACTCCGTCTGATGTCACAGAGCACAGCTGCTGCTGTGGACACGTGAAAGCTCAGTGTGACTCTGCACAGGCGGTGGGCACCTTAGCGCACTCTCCCGTCCAAAGCGGCTCACCTGGCACCACGTAATCTGCCAGCTTGGCTAAGAGCAACGAGGCGATCTTGGATGCTGGGTCGCTGGGATCCTCCTGCTCACTGTTCAGGGAGGGGACAGAGTAGCTCCACGGGGGGAGCTCTACATTCCCACAGTCTTCCACGCTCATGAGTGGGAGCGCCGCCCGGCACAGCTGGAGAATGATGAGGACCAGCTTCGGAGATGGGCGCTGGTCAAGCAGCAGGGAGAGCAGTTTGGACACACAGGCCGGCTGGCTGAGGATGGCTTTACCTATGTGGCTCCTGGAAAAGAAGGGAGAAGAGGGACCCCATGCTGAGAATGCTGAGGTAGAGACATTCGGAAGCAAGAATTCCCTAAGTGGGGTTACACAAACTGACGACTTCAGATTCATGAGAAGACATGGGTTTGGCACTATGTTTTGATGAAGGCGAATGAAGATTTTTTTTGTAATTATCTGATGGAAACTCACAATTGACCAATAATACTTAAAAAGAAAGATTTGGGGATGTTTTCTGATCGCCGACGTTGACGTCCTTGAGATCCTGTAGTCCAGGGCACCGCGACTTAGAAACCCAGGCTCGGACTCCTTAGCCTGTACTCCTTTTGAAGGACCAAACATCACAAGGCATTGCACAGGCCCCAACAGCCTGCGATCTGTCACAGCTGAACCTGTGACTTTCACTAAGAAGAAAGTGCGCAGTCCAGCGGAAGCCACAGAACAAGCGGACTCATGTGGACAAGATTTCGTGGGCCTCATGGCTCACACACTTAATGGGATTAAACCTCCACAGAATATCCTCGTTTAAAGAAAGACACAGCGTGAGAAAGTGAGCTAATTACAGGTCCCGACTGATTATGCTTTAATCTTGCTAGAATGAGAGTAATGATTTTTGGTGATTGAATACAAATGCACTGGACGTGAAAGGCTAGCAGATGTTACCAGCAAACTATTAAAACAAATGAGAGTATTTTATGATGTAGATATGCCCTTAAACAACCCTCGCATTTTGGAACTAAATACTATTTTTCAGTGACTTTATTCTCTACTATTTTTCTTGAGGCAGGGGCATGTCAGAACAGCCTAGTAATTTAGATGTTTCAAAAGTCAACCACCACCCAAAGGAACCCCAATCATTCAAGAAAGCCACCGGTTCCGACCGGCAAGCTGGGCTTGCCGTACCTGGAGAGGTCATTGAGGAGACTAAGGACGTCCTGGAGAGCGTCATTCCCAGCAGCCTGGTTACCACAGCACTCAGTGGCGCGGGCAAGATGGTTGGTGAGAAGGCTGGATACCTGACGGGCCAGACCTGAGTGCACCGCCTCTGTGGAGCCACCTTCAAAATCAAAGAGAAAGCCTGGTGAAAACCCAGGGAAGCCATGGCGAGCCTGCAGGTGTGGCCAGCCCTCCCTCTCGGCCTCCCTGTATTAAAGCCCTCCCCTTGCCCCATTTCTCTTTAACTTGCTCTGTATTTTATTAGCCACCCCATTAGCATCTCCTTGTGAGGTAACATCTGCACATCAAAAAGGTAATAGTAACTTGCAATGTGATTCAATGTTGCAGAAAGACACTATTCTTAATTAAAACAATATAATTAATCCATACAAAACCAAGGAACATACTGAGATTGACAGGGAAGAATCACTATTTGACTGTGATGGAAAACATTTTAGTTTTTAACTCACACCCTACCTCTTCTCAGACACAGTAAGAGCTTTTTGGATCTTTCAATTTTCGCTATATTCCAGAGCCCCCCACCCCACCCCTCCAAGCATCTCTTGTGAAAGCCACAAAAACTGTCATTTCCTGAATGCCCATGCTCTCTTAGATCCCTGTGCTGACACACACTGTTTATTCTGCTTGGAAGTCTGTTATCCTTCAAGAATAACTGACATGTCACCTTCTTTGGGGACCTCTGCCTGATCCCTAGCACAGCTCGTCTAGAGAAACCTCTATGTCCCATGGCATTTTGTATGCATCTTGTTTATGGCATTGATGACACTGTAATTATTTGTTCATTGGTCTGTTTCCCCTACTGGACCACATTCCTTAAGAGGAAGAACAACACCTTATTCATCATGTGCCTGGCTCTCAAGACAAGAAAAGGAACGGTGAATGAAGAACAGATAAACAAGCCATATGGCACACAGACCTAGGACATTATGGAGAAATTATCCTTGAAGTACACTTTTAAAGTGGGATACTTTAAAAAATATAGTTGGGAAACAGCACCTTGAAAAAAGCTACTGAAAGACTATTTCATGAAAACATTTATTTGGAGACTGTTAGCAGTGTTGACAAGAAGGAAACAAAAATCTCGGTTTCCTGGGGTTACCGTACTCCTTCCGGCAAGGTGATTATTATCTTTCCTGCCCCCCCCCCCAGCTTTATTGAGGTATGATTGCCAAATAAAAATTGTATACACTTAGATTGCATGATGTGATTTTAAAAAAAGGTGTGCGACGTGATTTAACTTACACATACATTGTGAAATGACTATATCAAGTTAGTTACCACATCCATCACCTCACATAGTTGCCTTTCTTTTTTGTGTGTGATGAGAACAGTTAAGATTCGCTCTCTTAGCAACTTTCAAATGTACAATGAAGTTTTATTAACCATATTCTCCAGGCTGTATATTAGATCCCCAGAACTTTTCACCTTATAACTTCAAGATTGTCTCTTTGACCAACATCTCCCCATTTCCCACTCGCCCTGAAAACCACTCTGTTTCTGTCCTCTGTTTCTGAGTTTGGCTTTTTTCGATTCCACAGATAAGTGAGATCATGCAGGGTTTGTCCTTCTGTATCTGGCTGATTTCACTCAGCATCACGCCCTCCAGGTTAGGTGACTGTTCATTGTCACAGTGTAGCTATACATTTTCATAGACCCGAGCTGATGAAGAGGCTGCCACGAAATCATTACTTGAGTAAACCCAACTGACTATGTCGTTTAACACAGCTTTTAACTCCCCCGACCCGCACAAATAATAAACAGAAGAAATCAAGGAGTTTTAGAGAGGAATCCTGCTTCTTACCTTCTTCTTTCTCCCACTCAACACAGCGGTTGGCCAGCACCTGGAAAGCTGCCCAGGCCATGGTGGCTACCTTCTGCTTTTTGGTTTGCTTCTCACTGCAGCTGGACTCGGTCTGACTGCTCAAGCTACACAGTCGATCCATGAGCTGAACAAGGCCACTGCGTACCAGGCACTTCTCTTCACTCCTGGGCCAGGCGGAAAGAGTGTACGAAATAAACGTAACTGACTAGCCCTCAGGATCCTCTCACGCAAGACTCCGGTTATCAAAGGGACATAAAACATGTTGGTAACCCAGAAACATTTGTTTAGAATGAGGATTTCCTTCACAAATAAGGAGCTTCCCGTCCTGGTTTGTTCATACAGAACAGCCAAGTAAAAATTGATGGAATCAACTCAAGATTGCCATATAGAAAATACCGAAGGTGCCAAAAAACTGTATACAAGTGGGCACTTTGGTCAACGTTGCTCAAACAGTAGTTCGCCGTCATCAGAAGTGTCTGGACGCTGATGGGAACCACTCTGAGCACCTCTGGTAATTGCAGAAGTTAAACGGGACTTGTATTCATCTTTCGTTATCGGTATATATTGAGTATTATAATACAATTTTAACAGTTTTTTCCTTTCTTAAAATGTGTATACATTTTTTGGGCACCCTGTGTGTGTGTGTATGTGTGTGTGTGTGTATGTGTGTGTGTGTGTATGTATATATTTACACATTCAGTTATTTACATATATATTTTATCATAAGGGGATTCAAGGGATGACTTCATAAGTGCTTGACACCTTCAAACTATTAATCAAGTGACTGAGAGGAAATAAATGTGCATCTGCAAAAAATTTTTGCCAAGTATGTAAGCGATTTCCTAGGGACCCTTTTCTTTCCTTCAAACCTCTCCACTCTGACAATGTAATGGGATCTCCAATGGCCACTTCTGATCGTGTAGGAGCTCAACAATACGGAATTTACTTACCTGAATAGTAACTTCAGCTGTCAGCAGGCAAACTCATTCAATCAGAGCAATAATGTCAAAGGATAATCAAAGCAAAAAAATCCAGTTTTTCAAATTAAAAATATCTGTAGCTAATCAACTACATTGCGGTGTGACTTACAAACAATAAAAAGCATTTCCTGGCTTACCTGGTATAGGGTATGGTACACAGGAGCCCAATGCTATTCGCACACGCAATGGGGTACCGTGCACACAAAGACACAACAGAGGTCATGGTCTCGCCAAAGGCTTCCTGGACCTGCTCGACCATCCCACCACAGGTCAGTTCTTCGATTCTATGAAACAGAAGCCAAACTCAGCCTTCTGAACCATGTCAAGAACAGTGATAGTGAGCATAAGAGCAGGAGAGTTCTTCTGAGAAACCCAAGCGTGTCACAATGAATCCAGGAGGGAAGGGATCTCAGAGCTCACTGGGATTTCCCAAACTGTAGGACCACAGGAGATGGCTGGACAGGATTTCTAAGTGTGCCTCAAAGGCAATCCCACACTCAGGCACGTCTGGGAAATCCTAGGTTAGGTAAAGTGAACAGGGCTCCCTACTGCACGACTGCTCAGAACCTTCTAAGGTCAAGTCCATCGCATCTCTAAGAGCAGGAGAATGGTACCCAACATTTCCCAAGCTCACTGAATAATGAAACCATTTATTGTAGACACACCTACACTATCCCATGCAGCACTGAATACTGTAAATGCAATTGTACTAATGAGAAAACCAAGGCACAAATAGATTAGCTAAGTGTCATTTTCAAGTTCACACTCCAATTATTAACAGAGCATGCGAATCTAGTTGATAGGAAATGAGACTTTCCCACAATAAAAACACCACTTGGGGTAGATTCTATAGCAATTACTATTAGTTGAGAACTGGAACTATCCAGATTTATCTACAAAGATTTGCAACATAATATGTTCATAATAGCAAAAATAAATAAGTAAAACCTAAGGATTAAAAGTAGGGCATTGGCTTAATAAAAAAATTCAGGAATATGATACTGTGCTATACAGCTACTAAAAACATTACAGGTGATATCTGTGGTTAGAACGAAGACAGGATACACTAAAATGTCAATACGTTTTACCTTAAGCTACAGCATTTACAGGTGGTTTATATTTTATACTTCAGGATCTTCTGCATTTTTTCAAATGTTTGACATATGACATGAGTAATTGAGGGGAAAGGATAAAGTGCTGCCAGTGTCATGGAGACATTATTCTGGGAGTAAGCTGTGGTAATGTGAGCGTCACCAGGCCTTGAGGGCACCGCTGGGGTTGGTGGGCATGTGCCTGCTCTGGCCAGTGAGCCAGAGCTGGCAGCTCTGGGGATGGCGGTCTCCTCCTCTCACCTGGCCTCTGTCGTGACTGTCAGCCAAGACGGACGGGTGATGGACACGAGCAAGGACCAGCAGTTTGTTTTTTAAGCCACTGAGATTTTGTAGTTGTTTGTTTCCAAAGAATAACCTGGCCTCTCCTGACTGACATAGAAATTTCTCAGGATATTCACATTATCTCTTCGCTAGCACGTTTTCGTCCCGTCACTGCCCTGGCTTGTGGGCCAGAATTCCTCAGAGAGGTCCCAGGAGGCACAAGACGCCTCCTGCAATTCCAGCCCAGAACCTGCAGGAAAATGTCTTTTCTATTTTTACCTGAGGTTCTTTGAAGCCCAGTAGCAAACTGGTATAGAATAATTCCTCACAAATAAGGTATAAAACCTTCTTCAAAGTCAGTATCTACAATTATGTTTTTAGAAATTGATCCACCAAAAAAAAAAGGACAAAAGTATGCAAAAATTTAGGTAGAAGGGTGTTGACCAAATCACCATTGTTAATGCAAAAACAAAACAGAAAAAAGGAAGGAAAGATAGGGAGTGGGGGTGAGGAAAGAATGAACCTATGTGTCCATCAGTAAGGGGGAGAGGTAAATAACACACAGCCATCCATACAATGGAGGTCCATGAAGTTTTAAAAACTATAAAGCAGAGCTACATGTACTGACATGAAAACTTAGAGACATCCAAGATATACGGAGCAAAACAACTCAGATTACAGTAAGGTATGTATACTGTAACCTGAATTAAGTAAAAAAAAAAAAAAAGAATATCACACATACACAATTATGTGTATAAAGAATTAAACAGATATTTATGTACGTGTAGTTAATACAACAAGCTCTTAATGAACAGAGTGGAATTTAGGAAGGAAAGGTGAACAGACTTATGTTCTGTTATACTATATGCTGAATCTTTTACAAAATCATGTACTACTTCTATTTTAGGGGAAGCCATGAGCAAAACCCCCTGCCTACGATTTGGCCCCAGGAACCATCTTTGGAAGGGCCTGTGCCCATTCCAGACAGCGCAGTATGAAGGAACACAAACAGCTGACCTGGGTCCCCCCTGAAGGACCATCGTCACCGGCCCCACGAGGTGCGTCACGCCGCCGACGCGCACAGCCGCCGTCAGCAGCTCCCGCATGTGCATCAGGGCCTGCTTGCGAGTGTTGCCCCGCCGCCACCTGGTCTGTGCAGCCAACAGGAAGCTGCTGCTAGACACCTGGAACGCATGAGAAGGAAGCCCACCTGACTCCTGCCACCTGGCCCACGGCCCCTCGTGCAGGCAGGCAGGTGCTACTCATCTGCAGTAGCCGAAATGTGACCTACAGCTTGGTCAGGGTTGGTGCCGATGAAGGCAAACAGCTGGCCCAGCAGGACGCTGTAGGTGGGCTTGTCCCTGCTGTCCTCGATGGCCAGTGACTGCAGGAGCGTGAAGGAGCTGCTGCGGTGGCTGGTCACGTGGCGCCGCCTACGGGGAAAACCAGACCCTCAGGGCGTGTGGTAGCGAAGAGCCTTCCTCCGCAAGTGGGAATCCCTGGCCATTAGCCACTTACCTCTGATTTGCTCTAGTAAATTCCAAATCTTCGTTACCAATCATTTCCAGGTCAGAAGGAGCCGACATGCTACGAAGAAACACGGGCTGCCGCACAGCAGGAGATAGCACCTTCGTTTCAGAAGCTGATTTACAAGCTGGAACAGACAGGAATAAACGGGTTCACAGGTCTATTTGTACAGGTAGCAGCAACAGCTAAACAAGGGCCTACCAAACAGTCTCATTGAGGGTTCCTTTGCTTTCTATGAGAGTTCAGCCACCGAACCAGCTAGCAGAGCATACTGATTTTTTTTTAGGACAATTTTTTTAAACCTAAGATATTAAGTTAAAAATGCCCTAAACTTGGAACAACTAGAATCTTTTTATCAAATGGGGTTTCCAAAGAAAGGCTGGAAAATTCATTTAATTTCATAAACTAGCAATGTTCACGTTTAATATAAACATTCTAAAAAGCAAGAGAAGACAGAGAAAGTAGTTTCTAGAAGCAAAATTTCTCAATCCAAATAAATACAGACCCATTTTTTTCAGAGACGGCCTTTGTTCCCCCCTTTAATCCTAGATTTATTTAGCTGACTTACTGCCACCTGGTGACTTCTCTGCTTTGATCATAGTTGGTGTGAGTAAATACCATGCTTGAGCTAGAACCTGACCAGCCCCTTCCTGCAAGATATATTCCTTAACCCCATCCAGAGAAATCATTGTTTTATAAAAGAATGTACTTCAACGGCAGAAGACAACACCACATGTCAAGACCAGCCAAGATTAAAAGAGATTAAGAAAGTAGGGAAGAGGTCATCGTCTTTGAATCTATTTTAAGAATGGTTAGACAGCGTCAATCTAAAAAACATGAGTTTTGAAGACGATGTTCTCTCTCAGGAAACTACTGGTTCATCACCTCTGATACCAAGAGCCCCTTGGAAAGCACCCCCAGCCTTGGCAAGTGGTGACGTCTTTATATGGAACCTTTAATTCAACAAGGGCTAATGTGGCCAGAGATGTGGTGTAGCAGACCACGCTGGGATGTGATCACACCACATACCTTCCCTGATGGCCTCGGGGAGTGGAAGCCGATCACCGGGGTCAGAAACCCAGGGGTCAGCCTAGACTTCTCCCAGTGAGAAGAGCCCTGGGTGATCGGCTGGGGTGCAAACGAGTTTGCTTGCTCTGCAGTGTCCAACGGACCGTGGTCTAGACAACAGGGAGTCTTTCATTTAAGAACATGTTTATTCAACTTGTTCTCTCAGGGGAAGAATTCACACCTGTTATTATGGACTATGCCCAGTGGTGTGGATCTGGCTTAAGTAAGAAGATTCATTGATTTCCCTGAGAAATGTGCTTTCAGGCTAACAATTAAAATGTGACCAGGAAAAAAATTAATAGTGGAAATTCATGCTAGAAGTTTCCACTTAATTACTAAAGATGAAATGCAAACTCAGCATCAAGTAAAGAGGAAAATATGATGCAGTGGAAGATTCCCAGTGTGGACTATCTAATTATATATGTCACCATGAAAATAATAAAGCATCAACTAAAAACAAGGGGCATGGAATTATAAGAATACATGTCATTGACCTCCTTAGATGCTCCTAAGAAAAAAGAAAGGAGGCAGGCAAGAAGGCACCCCTCATGCTTAGGTGACTCACAAGACACCACAGAAATTAAATGAAAAGCATTTTCTGGGTGGAAAAAGTAAAAGGCAAAATAAAAAATGTTGAAATTCCTTTTGTATTCCTTTCTGGGAGTATGCAGAGGGATTTTTTTTTAAGTAGCTGATGTGCATTTTTTGAACAGACTAGCACAGAGAGCCTGTGCAGGGCTGGCCTTGAGCAGTACCCGGTGTTTCCGCAGGGGTCCCCGAGATGCTTCTGGTGAGGCCAGACTGGGCCGCAATGGTGACGTGCAGCAAGAGCTCGGCTCGGTTCATTAAACTCTTCACTAACGTCTTCGTTTTAGCCAGTGGGTGTGAGGGTTTCTGAATAAGAGAATTCACTTCTTGTAGGAACTTCTCCCTATAAAGAAAGGCTGATGTGCATTTAGTCGTTCTCTAGTTTACCAAAACCAAAATTTTTTAATTACAACCAGTATGAGAAGACAGAGGATAGAGGGAAACTAAATAAAAGTCACCTGATAAATATTGCTCACCTCCCTTTTTCCCCATCTGAGGGGAGCAGTGTTATAAGTTCTGGCCAGTTTTAGCTCTTTATTTCTGCCCCATTTCAAATGCCTAGATGCTAACTTTTGAAGGGTAAAATCAAAATTTCCAAATTACCAAAACAGTTCCAACTCTAAAATATTTAGTGAATGTACCATCTTTTTTAAAATATCTGTTAAGACACTAGATCTTCACGTCTTGTTTTGAGCATCAAGGTAATAAATTAGCTTTACATAGTTAGTTATTAACATCACTAACCTCAGTGATAGGACCATGTTTTCAAGATCATTTCCATCAAAGGAGACTTCCTTCATTGAACACAAAAGTTCTAGGTCTTTCATTTTGTTCTAAAGAAGGAAAAATCAAGAAAAGATGGTATGCAGGATTTGCAAAAACTGAGTTTTACTGTGCATGTTAAAAGGAATAGAAAATTTCAGGGGAAAAAACACCACCTTTGATCCACATTTCTATGCCAGAAGCACATTTGTAAGTTAGTTGATATTTTTTAATGGTTAAAGATGGTATTGGCCACTTTCTGGGGATTTCGTCAGTGTTTGTGACTCTGCCTCTTATTTGTTTGTTAAAGCTTCAAAGTAAAACTTGATAATGATGGTAACTTCTGTATAAAACTATTAATCAGTCAAAAAACAACCTAATGAGTAATTTATTATTTGTATTATTGACAAGTTGACCGAATCGATTTTATTTAACCCTTTTAAAGAATGGGTACATTTTGGGGTGTGCCACATGTTAAGAAGTGACATTTTATCTCTACACACACACACACACACACACACACACACAAATACACCTTGGCACTATAAATAGCAATGCCCCAGTGATAAATCACACAGCTTGCTCACCTCATTAAAATGGTAATCATAGAAGAAAGGCATGTTGTTTTCCAGTTTCCCCTGCACAGCCTCATCAACCTCACTTTGCCATTTTTGTTCCAATTCTGCAACACTCTAACAGATACATTAAAATATAAAATAAGGAGATAATAAATGCAGAATAAAAACAAGTGCAATCTGCAATCTATAAATTCTGAAATTTTTTAGCAGCAATAATTTTTTAAAACACCGATCACTTTTAGACTTCATTACATTTCTAGGAAAGAAATGATTTCCAACAGTTACAAGAAAAATCTCAATGGTGTAGCTTTCACTTACTTGCAGCTGTCTCTCCATGGCATTGAGTTTCTTAAAAGTCTCTCCCATAATTTTACACAATAAGTCATATTCCTCGGCATGTTCTTCTTGATACTGGAAATTTATGAGGGACTGCAGTGCATCAACCAAGTTCAAGTGCTTAATGACACACGATACCACCATTTCCTCCATCACGTCTGGCTGAATTACTTCTCTGTGATCACAATGGAAACTAGTTAGGTATATGCCATGCTCTCAACCAGTACTGTATTTTATAGGTTGAAGATCATAGGCTTTGATTTAAATATGTTAAATATTCACCACGCCTTCTTTATTACAATAAAGAGGCATGAACATTACATAATGGCTTTCATATTAAATTGGCAATGATTAAATATATTTAACTGATAAAACAAACATTGGCTGATAAAACTGAAAATTAAAGACACTTCCTTTTCTACGACTTGTATATTTTGAGTTATAGTCATATTAGAGCTGGAATAGGTCTAAGGCTAAAAAACATTTTTGGCACTATTTATCCGCCAATTAATTTCATGTCGTTTACAGCTTGTGGTATTTCATGCGCATGGATGTTGGGTTGAAAACAATGGTGCTTCTGTATTTTTTCGTTTTAAATATCATCTATTCTTTGTATTGTTTGCTCTGAAATGGCTCATCTTGACTCAGAAGGCAGAGCAGAGGCCTGCAAAATAGATTGCACTCTAAGGAAGAATACCACAAAGACATTTATAACTGCAAGACTTCACATTCTAAAATAAATACCCGTCGTCATCTCTCTAGACGTCAAAAATAAAGAAATGTCTCTTGACTCTATGGAAACCAGCTGATAACCACCATAGAAGGTCAGACCACCTAAGAAAAACCTAGACCTTGTCAAACTTCAGCATGTATCAGAATCATATGGAAAAATTGTCAAAACAGATTCCTGGGCCCCATCCTCAGAGGCTCTGATTCAGGAGGTGTGAAATGGGGCCCAAGAACTAGCAAGTTCCCAGGTGAAGCTAACACTGCCAAGTGAAGGCCCACACCTTGAGACCAGCTGCCCTGGAATACCACCTGGCTAGCAGTCATTATGCAAACATAAAATTTAAAGTTTTTCTCTTAGTTGCTAGACTATGAGGAGAAATACACCCCTTTCAATTATTCAAAGATTTTTTTTTCCCCATTGGGAGAACTAAAATGCCACGTAGCAACATACTTTATACTTGGTCTAAACTGAGGTCTAGCACGCCCAGAAATTTCCCGGAGCTTTATCATGATTCCTGGAGGCAGCCTGATCCGGGGCAGGTCGAAGTAGCTTCCGATTGGAGGCACGAGGACGTCAGAGGGGTAGGTGAATTCTCTGTCTTCCTCTATGGTCAGAGGCAGTGGAGACGGGCTTGGAGTAAGGGCAGGGGAGATGACACCATTGGCCTCCACCTGCCACTGGCACCTGAACAGACAGAAAACATGTTCTTCACTTCCTTTTCTGTTTGGAAAGCTACTTAAAGTTGGCAGATAAATCAAACATAGGAAAGATCCCATTATGTATTTACTATTCAAACCTTCTCCAGAGGCTAAAGAAAAATGAGCATGTTATACAAAACCACATCTTTGGGGATCTACCTCCTCCCCAACAATTTATTAAGAAACCTTTTAAATTAGAAAAGTTGAAAGAATTACATGGTGAACACCCATATACCCATCACCTAGATTCTAGAATAAACATTTTGCTAGGTTTGCTTTATCTCCCATCTGCCCATCCTTTTGGGGAATCCTTTAATTTAATTACACAATATTTGGGTTGGAGAAAAGCTCATGCAGATCAAGGCTGCAATTTCAAATTTAGTAAGGAAAGGGCCAGAAGGCACTTTAGTGTAATTTTCATTTTATTTCTTAGACACAATGACACCCATGGGATTGTCAGGCAGGAAGCACAATCAGCTGGGCAATGTCCTAAAAGTAGTTCTCCACATAAAGTCCTTTCTCCTTTGTGAGCAAAAGTAGCCCCATTTGAGCCTTTTGTTACCTTTGTAAAAGTTTGGACCGCAAGAGCTCCTGACAGGCTTCTTCTTCTTTGGTAATTTCTGGTCCGTTATACAGGATTCTCAACATGGAACAAGCCAACACAGACAGACCTAGCGCCAGGTCTACCAAAAAGGGCAGGCCCCCTGACACATCCTCCGAAGACTCCTATAATGCAGACAGGGGCAAACCACATGGTCAGTGATCACGGGGGAGCTCTTCCACCTGTACTCACCACACTGCACTGGCCCCAACCGCAGGGGCTCACAGAGCAGCATCAGGTATCATGCCTATGGGACACAGGGACAGCACCCAGCACCATGAGTGGATAGATGGTGGCACTGGAATGACCACAGAGTGAAATTTCAACCAGTTCTACAGAGAGAAGAGCCAAGATTCTTGGGATATTCCTCTCAGCTGTGCCTAGCTGGGTATAAATCACTATTTCATTTGTTATCTCCATCCTGTGCTCGCACCAGATGTTGTCAATAATTACACTGAATTCATTCCTTAAATATTGAGTGCCTACTTCAGACCAGCCATTGTTCGGGGTGCCTGAGACACAACAGAGAGCAAACCAAAGATCCCTACCCTCACGGAGCTTACGTTCTAGCAGAGAATTCCACTCTATAGAGTCTTAGCTGCCTTAAACTTAAGCAACCTCCCAGTCTAACAAATGTTTTACAAATCAGGCAACTTGAGGGGTTAGTAAACTCCTATTACTCCCTCTTTTTTTTTTTTCCCAAGTGGGAAAAGAATTTAGTTACACAGATTTCGGGGCGGGGAGGGGGTGCTATCTGTCGGGCACTGCTAAGACGAGTAGATTAAACCTATATGTAGCATGTAACATGAGTAATTAACCAACGACAGACCTCGACTAGCAAGGAGAGCCTTTGGGAACGGCTTGAAAACAACCCGGTCCTACTCCTCTTAACACCCCGAACCCAAGGGCTTACTTCTATGAGTCGTTCGAGGCTTCTTCTCCTATGGAAAGATGCTGGAGGCAGATCACCTGTCCAGGCTTTGAAGACAGATGCCCTAGCAGAGGAGTCTCTGTGCTGCTGAACTGATTTGAGGTCACAGCTAGTTTTACTCCATAAAACCACTACTGACTATTAGTAGTCTACTCCTGCCGCATGGAAGAGATGGATGAAACAGGAGCTCATATTCTGCCCCGTTTCCAAGGCAAATATGATGTAGGTAACCAAGACACGGAGGAGAAAGGACGTGAGGCCCCCAGCAGTGGGTAGAGTCAAGTACCTGAGCGCGAACTGTGCAAGCAAAGCCCCACATAGCTTTATCAGGAGTGTTGTGTTCACGGCCACTTCTCATTTCAAAGGAGAAGGTGACTGTATCTCCTTCCACCTTAAAATTTAAGGGGGGGAAAATGTACTTTAAAAACAAGACACACAATTTTCAAGAGAGCAATGAATTTCTGAGCTTTACTTTCAAAAGGACCACATCAATATTTCACTCCTTTTCTCGCTTGCTTTTTAAATTCAAATTCCATCCCCATCTCATTTGGACACCAACCTTTCAGGTCTCTCTCCTGACCAGGTAGCTATGGGGACAAGGCGTCTGTGAAATGGGTCACAGCTGCCCAAATAGCAGGATCAGAGTCAAGATTACTCAAATCTTGAGCAATAAATTGCGATAAATTCCTCAGATTTCTATTCTTTCTTTCCCGCCCCCCCTCTCCACTTCACCACCTCACTTGTGCCAATAGGCAAGCAAACGGCCAGTCTCTGAAGAACACAGAGAGAGTTAGAAGACCTTGCTCTGTATTGTAGAACCACCACCATGAGTAAGAAACAAAAGGCAGGAGATCACAGAACAGTCAAAAGTGTTGTGCTGATTCGGCTTTGGATGTATCCGGACTACCCACCTCCACCTGCCACAGGTAACTTGCTGTCTATGACTGAATGAGAGAGGGGACACACAGTATGTGAGACAAAGGCTCTGGGAACAGCCTTTTGAGAAGTTTGGGGTTTCAGTGGGCGTTTCAGTCATACTCATATTCTAGGTAGCCAGGTTGTAGTTCAAGGACCCAAATGACAAAGCGTGGCTCAAATCTCACCAGCCTGAGAAGGGATCACCATTTTTGCTCCACAGGCCCAAATTCATTTGGAAATATTGATTCCACATTTTTAAACTTCAATGACCCTGTGGTTCTAGGATACTCATCATAAGGGAGTAGAGAGAAGAAGTAAGCTGAGAGAACTAGCAGTCCTTTTAATGGACAGGGGAGGACAGGCTGTGACGCCCGCGGTCCATGGAGTAGATATGGACACAGGTGCTGCAGGGGACATGGCTTTGACGCCCTACAAGTGACAGGAGGGTCCTTCTAAATGAAACAGTGACTTTACAGGCCTGGCCAGGCCGCCCGCTTCAACAAAAGCCCCCCTGGCACATTCTTTCTGGAATTCTGGTAATGCTTGGGCCTGTAAGGGACGTAAGTTCATGTTTCTTTTTCTAGGAAGCAAATGTGACTAAACACCATACCTTCACCAAGTCTTTCGGCCAGCCAGTTCCTAAGACACTACGGCTGCCATATCCCAGTGTGTTGCCTCCGTACTCAGCAACCTTCCTACTGTTTGTGTTAGGCCCCGCATATATCACCAACTTCAAAACAGAAAATATACTGTTAGACTGTAAAAGAAAAACAAAAACAACATCTACAAATAAAAAGGCTGCAGAAAATGTGTGTCTAAAAATACAGTTATAATCAGGTACTGGTGTCATTATAATATAACTAATATCTCCTGATTTTTTTTTTTTTTTTTTAAACAACGGATACTCTAGTTTGGGTGCAATCAGCCATTGGTATTTCCAGGGCAGCCACAGAATAATTACGATTATCACAATTTAATTGACTTGGGGACCTCACATTAAAATAGTTACACTCAACTATTTTATATATATATATATATATACATACATATATATATATATGTGTGTGTGTATATATATATATATATACACACATATATATACACATATACATATATATTTTTTTAAATACTATTTTAATCCTAATGACATATAACTCATTAATAACAGGTACAGCTTGTCCCTTAAATCCTCCCCAAAATTAATGCAGTGAGCAAATGCAGGTGAAAAGATGGCTATATCTAATACAACAACAAAAGAAAAGCCAAACAAAAACCTCAATGAATAAGGATTTTTAAAATGCAACAAACTAAAAATAAGCCATGTATTTTTAGAATATTGCTTAATGGTATAAAAAGAAAATGACACAAATTTGGGCCAAAAAGGGAGCTGCTTCTTCTTGGGTCAGTTTTCATGTATCAATACTTCTCTTCGATAAAGGTTATTCATTTATATCTAATTAACCAACTTTCTACTATGCAGGAGGAACATTTAGAAATCATTTGGCATTCAGCTCCTTTCACAAGAAGTGGCTTCAGTAAATAGCCAGCCCTGTCTTCAGTGTGTAAAGCTCTGATGGCCTCTGACTGTGTAAGAGATGCGTTGGGATCTGAAAGCTGCACTTTTGGTCCTGGACACTTATAATCGTGTGACCTCGTACCCTGTTGGACCTTTGCTGACACCAGCCAGGGACCACTGGCAAAGTAAATGTCACTTCTATCCATGCAGTGAGTGGCCCCGTGCCTCTACATTTAACAGTCTGCTGCAGGTATAGGTTAGCATACACCAGAAGACGTAAATACTGGCTTTTAAAGAAGAAACAGAATGACACTAACTAAAATGGCAACCTCTTCCAGTTCCAATTTAAATAGTCGTATCATCTGAATCTAGGAAATGGGGGTAGCTCCGGTCAGGAGCTATAAAGTGGGGTAGACTGATGCCAGGACATATGTATTTTTTGAAAAGCTCACCAAAGCCTATTGTCTAAGTTCTCTTGCTTCCAGCTAAGGTGAGTTTTGGGGGCAAGTCTTAAACCTCTCCAGATATCTGGGAATCTTCACTATCCTAAAAGGCAATGGGGAAGCGGATTCTGTCATTTGCCCAGTAATGTATTTTACCATCTCACAGTATACACAGCCAAGGAGGCCTTTATTTTTAACCTAACAATCTCCCCTGGTGGGATTTAAGTCCATTTGCCCTTACGCAGTTCACACAGGAGAGCTATAACAGATGGCTAACAATCTACATAAAAATAGTCCTGTGTCTACACAAAGCTATTAGATAATCCTTCAGTTGTTGTTTTTTATGTTACGTATCACAATTTCATTAGCCTTTCCTACTAAGTTCAACACTAATGGTTTCCAATGCAACAATTATAAACAGAAGAGAATCCTTCAAGCCTTAAAATGCTTCCTTTTAGTTCTAATTGTCCAGCCACCAGGATGGAAACTACACTTCCTCAAAAATCTATGAGGGCCCTGAGGTAAGGGCAAGGAACAATCATTTCAATAGACAAACAGATACTCACACACCCAAAAACTTTCTAAAGGCCACCTTCACCCAAAAGATACATGAGCAGCCCCAAGAACTGGGCAGTATGACCTTTCTAGACGAGTGGACACACACATCCACAGCAATTCCAAGCACAGAGGGAAGGCAGGAGGTCAGCAGAATGGAAAGGAAAACTTCCTTTGACTCAGTCTAAAGCTTACAAAAGTCCACTTTCAACACGTCATTAAAACACTGTTCTTAGATTGCAGAGCCGCTGGCGTTTGGACTCCCTACTCACTACCCTTCAAGGGATTATTTTAGGAAAGTTCTCCTAAGAGATGTCTGCAGACAGAAATAAGTCAAGGATGGTGGCCAGCAGCAAAGAAAAATAAGAAGCATCTAAGGAGTCAGCTTATCAAAGGTGGAGCCAGTACTAAGGCAGGTCTTGCTTACTTTGTCATAGTCATACTGTGACGAGCACCTGCTATCAAATCTAAGATACAGGCAGCGAGCCCCCGGGATATGGACAGTTTCTTTAAACTTGTAGTTGTCTCTGACAGGGTGGACGGTTTCCACAGTCTTCCCAGCAGCCCATGGAGCAGGAATCTTCAAACCAGTGAGAAAACCTGGCTCTTCCTTCTCTTCCAGCATTCTAGAACCAGACAAAAAGAAAATGATGGAGCTTAGCAGCATGGACAGGAAGAAGGAAACACAGAAGGTTAACACGCCACGCTTTAGTTTTCCACTGCACGCAGTGTGACAACAGTGTGGCTTTTGAATGCTTGGTATCACTGGCGATCAGAAACATTAAAAAAATTCCTATAATTAAGGTTCTTTTTCCTTTTTTGTTGTTAGTCAATATATGCATTTGCATCCCCCCACTCCACTCCGTTTCAAGAGGGAAGCCCAATTCAGATCCAGGAGAGGACACCATCAACTCTCATTTAAAATGTTACACGGAGGAAACAAAAAGACATTGTACGGAACGTTTAAGATTGGCCCCTTTCCAAATCCCACAGGATTAGCGTCCTTTAAGGTTCCTTTTGTTGACATCTAAAGGCCAATTGTCAAGCACTCCATGAGTCTACACAACTACTTTTTACTGTAATTTTTACTAAAGAAAAGTGCCTTCAAAGTTCCTCTTATCTACTGTAACTGAACTCTCAAGGACCTCCCAGGCCCAAGGTTGTGGAATACAAGCTCCTATAGGCTGCACTTGGCTGCAGTGGAATTCTCTTACTCTCTTTAGCTGGGCTATCCAATTTGGTAGCTACTTGGTCAAAGGTGGCCATTTAAATTGCATCAAAATTAAATACAATTTAAAACTGACTTTCTTGGTCACATTAGCTCCCTTGCAAGTGCTCGGTAACAGCATGTGGCTGTGGCCAATAGTACTGGACAACAAAGACACAGCGGTTCATCGCTGCACAAAGCTCACTGGAATAGCAGACCACGCCAGAGAAAGCCGCCAGTCCCTCCTTCCTGATCAGTGCTATTCAAGACAGCTTTAGTGAGATGCAAGTGACATGGAATAAACTGCACATACGTCGAGTGTACAACTTGGTAAGTTTGGCCACATGTATACACCCATGAAGTTTCCTCCTCCTCCTTGGTAATCCAGGCAAGGATTTTTCTTTGCTTTGTGTCACTAGAAATTAGTTTACATTTTTTTAGAGTTTTATGTAAGTAGACTGTATTTCTGGGGGGAATCTGGCTTCTTTCACTCAGAGTAAGTAGTCTGAGATTCATCCACGTTGCTGAATATCTATAGTTCATTCCTTTTTGTTGCTGAGCAGGATTCCCCTATACGGATGTACTGCCGCGTGTTTATCCCTTCTTCACCTGCTGATGGGCGTTTGGGTTGTTTCCTGTTTTGGGCTATTCTAACTAAAGCTATGTTATGTTATGACCTTCATGTACAAGTCTTTGGAAGAATCTATGCGTTCTTTTCTCTTGTGTAAATACCTAGGAGTGAAACAGCTGTGTCACATGGTAGGTGTATGTGTAACTTTTTAAGAAACTGTCCAACGTTTGCCAAACTCATAATATTTTGCATCCCCATCGTTAGTATACGACAATTTGTCAATTTTGAATGACTCTCTTGATCTGTGGGGAAATTTATCCTAACCTGTCCCTATAGTAAGTCTACAAAGCAATTCAATAATGATCTGTAAAATTTGACCCTGAATTCTCCTTCTATTTCCAGTTAGAGAGTCCTTGCTACAGATCGTTTTGTAAAAGGAGCACTAGGCTTTCGCCAGAAGAAAACAAGGCGGGGGTTCCTGCAAATAAGCAGTGTCCTCACCTGTCATCGGGGACCAGCCTGCCCTTCTGGTCCGAGGCACCACATGGGGAACAGCCCATCTCGGCAAAAACTGGACACTGAGTTTTAAGCAGCAAAGCCGTCTGAAACACAAAACCATCATCACACCCTAAAGTGCTGACTGTCCGTTATCTGGATGGTACCAGAGCCACACTTGGAATTCTCATGTAAATCGTCATTTCGCAATCCTAGTCTGCCCTCTTGCTAAGAGATGCTTTGCTACCTGGGCCACTGAACATCATTTTATTTAACACTGGAGCGGAGCATATTTATATTGGTTCCCCATAGCCAGCAAGGACTCGGGAGACTCAGTATCGGGACGATCTCAGCAGCACTGTACGTTAGCATTTTTCCAGCTGACCAGCAATTAACACTTGCTAAAAGATTGCAGTAATTTAGTCAAACAAATGTTTTCCCTTAATATTTCAGTTTATTTTGAAGACATGATAGTTTTCTTCAACCCATCGTTATTTCCCTTGGCTTCTGAAAGACGTGGTTCTATTTATTCTGCTGTCCGTGAATGCCCACGGCCACAATGACAAGTGGGGTGGCTGGAGAGCAGTTCGCTTTGGCACACCAAGGCATACCTGACTGGTATAGAGTACCAGCTGCACTAGCTGAGGCATCAGGGCATCGGCCATGGTCAGAGTCTGCAAATTTGGATGCATCAGGGAGGTCAGTAACACTGGAAGAAGGTGACCAAGCATAGTAGCCTTAGTAACTTGTTCCAAGCCTTTTAACCTACAAAAAGTTCAAGAAAACACACAGCTTAAGCAATTTCCAATCATGCGAAGAAGCAACTGACATCACCTTTATCTGACAAATTCTCTTAAAATGCATTTCCTTGAACTAGTTAAGCACTTATGGTTCCAGCAATTCAGTCCACAAATTTCCCACCTTCTACCACTGAGGGAGAGAACAGAAATCTGGTCATAGATTTCACTTTCAACCTGTGATTTTCGCCAAAAATAAGTTTACGTGGTGCATTTCATAGCACCTTTGAAGTACTTCATATGGGTCCTAAGATGCAAACAGCCACTCTAGGTAGTTACCACCTGCAATGTTCCCTTGGCTCCGGGGCTGCAGGTGGCTGTGCTGCCTGAGCCTCTGACAGCGACAAAATGAATGGCTTCAACACCGAGTCACCTGCCACGGCAGGGCTACTCACTTCTGGCCTAGAAGAACTGGCTCACATGGGGCATGGAGGCACGCAGATTTTTAATTTGTCTTTCAGGTCACATTCTCTTCCCCCCGATTTTACTGAGATCTAATTGACATATAACATTATATAAATTTAAGCTGAACATAATGACTTGATATAGCTACATATTGTGGGATAATTACCCAATATCCTAATCTTCCGCTAGAAGAAGTATATGACTTGCCCAAAGAAAGATGAGGGTTACATAAATTCTCTAAGACCACCTAGGAGGTTGGGGTTGGAACTGGAGCAGCTCTGATGCCTCCCAGGCTCTCAGACTGAACCACGTGCCAGCAGTGGACCCCACGTGTCTCGCAAGCCCAAATGCAACACCCATCTGGATTATACTGTTCTCAGTTCCAACCTGCCCACTCTCTGGGAGGGGCCAAGAGACGGTGACATGGGGACAGCTGGGGTTATGGGAGGGAAAGTTCCACTGCAGGATTGTTCTAGAGCAGCGGCTCTAACATTAAAATCATCGAAACATACAGCACAGAAGCCATCCCTAACAGCAAACCACAGCAGGAATTTTAATGGAGAGAACTGAGAAGGAGCTTTATGCTGGGAATGAGAAGTTTACCCTCAATACAGGTCACTCCTATATCTGGAGAAGTAAAATGACAGTAAAATCTTGAGATTGCATGTCAGTGTCATCTTTTGCATAACAGTTAATTATCCGTGTCACTCAGTCACTTCTCCTTCCCTGAAGTACTTATCATGAGTCACTAAGTGCACAGTGTGCTGCGCTAGATACCTGAAGGAAAGGCCGGTTTAGCCGTAATGATGGTGGAAGGCCCAAGGTCAGAGACGATGCTGTTCCCACAACCCTGCTGCCCTTAGATCATGGCTGTCAGCCCAATCGCACCTAAAAGCACCATTAAAGAGTTCGATTGCACTTGGTTTTGAAACACTTGCCGTTTCAACCTAGTCTCACAAAACTCCCTCTGTATTAAATGAACCATTGACGTTCTGTTCTAAAAGATTCTGCTTTCGGAAGCTAATTCTTCTTTCTGAAAGGCAGCGGGGCACAGTTCACAATCCATTTCCTCACCTCTGCTCACGGTCAGCTATGTCACTATTTATGAGGGCAGTGGTGACCTGCTGTAGCATTTCCAGCACTTCATCGCAGCCAGTCAGGATTTGGGTGGCAAGAGCCAAAATACTGACCTTTAGCTCCTAGGTAGAAAATATCATAATGTTATTTTTAAGCTTTGTGACGAATATACACTCACAACAACAACATGAAATGGTGTCTTGTATGGTGCATTTCCAAATTAAACAATGAGGTGGCCAGAACAAGCCCAGAGCACAAAGTGCCACTAGGATGGCAACAAGCAATTTGATTTGGGAGGCTAAGGTCGGGAGTGCTGACAGAAATACGCAGTATTTCACGGGGAGCACACCGAGTCCCCAGGAGAAATGCCATTTCTCCCGTCCCCTCCAGCACAAGGGAGCTCCCGGCGGCCAGCCCGGAAACTGTCCAGGGGGACGACTGCCTTGGATGGTATGAGGATAGCTAAGGAGAAAAGCAGAACAGTAAAAGGCGCGTGTGCAGGCGGTGAGTAAAACGAGACAGAAACACAACATTCTGAAACAGTACAAGTGACCTTTTTACTTAACGTTTTAAGCCATTACACTTGAAAACAAGCACGTTAAAAAATTCAATTCAAGTCGCGGGCAGTTATATAGACTACTAAACATTAAGAATAACTATTAGAGAGTTCGTGGGAGTACAAATACTAAATAACGTGTTCAGAAACACTAGTTAAGATCATAGAAATGTTCCATTTACGATTATTTTCTACTAAAAAATACAATCGAACTAACCATTTAGATGAGATCTGTGCTTTTTAAATTTTTCCCAGAAATACTACACAACCCAGCCTAGTCTGCCTTCACCAAGAGTATTTGTTTCCATGGGTTAATTAAGAATTTATAAAATGTAGCCTTTCCAATAGAAAACACTGGTTTTCACTGCAGGAATTTTCTGGGGTCTGATTTTTGGTTTCAAGGTGTTTTGATCAAGGAAAGGGATTCTGAACGGAGTAGACAAGATAAATCATGGTTTTGGTCGCACTGATCACCGTCAGCTACTGACTGCACACTCAGGGGCAGCAGCGTGCCAGGTGTCTCCGTGCCTCGTCTCTAATCTTCGCACCCACCTATAATACAGATGTTACTGTCCCTTTTTACTGATTAGGAAACTAAGGCAAGAGAAGGTAATAAATAGTAGCAGCAATTTAAATGATTAATTCACACCTTTCTGCCTGTTTAAAAACTGATTATACATAATGAGATAAACTCATAAATATGAACTAGCAGGGTTATGATTACCCACATAAAGGAGCAAGGAAACAAACTATATGGCTTTTGGCTTTCACTATGGCTTCCTTGGTTAAGTTTTCAGTGCATTTTAGTCAACGTTTTAGGGAAGAATCATTTATTGACTTCTCTAATTCTCCCACAAAGATGGATTTCTGAGGAACAATGCAAACAGCCTTGAGCATCCATCAAAATGATAATGACCACTATTATAAAAAAATCTTTGATGGCTTATAAATTGCCATGTGGGAACAAACTGAGTTCACACAGAAGCTTACTCAAAAATAATTACAGAGAATGAAATGAATTATAGGTTTAGAAAATAAATTAGTTAATATAAATAATTGTGAGATAACTGTGAGAAAATTTTCACCTTTTTAAAGTTGTTTGAATCAAGACACTATAATAAACCAGCCAAAATGGCAAAATTGGTTAAAATGTTATGCTCCTGGATTTATTTATATATTGACATATAAATAAAACTTGCAGGTGCGTATGAGATCACTTGTAAGTGCCATATTTTATAGTTCTTAGAAAAAGATGAAAATAAACAAAGGCACAAAAAGATTGACAGGAGCACATGGATGACACGTTATGAGAGTGTCACAGATATGGTAACCACTGTGCAATGACATAAAACTCTATGAAATGAGTGACCTAATATCCCCTCTCACAAGAATATAAGCCACATGGTGAAATCTGACATCATAATACACAGAAATTTCGCCCACTAAGCTGTGCTGTACACACTGGGTAGAAAGCATCGTCAGAATAAAGCTTGGTGTTTACCTGTACCTTCAATGTCTCTCCCTGCAAGGAGTTGTCACTGTCATCATTCTCATCAGGTTTAATCAAAACAGTGTTACTGAGAAGATGGTTCTGAACTGCCATCAGATAGCGCAGGCAGGAGGACGCAGCCTTTAATACAAATAAGGGCATTTAAATGACCTGGTCCTACTGAAAGAAGGGAGCATGTAATCCTCATGTTTTTAAAAGATTTCGACAAGGGAAGCAAAAGAGAAAGTACAGAAAACAGACCAAGTTAGTTTCTCAGGTGACTTATTTCTAAGCTTTTGATACATAATTTGACACACTGACCAGAACTCTCTGCCTTCTACTGCAGAATTCTCACTGATCACTCAGATACTTACTTGAATTTTTGCCTCTTAATAATTCTTCTTCCCCACCCTCCTTCCCCTCACACGTGTCTCCATTAGAGAAGACTCGACCCAGACCCTTAAAAGAATCTTTTGGTTCTTATCAGTCTCTGTAAAACACTGATGGTTTAGAAAACAAAGCTAAATTTAAAATCAATACAGAAAGAAATCCTTACTATTTTAAACAAAACAGAAACATCCAAATTCAGTTAAATAATTTATTGCAACACAACATTTAAAGCAGGAGGAGTAGTCTTTGGAGAAAGTACTTCTAGTGGATTTGTCTAGTTTTGCATTTCTAGGACAAGCACAGTCATCCATGGGCCTTCATCAATTAAGTCTATCCTTGTAAAGTGGGTGTGTAAGTATGTGTACACACACACCTCCACACAATAAAATGAAATACAATTTTGCTTTCATGAAACACATTGTTACTTACAGGCACAGTTGAAAGGAGTTTTTGAAAATCATCTTTAGAGACAGTTTGGCACTTGGTGATTAAGATACAGGATTCTCGTACAACAATCTTCAGAATGTAGTGTAAAAGCTCATCATTTAGTCTTTAAATGCAGGAAAAATGTAACAATGAGATATTGGTGGTTTAGTAATAAAAAGCTACATTTTATACAATTGGTACAAGATGACAAAGATATAAAATTAATCTTCCTCGGTACAGATGTTAACAACCAGGTGTACTATCAAAATCAAACTTACAGAAATTAAATGGTACCTAAGCCCCTAGGCCAAGTAATTGATAAATAGTAAAGAAACCAACACCTCCCTCCCCTCCCCAGCTCTAAGCACCCTCACCCTCTCTCACAGACCATCGATTTGGAGGACACCCTCCACCAAGATTTCTTAAATAAGCTCTGTTGGTTATTTCTGCAAAGTACACTTTCTCCAGGCCCAGGTGACTTTACTGATAAAACTGAAAAATGCTATTATCATTTCTTAGGGCAACGGTGGGCTTTATTATCTTTCAAATGATCTGCGGTTCAGACTTGACATGCCATTTATATTAGCTATCACAGGAGACTAAAGGTGATCGAACACATTTAACTGTAAATTGTTACTGAGAAAAACACAAAGAAAAAGCTAGCAGTGACTAAGATAACGGGTGTCACCTGTAGTGATCGTCATCCTCGCTGCCAAATCGGTTGTTCTGAAGCTGTTCAGCTAAATTGGTGAGGATCACGTCCCGTAGTTGGGAGAGGCCACTGTTTCTCTCTCCTAACACAGAACAAAGCTCCATAAACTACTCTGGTAATCACACTCAGAAAACTGATGCTATTAAAAAAAAGGTTTTAACAATCAGACTGTCGACAACCTAGGGGCACCAGGCGCTGATACAAGAAACGGCAGCGAGAACCGACCCACCTGACTTTCTCTAACCAGGGCGTCCTGATTTACATGTAGTTACTCATGACATATCATCAAGTGTGATTTCTAATTCCTTGAAGTGGCTTATACACACACAGTGTCTTTGACATGGCGGATTTTGTTGTTTAGTCTAACTTTAAAAGTTGCACTTTAATGGGTGAAAAAAAACTGGGGTAGAAATCCCCAAGAAGTCTTATCTTTAACATTCATGAAAGCTCTCCAGTCAGGTATATTACATTAGGCAGTGGAGACAGAAAGGTTTATAAAGCTTGTAGATATATAAAACATGGTTTCTGCTTTCAATCTGGTTGAACTATTGGCATATGTGCAGACACATTTTAAAAATTAAGGCTAATTAACAGATATGAAGAAAGAAAATCTATTATCTTAATACCTAGTTGTTACCTTGGGGACAAAAAAAAGGATGGTAGTTCAAGGCTAATTAAAGGATAAATCTTACCTTCTGTTAAGACCAGCTTAAGTAAGTTATTGATTTCAGTTTCACCTGGGTACAAGATATTTAAACCAGAGCTGAAATGACAGAAAAGTCAAAAAAGCTTTTGAACAAACGTTCTAGAAAATACAAACTTTATTTAAATTTTTATTAGATGCCACTTTGGTTACCTAAAACTCTAAGGTAAATTTCATCACTAAAAAAGCAGTTGAACCTAAATTCACTGTTGTCATATAGTCCAATCACCTCCCTAATAGACAGTTTCCCTCTCCTCCTATCTGTGAATTACCAACATAACTTATGTGAGATCAGCTGCAGAATTGGTGAAGGAGAATGGAGCCATAAAGGTCAGTGGAATCAAGCTAGGTATACATGCAGACTGTGCCCCCAAGAATCATTTGAAAGGGGGACTTTCTAATTCTCAGCTCTTCCAAAAGGGCAGAAAGAATCGTATTGCAAATGGCGCCAGAATTCTTTTCTTTTTCTTTTCTGATGATTTAACATACAATAAAGTGCCCACATTTAAAGTGTACGATTTGGTAAGTTTTGACATATGTGTCCACCCATGAAAGCATCACCACAGTCAAGACAGTGAACACACCCCTCACTCCCCAGAAGGGTCCCCATGGCGCTAGATTTTTTAAAAATATTTAACACATTTATTGAGGTGTAATTGACAGGTGACATTCTATTAGTTTCAGGTGCCCTGACACTAGATTTTAATTTTTTGCCTTAATGCTCTCAACATAGAGACCCAGAGCATAATCTATTAAGGAAGGAAAAAAATCGCGCCCCCCCTCGGCTCACCCGTCATACAGTGCGTCCAGACCAAGCACTCAGTTCTTTCTTGGTCACTAAATTATACTTGGTCACATGAACGCTACGTTCCTTGATAAAAGGTCATTGCACTCAAAAACTATATATATGGATTAAATGACAATAGAAAATAGCCCATAAATTCTTCCCTCTTATCGAACAAGGTTTTAAGCAGATTTTAAAAGGCTAATATTGTTGAGCACTAACTTTGCGTCAGGCCGTATCGTATTGAAATCTCACAACCCTATGATGTGGGCACTATTTTTAAGCCCATGTAGAGCTGAGGAGATGGAAGCCTCAAATCAAGGTCACACATAGCTAGTAAATGGCAGAGCAAAGCCTAGAAGCCAGGTCTGCCTGCTGCCAAGGCCAGCTTGCTTCTTAACCACCTTGCCACTCTCTCCCCCAAACGAGATAAACATCTGCTCGCAAACCATCAAAATATCCACTTCAAGGGTGTGCTTCCTATATGCTTTTTAAAATCCAAAAGGTGAGATGGGGACCATGAGCAAAGGGGGGACTTGGGTCCTCTGGGAAGAGGCCACAGACCCCTGCCCCATTCAAGTGCCCTCTATGCGTGAGGTCCTGGCTGGGACGGGTCAGGGACATCGGTGCTACCAGCTGGCCCGGAAGATCACAACGCAGTGCAGAGAAGCATTTTGCTGGAAGCACTAAGAAAGTCATCTGTTGATTACCTGATGGCAAGGCAGACTTCCTTCTGAATTTCAGGGCAAATGTGATCTTTCGGTGCCATCAACAACTGCCACAGAAGCAATCCTGACCGTCGAATGATGTCTCGATTCCTTTCAGTTTGTGGGCTGAAGAAAAATTTAAACACCACCTACAGAAACATAAGGGGCATATCTAAAAACGCTAATTCTACTGGGGATAAAATTATCCCTCTGAAGAAAAGTACATGGTAGATATTCTTTTGAATAGATACCCAGGTGGATTTTTCACCACAATCTCTTCTATTGTGTAAGGGTATAATTATAGTAAATATTTCACATGCATTCATTGCAACGAGCTACATATGGCGATTAACTGCCGTGCAATGAGTATGATGATAATTCTAATTACAGGATTAGAATATGGTGAGATGCAAAACAGGAATGTTATTAAATTTCTCGTCTGGTAGAACTCAGTGGCTGAAGCCTAGGTTTGTGCTTCTTTTTCATCTATTATCTTATTTATCTCAAAAGTGTACCCACCTGAAAGACAACGAGGATGCAGCGGATAATACAGGTGTCGCCATTAACCATGGCCTTCTCCATGATGTCGCAGATACTGCTCAGATGGTGTGCTTCGATCGGGTGCTGTTTGCCCAAGACACTTGTGATGGGAAGGTTTGGGTTCGTAGCAAGAAGATTGAGTTGGTGTATGCACATGGCACCAACGTGGTGCAGTAACTGGTTTATAACCTCATTCGTGGTTATAGCCTCTTCTAGAAGATGAAAATGAAACTCAGTGAGGAAAGACATCTCTGTGGGCGGTCCCCAAGGAACAGTCTTCTGACTTGCAAAAGGTGCACGCGCACACACACACAAGGAGACAGTATCTTGGCTCCAATCTCCTCCACTACTGCTGCAGAATCCTGCTCCCTACCACAGAGTGCTTGGGCAAAAACACTTGGGAATTTCCTTTTTTTTTTTTTTTTTTTTTAGAGCATAAGTAGCTAGTACCATCAGGGAGCCCTTCCTATATGCTTGACAACAGGCTAAGTGCTTTATGTGCATTACCTTACAACATCATTATAAACTCAGACTATTTTAGCCCTGTTTTGTAGAGGAGTAAATCAAGAGTCAGAGAGGTTAAGTAACTTGCCCTAGATCACACAGCTACCAAAAATGGTAGAACTAGGATTTGAATCCCGGCCATCTCTGCTCAGAGCCCATGCTGGTAATCATTCTGGTAAAATCTCTCCATCTTCTATGGCTCCTCTATGGTAGAGCCCCCCCACCCCCACCCCACTTCCCTGATCCAGAAATACTTCCTCCCACACACCTCAACATTTTTATTTCATTTAGTCACCACAGCCTAAATAGCCATCAGTTCAACACTTGTGAGGGTTGACAGGCATCCTCTTATATAATAATAACGTAAATGCTTCATGGATGATTATAGGCACCCCAGGAATGGGGATGAAAATAATCTAAATAGGCAAAGTACAAAAAAAAAGATTGTTTTTTTTTTGGTGTTTTTTTTTTTCCCTTTAAAATAGCTGAAATGAACAACTGAGAAGGAACAGGAAAATAGGTAACCTGGAGAGGCAGGCCCGGGTGGGGAAACCTTAGAGCTGCAAAAAAATTGTGGGCACTGGGAATTATGAGAAAAGGACTCAAGGAAACCAAAGGAAAGGTAAACATTGCCAAAACTAAACTTTCCAATTGCATACCGTGTTTCCCCGAAAATAAGACCTAGCCAGACCATCAGCTCTAATGCGTCTTTTGGAGCAAAAATTAATATAAGACCTGGTATATTATATTACATTAATTATATTGTATTAGTTATATTAGTTATATTAGTTATATTATATTAGTATTATATTATATTATATTATATTATATTATATTATATTATATTATATTATATTATATTATACTCGGTCTTATATTATAGTAAAATAAGACCGGGTCTTATATTAATTTTTGCTCCAAAAGACGCATTAGAGCTGATGGTCCGGTTAGGTCTTATTTTCGGGGAAACACAGTATTAACCCTAGGGCTAGGTGGGGTCCCACTCTCTTTGAGTCCCCAATCTTACAACAGTAGCACTCAGGTTAGTAGTATTCGTGTTCACCAAAGACTGTTTGAAAGCCAGCTTCAGGACCTACCCAAATAAATGAGGTCTCTGGTTTTTACTGAGTGAGATGGGAAGCCAGTGGAGGTGTCTGAGCAGAGGAGTGACAGATCTGACTACTTCAGATTGTAAGACTCTGGCTGTTATGTGGAGATGAGGGTAGAGGAGGGCAGCTGCAGAGGACGGAGGAAGACCAGTGAAGAGGCTACTGTCCTAATTCAGGTGAGGAAGTGGGCGACCTAGACTAGAGCTGTAGCAGCACAGGCAGTGGAAGCCGCTGGATGTGGGATATATTTTGAAGGGAGGAGCTGACAGGACTTGCTGATGTCCACTGGGGTGTGGGGTGTGAGAGAAACAGAGTCATAGATAAATCACCCCAAGTTTTTGGTCTGAGCAAATGAAAGAACAGTAATCTATATACTGGAACTCAGTAGGTATAGATTTGGAGAGGGGGAGAAATTGGGAGTGTTTTTGACGTGTTAAGTTGAAGATGCCTGTTAGATACCCAAGTGGAAACGAATACATAGTCTAGAGTTCAGGCAAGAGGCTTGGAGATAATAATTAGGGAGTTACTAATATACAATTGACTTTCTTCGTTTTTTTTTGCTGCTTTTTTTGTTTTTGTTTTTTTTACAGTTTATCAAGAAAGAATAGATGAATTTCATGGTATATAAATTATAAGTGCACAATTCAATGATTTTTAGTAAATTTACATAAATACCAAAATCAAGAATCAAAGCACAGAAATTACTACTGCCCCTATAAAAATTAAACTAATTATAAGGAGACAATATGAGCAACAGTTAAGAAAACTTGGATGAAATGCACAAATTTCTAGAAAGACACAAATGACCAAAACTAACTCAAGAAGAAATGAAACATCTGAATAGATAAATGCACAGCCTCAAAGTATCACCTCCCCCCAAATATTTATTAGTTACTATGGTGATTAACCTATGTCCACAAATTCTCTGGTGCTTTTCATTCCAGGAGGTGAAGCTTAATTCCCTCTTTCCATGAGTGTGGGCCTAACGACTTGCTTCTAATAAACAGAGTACGGAAAGGGAAAAGTGTAAGCTTTGCAGTGAAGAAAGCTGGCATTTAAACCAAGTGATCAATTGTAACATCACCAGAAGTAAGTCATGTTGATATTATGTGCCCTGTGATATGATGTAATGAGAAAAACCCCTCACCTCTGCAATAACTTAAATCGGTCACTTCAGTTTAAAAGGAGAAAACATCAGATGAACCCAAACTGAGGGACATTCTATAAAAATATCTGACCAGAACTCCTTGAAAGTGTCTTTTTCTGTTATGCAGATAGGATAACTATCCACCAATGCCCCACCATCTGAAATCTGCCGTTGAGCCACTCTAATGATTTTTTTCTTTTCAGTCACTAAACTTTTCAAATCCAGAATTTCCAACTGGTTCTTTTTAAAAAATAATTTATTTGTTGAAACTCTCTATTTGTTTAATCATAGTCATCATACTTTCCTTTAATCTTTTAAATGTGTTTCCTTTTGTTCTTTGAATATGTTTATAAAATTTGCTATAAAGGCCTTATCTTTAAATCCAACATCTGCGTTTGGCCTGTAGCATGTGTAGCTACTGATTGCTGTCTTTTTTCTTTTTTATGCTTGCTTTTATTTTAATTTTTACTTCCTTTCATTTGTTCATTTTAAAGATTCTTGTTTTCATTTTTAAGCCTACATTCCTCAGAGTCACTCTATCTGAGTCAGAGGTGTGCTCAAACACCTTGAACCAATAAAATTTCCATCCTGGATGGATCTGGGAATTTTGGAGGGAGAACATCACAGTTCAAGCACTTTTAAACTCTGCCCTGGTTTTCCCTTTCTGCCAGGCCCATTTCACATCTCTGCAGGCTCATGTTCAGGCAGGCCTCTGGGAACAGCTTGGGCTCTCTCCAGCTTCTCCTGTGCATATGTGTGGGAGCTTATCAAGGCCCTCTGTTGCTTTCTCACTAAGCAGGTCTCACCAGTAGATTTCTAGCTAGCCTGCTGGTTCACTGCTTGCCCTACCCAGGAGCACAACCTCAGGCTAACAAAGCCACCGGTATTCTCTACTTGTTTGTCATCAAGACTACTGTTACTGACACTGCTCCCGGGTGTGTGTTTTCTTCCATGCTCTGCTCCAAATCAAGTCCGGCCCCTCTGGCAGCAAAGCTGCTGGTTTACACAATATGCCCACCCTGGTGGGATTACTGTACTGACCAAGCTGGAGGTGGGAGATAGGAACACCACAGACTGCCACTGCTCTAACCCAGAGTTCAGAGGGTGTGTGTGTGTGTGTGTATACCCACTTCTCAATTTGGTGTATGACTGTAGTCAATTTCCAGGGCCTAGAAATAGTTGTTTTTGATATTTTTGTTGATTTTATCATTGCTTTATGGGGAGAGGATTCGCTGAGCTATTCATTCCTCCATACCACTATCACTGACCTTGATGCCACAAGATTTTAAGTTAATATTAACTTAATATTAAGAATCTTAATATTAAGAAATATAAAAGTCCTTTATCGGTAATCTAATTATAACTTTGTGCACAAATAAGTATCAATGTAAAACACTGTAACAGCATATAATCCCATGTCAAATACAAATAAAGAATCAATTTTTGCACCAAAGTTCTGATAATTGCAGAAGGAACATAATTTTCCTGTTTAAAAAAAGTCTATGGACCACCGCAAAAGCTCTATTTATTTACCTATTTACTGAATCATAAACCAATCAGATAACAAGGATTTGGGGTTTCCGAGTTCTGAGAGGGAAGGCTATTGACACATCTTGTTGCTTGGGCCATGTCCCACTTACTCATGCTGCTGTACTCACACTTCATGCAGGAAATCCTTTCCTGTAAGACTGAGGGCACCTCACCTTTGGGCTCTGTGATGACGTGACTGACTCCGAGCCTCTGACAGACGTAATGGAAAGCCTGATTCCCAGGATTACACCACTGATCGATGTAGTCATTCGAGCAGGTCCACAGCATGTTGTTCACTGTGTCATAACAGGCACCTGCAGAAAGAGCCCTCTCTACTCAGCTGTCACGTTGTCATCTGCCTGTGTGCATATTTCTCTTAAGCACGGCTAAAGAATGGAAGGGCAAGGATTCTCCCGAATCCTGACAATCCATAGCCTATTTCCATATATTTACTTGGCAAAGCAGTAGACTGGGGCTCAGCAAGAAGGCAGGAGTCAGCTTCTACTGCTTAACTCCTATGTGGGAATGGAATAAGTCTCACGGAATAGAGTTCTTAGTAACTGACTTATAGGTGACCTTTTTCATTCCAAAAGGGATTTAAGTGACTTACATTAAAACCCACGTAAATATGACTAATTAACCTAACACACAATAAAAGTCTTAGTAACTGAGCCCGAAACTTAGATATGAGCTTCCTAGGAGCCAAGGCAAAGAGAACATGTATTAGATCATGCTCATTTTCTAATAATAAGTATACCCATTCCTCATGGAAAACAAACATTTTAAGGGCATTCGTTACCTTTAAGAAAAATATGTTACAGGCATCATCACACAACCTAATGGACAGTATCTTCAATAGCAATATATGCAGAGGAATTTCCCAAAAGGCAATTTCCTATATTAATCCTCAAAATTAAATAGTAGCATAAAATATTTCTTTCAAGGACACTAGAATATCACAGGAAATTGGCAAGATTATTTTTGAGACAAATTGCTAAAATGGAATTTTCCAAGGACACGTGGGCATCTATTTCTTACCCAATCCTGGGACAAGAGCACCACGCCCCAGCGAGCTTCCAGCAGCATCTATGAGATCGGCACGGCTCGTGAACTGACCATCCGAAATATTATACACCAAGCTAGAGGCCAGGACTGTGGAAACAAACATCAAGCTGTTTAAGAAGCCTTAAAACGATGTGCAGTAACTTTTCCAAGTTACAAGATCCACTGGAGGATTTTCACAAGACTTCAGAAAAATCACACCTTTTTTTCCTGTTGTCTGTTGACGGTAACAATGAGGAGACAACACACACCAAAGACCACAAAAGAAAAACGGCACAAAGTATCTTCCTAAATAGTGACCCACAGTTTTGAAAGTGTTCTTTACATGGAAACTTCTGCATAAAGGCAGTATCACAAGGGTCATCGCAGGATGGGACATGATCGTTAGCATCACAAGGGTAACAACATTTACAAGAAACATTTTACGCGTAGTTGGTGTTCCGTACAGGTCAGGAGCCACTCAGACACACTCAGCTGCTGTTCTTCAGGCAGCAGCTCTAAACTCGGAGATGCTGTGGCCTTTTTCCTTAACACAGGATAGTATGGGATAGTCTGGGTTTGAGTTCCGGCCCGCCCACTCCTGTGTGATCCTGGGAAATTTCCTGACCCTCTCAGTTCCCCCAGGGGTAAAGTGGAGAGAATAGAAGTACCTACCGTACACAGCTGTAGTGAAGATAGAGTTAAAATAAGTCCAGGATGTACAGCGGCACATACGTGCCAGCTGCTGGTGTTATTATTTTCTCCACTTCCAAACACAAAATGCAAGCACTGTGTCACTTGAGCGTCTTTGTTCTTCTTGTTCCCATCACCCTAGGGTTCAGAGTCCCCACACCTGATTCAGCTATAATCTAAACTATACTGTTTGTGTCTATTCCATTTTCCACTTGTTCCATCCTGCACACCAACCAAATGATCTTCCCCAAATCTCTTTTTCACTGTGTTGACCATGCATAGGCCTTTCCCCCCACTTGGCTACTTATCTGAATAAAACCTGTTTTTCATGACTTTAACTCAAAACCTCATGAAGTCTCTCCCTCCTACCCCACTCCACAATGTCCCTTTCTTTCTGACTCAGCAGCACATACATCTGCTCCCCAGCTCGGGCAGTGACACAGCATCACACATCATTTTCTAGTTGTTTTCTCACACCTACATCATTTCTCCCAACCAGACCCTGAGCTCTTTGAGGTAAGGACCACTTCATCCACTTACTGAGCAGCCCCCATGGTGACGGATGTGGGACGGGACACAGAAGGAATTTAAGCATTTATTGATTCACTGGTCTAAAATAGAATCACTGTGTAAGCTATATCCTCATGAAAAAAAAATAGCACCGTGAAGCCCTGCTTTTATCAAATGGGGCCAATTTCAAGTGAGTGAAAAAGCCATGCCAAGAAAACGGAAAAAGAGTTTAGTAAGATGAGTGGTCAATAAAAAGACAAATAACCCAATTTAAAAATGGAAAAAGGGTTTGAATAGGTTTTTCTCCAAAGAAGATATACAAATGGCCAATAAGCACAAGAAAAGATGTTCAACATCATTAGTCATTAGGGAAATGCAAATCACATCCACTAGGATGGTTATAATTAAAAAAAGGAAATTAACAAATGCCAGTGATGTAGAAAAATTAGAAGCATTCTACATTGCTGATGAGAATGGAAACTGATGGGGCCACTTTGAAAACAGTGTGGCAGTCCCTCCAAAGGGTAAACATAGAGTTACCATATGACCCAGAATTCTACATCTATATATATATATATATATATCCAAGAGAAATAAAAATATGCCCACATAAAACCTGTACATGAATGTTCACAGCAGCATTATTCAAAATAGCCAAAAAGTAGAAACTACCCAAGTGGGAGTATATCCACACAATAGAAAATAATTCAATCATAAAAATGCAGTAATGATTCATGCCACAACATGGACGAGCCTTGAAAACATTAAGTTAAAAAAAAAAGGGCCAGTCACAAAAGTACATATATTGTCTAATTCTATATATATGAACAAAGTACAGAATAGGTGAATCCACAGAGACAGGAAGTAGCCTGGTAGATGCCAGAGACTAGAATGATGGGGGAAGGGGAATGACAGCTAATGGGTATGGGGTTTCTATCTGGAGTTATGGAAATGTTCTAGAATTAGACAGTGGTGCTGGTTGCACAACTCTGTGAATACACTAAAAACCACTGAACTATATACTTTAAAGGTGTGCATTTTATATTAAGTTGGTGCAAAAGTAATTGTGGATTGAAAGGTTAAAAATAATTGCAAAAACTGCAATTACTTTTGCACCAACCTAATAGTATGGACGTTATATCTCAATAAAGCTGTTTTTTTTTTAAAGAGACTAATAGGAAATTTAGATCATTTACCCAAGAGCGAAAGGGGACATCTTGGTCACATGAACTGTTAGAGAAAACAAGCTGTTGACCAAAAGTCCAACCAATTTGATTTTATAGGCAAAAGAGTTCTGAAGTTGTTGTGAATACCTAAGTCCCAAATACATGCAATATGTGAAATGGCACATAGGTTTAGGTGATGATAAATAATTTTTTTAAACTGCCAAGGTCAAATTTATATCTGCAGGCTTCAGTTAGAGCAAGAATGCTTTTTTAAAATATCTAAATTTGAGATATACTCCTTTAATGGAATTACAATAAGCAAATTATTTTAAGAGGCCAGAATATGAAATAATGGAAAATGGAAACAAGTAAACTGATTTTAAAACACTATACATGCCTAAGCAAATTTCAAGGAAAATAAGAACACACACACACAAAAGCTACTATACATAAAAGGAACATTTTGGGTTTTTTGGTTTTTTAAGTTTTTTTAAATATGCTGACATACTTTATTGCATGTGATCACCAAAAAATAGTGTGTGATACCATTATCCTTTTATTTTTACAAGCAGGAAAACTGAGGTTCAGAGGGGTTAGATGATGTCCCTAAGGTAAGAAAACTAGAAAATGGCAATGTAAAAGAAACATTTTTGGTTCTATATTTTATCTCATTTGCTTTTTCTGAAGCCAAAATCACGCTGCTGTAATTACTCTAGTATTGCCTCCGTCTTTTATAAAACTATATGTACTCTTAACATTAATGAATTTCTGCATATATTATTTTGCATTATATATTTTTTGTTTAACATTTCATATTCCTTGTTTCCCCGAAAATAAGACCTAGCCAGACCATCAGCTCTAATGAATCTTTTGGAGCAAAAATTAATGTAAGACTCGGTCTTATTTTAATATAAGACAGGGTCTTACACAATATAAGACCAGGTCTTATATAATATAAGACCCAGTATACTATACTATACTATACTATAACACTGGGTCTTATATTAATTTTGCTCCAACAGACGTATTAGAGCTGATGGTCCGGCTAGGTCTTATTTTCGGGGACACACAGTATGTGTCCTAAAATGAAGGTATTTCACATTTATTCTAATACCTTGAGAATCCTATCACAGTTGGTAGAGCTCTTGCTGTGTCACAATAAATAATGTGGCAATACATTTCCTAAAATTTTCCTGAACTCACTATTACTTCTAGTAATTTTCAGGATGATAGTTTTCAGAAATGCACTATTATATCAACTACAACTGTATTTTTAATTCCTCCTGGCCTATAACTATATTGATAAGGTTTTTGTTGTTATTATCAAAGACCTATTGCATGAAAGAGAACTGACTCTGGGTGGTGAACACACAATGTGAGATATAGACAGTGTATTACAGAATTGTACACCTGAAATCTATGTAACTTTACTAACAATTGTCACCCCAATAAACTTTAATTTAAAAAAAAGACCTACTGCAAACAACTGTTTAATAGAGAAAGTTTAAAATCATTAACAGAAAAGCCTTAAATTTCAAAGTTGGAGACAAATCGGGAAAAGTGCCACAAATAAAATTCACTTACTTTTTAAAGACGACAAACCACTTGTTCCACCAAAAAGAGAGCGGGTGGCAGAGCTGCCTGACCCCCCTGGAGGTGGGACCAGCATAACCAAGTAGGTGCCACAGGTATATATGGGCGTCTTCCGAAGCATTTTTAGAGGTAGCCCACAGCTAGTATTTGCTGATAAAAGGAATGAAAATGGTGAGTAGAAACATTTGACACAGATTCATTTGATTACCAAACAGATTAGAGATAATGAGGGAGCCCCAAATTCAAACAACGATATACCCTGATTTAGATAATAGAGCAAGAAGTAATAATCCAAGGAAAAAACAATGATCTCTGGCTCTGTACCCTGCCCCAACCTCCTGTCACATGACCGGAACATTTCTCAAAGGTGTCCCCAAGAGTCAATGTGCCTGTGTCTCTAAAAATTCGTTCAAAAGGATGAACCCTCATGTGGACTAAATCTCAAAATAAGAGTCCTACTGTTTGTGTTTCCCCCAGGAAACTGTACTCCAATAGAGACCTTCTCATTTCTTCTAGAACAGGTTCTCAACAGGTTTGTGGTATTACATTTATTACAAACAGCTTTGAACATGAAATCAGCCAGAAATTTTAACCTATAGCTAATTAATAAAAGCTTTCACTATATCTATCACAAAATAATTTTATACCTGCATGATTTATGATAACCCATTATATATTTCCTTGCATTTTAAGGTCAGTGACATCAATGATCATTAAGAAAATAATGAATGTGGGGTGGATGGTTAGCTCACTGGTTCGAGGGCGGTGCTAATAACACCAAGGTTGCCAGTTCGACCCCCACATGGGCCACTGTGAGCTGCACCCTCCTTAAAAAAATAAATAAATAAGTAAAATAAAATAATGAATGTCTCTAATCAAGAAGTATAAAAATGTACTTTAATCTCCCTTAATCACTGGCAGATCTGAAAACACAGAGAATTTAAGGATTTTCTATATTAGTTGAGTGAGGACTGATGACGGCAACAGAAAGCCAATCAGAGTGCTTTACCAGGGTATAAGCTGTCAGGGTATAAAACATACCTGCCCAGAAAGATGGGAAATCTTTTTTAGATGGCTTACACTAGAAAAATGACATCTAATCTGTCTGATATTTGTTTTGAATGTCTGTGCTTCTAAAAAGCTCCATTTGTAAAAAAGCCCAAGCCCCAACAAGTATACTCTTCATTCAGGACAAATTCAGGAGCATAAGTTTCCATAGGTCAGAAACCCGAAAGGGGCGATGACTGGAAAATTAGCAAGTTTGTGAGCATAACTTTTGCACCAAGATTTTAAGTAGACTTACTCTTGTTAACATGGTAATAGGTATTAGTTTATCACAGAATAAAAAATTCCAGACCCTCTGAATGTTGAATAGCCAAAAATTCACTTAGCTTGTAACTGGTGAATTTTTATGTAGCACTACCACGTGAAACGAATACACAGAGAATGTACATGAAAGTACAATGAGACAACACATTTAGACTACAAATTCCTGTTTTCACAGAACTCTAAATACACCCTTGCCTTCTGAGTTTTCTTTGATTTATCTCATATTTTCTTATCCAACAAACATTCCTTTAGTATTTATGTGGTTCAGGGTAGGATTCAATTTTCTTCCAAGGGACAAACCCAAATGAATCCTTTAGCTTGTCAGGAATATGTTTATTTAAGTAAAAAGAATGGTCCTCTTCAAAGTATTCCCATAACTCAAATTATCCACATGCCCAAGTCATAACAACTATTAGTAATTCTCCCACTTACACTCCATACAACAGAGGTCTGTGGAAATAAAATACTATCCTTCTTAAATCCTAATATAAACTAATAGTATTTAATTTGATAGTTCATGAATTAATCACAAATATTTTCTCTTCTTAATATGTCAATATATAAAAGGATTCAAGCATAAAATTGCATTAAATTCATTAAACATATATTAATTCAGATACATTTTTCTCTATATAACATCTTTTTCTAGCCGTTATCTTGGACTACAGTTGATGATTTATTATAAATTCACATAGTCGGTACATAATCTGTAAACTCTTCAAAAATAATAGTTCTTCATCTTTTGGAGGCCATAGATGACCTTGGAAATCTGATGAAAATTATGATGGATACATGAAGATGTTATTTAAAGCTGGGGTGGAGAGCACGTTTATGACCCCTTAAAGGCTTATCCCAGTTAAGAACTTCTGCTTTAAAAAGGCAGAACAGTGTGTTTAGTAAGCTACCTTTTATTAAGAAAAGGAGGAAAATAAGAACACATAAATTTGTCTTTACTTGTATTTGCGTAAAGAAATTCTGTAAGGATAAAAACTAATAAATATAGATATCTACAGGGGGCAGGGTGGAGGCAAAATATAGCACGCACTAAGATGTGGGAGTAAGATTTCTCTGCATATACCTTTTTATTTTCACTTTGAAACTCTGTAAATGGATTATCTATTTTAAAACATTAAAGTACAAACTCTAAATGATAAATTCTAGAAAAAGCAATCTCTGCTGTGGAAGGTTTGCCTCTTACTTGCTTGGTCAAGATTACATTTAGTGAAGATGATAAACAGGAGCTTTTTACATTCATGAAGCCCATGCTAAACATGAAATCAATCAATTGACACCAACGGTAATGATGAGAAGGCATTTACAGTTAAAGACAAAGCCATTTTGAATAATTACAGATTCATGCTAACTCACGTTCATAGACAAAAACATGTATTAGTTTGGAATAAAAAAAATGGACAATGACTGGCAAGAAATAAAAGGGTAAATTCTGTAAAGCCAAGTGCTTTTATGGCACATTGTAAGCGCTCAATAAAAAGTATTGCCAGAATTCCACAGGCAGCTCTCACTAGTTACAAGCTGAACATATCAGGCCATGAAAAGACATGCAGGAAATTGAAACGCCTATTGCTAAGTGAAAGAAGCCCATCTGAGAAGGCTACATAATGTCTGATTCCAACTATATGACATTCTGGAAAACGCAAAACCATGAACACGATAAACAAATCAGTGGTGGCCAAGGGCGGGGGATGGGGAGGGATGAGTAAGTGGAGCACAGAGAGGATTTTCAGGGCAGTGAAACTACTCCGTATGATACAGTAATGGTGGACACATGTCATTGTACATTTATCCAAACCCACAGAATGGACACCACCAAGAGTGAAACCCAAGGGAAACTATGGGCTTTGGGTGATGACGTATCCATGTAGGTTCATCCACTGTAACAAATGTACCATCTGGTGTGGGATGTAGACAGTGGGGGAGACTATGCATGTGTAGGGCGGGGAACATGGGAAACCTCTGTACCTTCTGCTCAATTTTGCTGTGAACCTAAAACCGCTGTGTGTGTGTGTGTGTGTGTGTGTGCGCGCGCGCGCGTACGCGCAGCTGAACAGAGCTATTCCAGGTTAAGAGGTGCTGAGCACAGGGAGCATACCTGCTTGGTCCTCTTTCAGGGTGTTGGAGATGGTGGAGCCAGTGAGGGCGGCCAGCGTTGCCGATGGGGAAGCTCGGTAGCGGGAAAGTCTGCTCAGAAGCATCTCATTAATGCTTTTCGCAGATTCACCCTCTTTTCTCATTAGAATTGTGCGTTCCTGAAGCGGATGGGCTACATACACACCATTTTCAACCTAATATTTAAAGAAAAAGAGGTGCTTAAATGATATCTGTTTCCATTTAGTTACCAATTTCTATTGGAAAATTGCATTATTATGATCTGGTTCCTCAAAAACATTTCCAAAAACTGCCCTTGGGTAGAGGTAACCTCAAAACTTAAGTGCTCCACAGGAACTACTAAGAGCAAAAGAAAGGCGAAGTTTGAGAGCTTTCATTTCGCATACTAGCCCAGGTTCTAAAAGTAATGAGCCAAGTTTAATAAATTCCACAAAAGGTCATTATTAAAATTCCTTATATTGAATTCCACAGGCAGCTCTCCCTAATTACAAGCTTCTGACAGGTACCAGTACGATGAGAGGAAAACAAATCAGTTTCTGATTTACTATTAAGTACAATTATGAGGAGGATGTCTTCTTGAAATATAATTAGTGGCTAAAATCCAAGCTCTGTATTAGCAGCAGTTAACATTAGCCCCAGCTGCTCGGGTACTGGCGGAGCAACGGAGAGAAAGGCAGACTTTGTCTGCTAAAAATACATGCCAACGTCGACTGGATCCTTGCTGCTGCTTGGCAGTCCCTCATTCATCACTGGATTATTCCCCAGCGAAAGCCCTGCAGTGACAATTCCAAAATTCCTTTCCCAGTGCTGAGCTTGACGTGAAGCAGACCGCCTGGCTCTACTGCTAGAAAGATCCAGACCTTTCACTGTAAGCTGCTTGCACTCATCTCTCTTCCCACTCAGGAACCTTTGTGTCCAGCCTCGTGTTTTCTTCCTTTTCTCTGATTATAATTCAGACAGAGGAAGAAGCACTTCATTTCATGTTATTTAAAGTGAACGGTTCCACCACTGCCTCCTCCCTAACTGCTCCCTTAATTAACTCCCTCTGCCCCTTCCTCATCAGTGTCTCCCTCTCTACTGACTTCCTTCTCCCTGGTTTCACATCGTCACAAGTCTCTGAAATCTTAAACGAAACCACGGTGGCCCACGGAAATGCCATCCCTTTCCTCCACTTCCATTCGCTGTCAAATATCTCAAATATATGTCACATGGCCTCTGCATCACGCTCTTCCACACCGGGGCTCCTGGATCGGGCTGGGGTCTCAGAAACTGGTGCCACCAGCGAAGGTGGCCAGGACTGGCCTGCTGCTGTGGGGTACAGAGATCAGAGGGAACAGGAGGGCGAAGTGGTAAGGCTTAGAAGAAGAAATAAGAAGTAAAGATGGAGTCCAAAGTGAAAGGTTGGTAACAGAAGACGCAGGAGAAAGCAAGCAAATTTGGGAGCACAGCCAGGACAGATTCCCAGAAGGAGCTGTACAGAGTGGGGAGAGTTTTATGACACATTCACAAATGATAAGGGAAAGGATTTCTTAGAGTCCAAAAATGCTGCTTCTATTTCCTCAACCCTGCTTCTTAACCCTTTGAAGTTCCTTAACTCGCACGACCAAACCAGTGGACATTCTTGATGGTCCACGAGTAACCTAAACCCAGGACCATCCACATGGTTGCCAGCCTTCTTGGGGTTCTCCTTCCTCGAAAGGCGGTAGACCTCAGTCCTGGTTTGCTGTTTTGTTTTTTGCACAGGAACCTGTGTACAAGGCACTGTGCTGGTGAGCAAAGCCAATACAGTCCCTGCCTTCCTTACTCTCCCTCTTATTTGCTGGTTCCACGTCTCCACCTACTAACAGAGCTTCCCTAGGATTAGACCTAGTCTGATGTCAGACCTCCAGCTTCCTGTCGACGGCACTTCCCACCATTCGGGCTCAGGGAGAATGTCGCCTCTTTAAAGAAGTCTTCCCTGATTACTAGATTACTAGTCTACAGACTCTCCACCACCCCCTCAAGCCAGAGCACCCCCTGTTTTGTTATCTGCACAACACTTACCACTCTGAAATTACCTTATTCATTCATTTATTGTTTGCCCTTCTGCTTTCCCCACTAGCTCCCCGAGCGTAGGGGTCCTGCCTGCCTTGTTCACCATAACATGCCCAGCACTTAAGAGGCGCACACAGTAAACACTTGATGCCTTGCTGAATAAACAATTCAGGGCTCTCCCCCAAATGCAATCCTACATTTCTATAGACAGACCCATCCTTGCTACTGAGATCCAGGCCCACTTTTCTAACTGCCTCCCACTCCCCGGCATTTGGACTTGAATAGCCTACTGTAGCCTCAAATTTAACACATTCACATCTTACCACATCGTGGCACCCCTACTTTCCTGCTAAATTAACCTTTACCAAGCCTCGCTCTATTTATGTCTCGCAACTCTAACTATACCCCTTCAAAGACATCCAAGATGAAAATCAATCACTTAAGCTTGGCATTCAAAAGTATTGCTCAGTCTAGGAGAAAAACAATGGGTAACTTTAAAAAACTATATTATAGTGTTCAAGCACCTTGAACATACTGCAAACATGATACAGCACCTGTGAGAAGCAAAGCAAACCAAGGTTTGGGGCACAAGTGGTCAAACCGCCGTACTTAGCGAAGCAGCTCTTCAGGATTGAAAAGCTACTGGTTGAGAAAGGTGGGAAGAGGCTGCGAGGAGCACGAAGAGCACAGGGTGAGTGGTGACAAGAAGCTCTCCTCCCTGGCCCAAGCCACCATCGCCTCCAGCCAGACGACTGAACTAGCCTCTCAACTGGTCTCCCCATTTCCACCTGGGCACCCCATGCTTTCTGCTCTGCACACTGGTCAATGATCACTGACCGCTGTAAATAAAACCTTGTCCTTCCCCGTTGAAATCCACAGTGGCTTCCCAACACACTTATAATAAAAACCAAACTGCTGGTAAGGCCCATTGCACCCACCACCCAGCGACCGCCCCGGCTCGGCTCACCCTTCCACACACCGTCAGCCACAGCGGCCCTCTGTCTATCCCTCCTGCAAATACCCTGCTTCCTCCTCACTCTGGGCCTGCTATTTGCTGTTCCCCCTTCCCGGACTACACAACCGTTCTGGCTGGCCCAGGACTGAAAGTCCCATGTCCTGAGAACTCTCTCAGTCCCGGGCAAACTGGGGTGGGTGGTCACCCCGACAGGATGGCCAGCTGCTTTTTGTCACTCAGGTCGCAGCTCAGATGTCCTTCCTCAGGAGGCCCTATCTCCAGCCAAACTAAAGCAGCTCCCACCTCCACCCGACCCGCTCTCTACCACAGTGTCCTGTTTGAGTTTCTCCCCAGCGCTGATCACTAGCTGAGCTTACTTTGCTCTTGCTGTTTACTTTCTTATTGTCCAACTCCCCACACTCTACTGGAAACGCCTTGCTGCTATGCTACCCAGATAGGCAACATAGCAGGTCCTGGATGAATACCGGCTGAGTGAAAGGCATCTCAGCCATCCAGAACGTGCGTAATTCAAAGAAAACACTAAACCCCAGGGAGACGGGAAAGGAACCTAATGTGTTCAGTACTCTGCCAACCATCTGTTTAGGAGAGAACATAACGAGGACAAAATAGCAGTCAAATTGTCAATGACTCTATCTAAAGAACAGCCATTTATAGAGAGCACATAGGGGCAGGAAGAACTCTCAGAACAAAACAGAGGTGAGATGTAAAACCTGGGATCTCAAAAGGTAAAAAAGAGTTACAGGGATTCTCAGGCGGGGACGTGTCCGGTGTGGAAGTAACGGAACCAGGCAGGAAGATTCCATGCCTCACTCGTCTGTAGTCTTCAGATCCTCACAAAGCCTGTGACTCTAAGCAGTAGACTGTCACATGGGTGGCCTCAGTGAACGACGTGTCCTGGCATCCATGCCCTTGTTTAGCCCCCTTTCACACGGACTCTGCGCTTGGCCATTGGAAAGCACGATGCAAGCAGCGGCTTGATAAGCACTTCTCCGCTTGAAAAGCTCCCATCTGAAAGCCAGTCTCTGTGCTGCCAAGAGGTGCAGCCTAGGTTACTGAGGTCAAGAGAGACTCTGGAAGACGAGAGGCCACCTGGAACGGGACAGCCCCAGCCAAGCTCCAAGCTGAATGAAGCTGCGGGTGTGATTTCAGCTTCACCATGTGGAGAAGAACCACCACCCCGCTGAGCCCAGGCAACCTACAAATCGCTGCAGCTTGAAGGCACTTAGTTTTGCGGTGGTTTGTTGAACAGGAGATAATTGAAGTACCCCAAATATGAGAAGAAGTCTGTGATCCAAGTGTTAGAGGTTGTTTTAGATTAATAATAGTTTGTAAATTAATTAGGTAGGGTATTCTTTACATTCCATTTCTTTACATCATACTCCTAACTATATTTCTGTAGTCTACCTTACACAATGGTTAGTTATCTAATTCCATTCTAAGTTAATAAAAAATCATTTTGAGAGACAAGTTGGATCCTACTCTCTGATATCCATTTATTTTAGGTAATCCTTTAATCCTTTAGTTTTCCCTCAATTCTACGTAGCAAGAGGCCTATTTTATAGCTCAAATAGCTGATTTTTTCATGAAAAATACATTGGAAGGGCACTGGTGGTATTCAAGTTTCCAAAAATGTTTTTAGTATATTTTTTCTGATTATAAAATTGATATATGGTCTCTTCTATAGTTGTTTAGTCTCTTTGAGAGTCTACAAGTCTTGCTTTAGTCTATTCTTGATCCAAAAGCTACAATAGACTTTTAAAAGCAGGTCCCACTCAAAACTCTCCAAGAGCTTCCCAAGTCGCTTGGAATAAAACCCAAACACCTTGCAAGGGCCTACAAGAAATGGACCTGGATACTTCTCAAACTCTATCTCCCATCACTCACCCTCTCATCTCTTCACTTGAGCGAGGTAAAGAAGAATGTGTATAATCAATCACCATTTGTGGAAAAATAAAAAACAAAAATATACATGCATATGTATATGTGCTTTTATTATCTCTGGAAGGATATAGGAGAAAATGTTAACATTACTTATCTCTGGGGCTAGGAGGCAGGGTAGGAGGCAGGGTAGGGTAGGTGAGAGACTTGTACCATTTGAGTTTTGAAACTATGTGAATATATCATCTATTTTTAAATTAATATTTTTAAAAACATTAAAACAATGTAACTGTCACTAAATTTGGAGAGAAACTTATCAGTACGTCCAAGAATCTGGTTGAAATCATAATTCTTTCCAATAATTCTCATTAGCCACATCTACTGGCAAATATTTATACTATTTAGAAACCAAAATGTATCATGAATCAGCCAAGTAAAGAATTTCAGTATTCAGCCATAAAAAAAAAGAAGGCTATCCTAGCCCTTGTGACAACATGAATTAATCTTGAGGGTATTAGGCTAAGTGAAGTGAAGTCAGGCAGAGAAAGACAAATACTGTATGATCTCACTAATATGTGGAAGAGAAAAAAGTTGAACTCATAGAAACAGAGCAGTATGGTGGTTGCCCGGGGCTACCGGGCGGGGGAGATGGGGAGATGTTGGTCAAAGGGTACAAACTATCCGTCAGCAGGTAAGTCCTGGGGATCTAATGCACAGCAGGACGACTCCAGTTAATAACACTTTGCTGTACACAAGCACTTGGAATCTGCTGAGAGCACAGCTCAAATGTTCTCACCATACACACACACATGCTAACGTGAGGTGATGGATGTGTTAACTAACTTGATTGTGCTCATCGCTTCACAGTATATACACATGTCAAATATCCACATTGTACACCTTAAAAATATACAATGTGATTTGTCAGCTATATTTCAATAAAGCTGGAAGGGGGCAAAGAATTTCAGGTCTAGAAACCTTTGAATCATAGATAAACTTTGATTCCGATTTGGCCCAGGCAGTTCATCAGAAAGCTATGGCTAAGCCCTATCATTTGTGACTTTTGAAGCGAGGGATATTATCTATTCCATAATTTAAATTTTAAACATCAAAGTTAAAAATACTTCACTGTCCCCGCAATCGACTACCTCTCTCCAATTTCTCTCCTTTTTTCTAACAAAACTCTGGAGAGAATTACCTGTTCTCCACCTTCTCGTCGCCACCTTCCTCCTCGACCAGCTCCTCTGGCTTCCACCTTCCCACGCCCCACGAAGTTCTTGCTAAGGCTGTATCAGCAAGGGCTTTCGTATTCGCCATTCAAAAGACCTCTTTCACGCTCAATCTTGACTTCCCAGCAGAACGCAAAAACTTAACTCTGCTGCTAAGTTCTCCTTTCTATGAAAACTTACTTGGTTTCTGAATTAACTTGTTAAAGCCCACTTTAAAACTTTTAAAAAGATAAATGATGAAAAACAAGTCTTGCCGCACCACTTCCCCTCCCCAGAGGTAATCAATGCTGCCATTTTTTTGTGATGCTTCCACTCACCCATTCATTCAACAAATACTTAGTAAGCACCTACTGTGTGCTGGCCATCATTCTAGGTGCTGGGGACACAGCAGTCAACAAAAATGACCGAAATCCCTACCCTCCTGGAGCTGACATTCTAGGCAAGGGAGACAGCGAATAAACAAATAAATGGGTAGTAATAAGAGCTATGAAGAAAAATAAAGCAGGGCAAAACGGATAAAAAGGGACAGGATTTTATTTTATATAAAATATTTTGTATGGAACAGTCAAAAAGGTCTTTCGGATAAGGTGATATTTGAGCAGAGACCTACAAAAGTACAAGAACAAGCCACGCGGTTATCTGCAAGACCACGTCCTGGCACAGGGTCCCCCGACGGGAGTACACTTGGTGTTTTGCGTGTCAGCAAGGAGGCCGGCTGTGGCTCGAGTGGCATGAGAGGGAGGAGAGTGGTAGAGGGCCCAAAGCATGTAGTGCCTTCACAGAGGTAATACAATTTGGGATACACTTTGCAAGTAGAGCAGGCAGCATGTGCTGACTGGACACGGAATTTGGGAAGGAAAAAAAGGAATCGGGAGTGACAGTAAAGGGGGCATACTGAGCTTGAGGTGACTATCGGACTTCCCAAAGGGAAAGTCCCATATGCTGTGCGTACACAAAACAAACACCCACATCAGCGCACGTCTCGAGTTCCGGGGCAGGTTTTGGCTGCGAAGCCAGTGTGGCATCACCAGCGTATAGAGGTGATTAAAGCTGTAAGACAGGATGGGAGCAATCAGGGAGTCAGAGCAGACAGAAGGGCCCTCCAATGGGTCTCGGTCACGTGACTGTTGAGAAGTAGGGAAGGCCAGACTGGGCAGGAACCACCAGTGAGAGGGAAAGTCCTGGAAGTATCCCACAAGCCAAGTGAAAACAGTTCCAAGAATGTGGGAGTGATAAACCACATTCAATGCTCCTAAAAGGTCAAGTGAAAAGAAGACTGAGTTGACCCTGAACTTAGTAATGCGGAAGTCCCTGGTGAACTTGGGAAGAGCTGTTTTGGTGGCGGGATCAGGATACAAAACTGACTGGAGTGAGTTCAAGACAATGGAAGGAAAGAACATAAAAACAGTAAGAAGCTCTTTGAAGAGTTTTGCTGGAAAAGGGAGCCAACGATAGGGGAGTGGAGGCGGGTATGGGTCAAGGGAGTTGTGTTTTAAAGACAGGATGTCCTCGAATGTATTTGTATGCTGTGGCGAATGACCCATTGAACGAGGAAAGCTGTTCACACAGGAGAAGGGCAACTGCAGAAAGAATCTGTCCTTCCCCAACTTGCATTACACTGCAGGCGGCAAAACCACACAGCGTTCTGAACCTAGCTTTTCACGCTAAACAATATAACTTGGAAATTAATCGACTTGAGTCTATGCAGAGCGGCCTCATACTTTTTAACAGCTAGTGTTCCATTCTGTGAAAGGACCATAGGCAGTGAGCCAGACATGTATGTTTAGCCTCCCGAGTCAGCATTTCAGAAGCTGCGAAACTAGTAGCCAGTGATACTTAAATTTTTTTTTTTAATGAGGAAAAATTTTAAACATATGCAAAAAGTAGAGAACAGTACAAAGAACCTCCACATACCCACCATCCAGATTCAACTATTATCCAGATACTGCCCCACCTGTTTAACCTATCCACCTCTTTTTCTGCTCAAGCATTTTAAAGCTTATCCCAGACATCACGTAGTCCCACTTCTGAAAACTGCACTACATATCTCTCAAAATACAGACACTTTCTCATATAATCACAATGCCATTATGATACTAAGAATACCCCTTGGTTTCATCTAACACTCATTTTATATTCAAAATCCAAATTGTCTCCAAAAAGGTTGTTTTCAGAGTTGGCTTGTTTGATTCACATTCCAAAAACAAGTCAGAGTATTCTTTGAATCTAGAGCAGGCTCCTTCCTCCCCAATTTATTATTTCATGCCAGTGCAGAGGCTATTTCAGTTGTTCTATTTCCTTCAGGGCATGTATGGGCTTTTGATTGTATAACTATATGTCTAAAAATATCTTTATGTTGCCTTTATATTTGATTGATACTTTGGTTGACCACCGACTTCTCGTTTGGAAATCAATTTCCCTCAGAATTTTGAAAGCACTACTCCATTTTTGCATCTAATAATGCTATTGAATAGCCTGGTGTTTTTTTGAATTTCCCATCATGTGTACAAGATTTTATTTTATTTCCGGAAGCTTTAGAATCCTCTGTTTCTGATAATCTGAAATTTCAGGATGGAGTGCCACAGTGTGGGCATTTTTCATTCACTGAGCTGGATAACCTTACATGTGGATGCCAGTGACCTTTGTGATCTGTTTTTCTTGGATTGTATCTTATCATGTTCCCCTCTTTATTTTTTCTATTCTCTTCTTGGAACGCCTATTGTTAATAGTAAGACTTTCCATGGATTACTCCTCTACGTTTCATCTTCTCTCTCATATTTACTGTTCTTCATCTTTGTCCTATTTTCTGGGAAATTTCTTATTTTTAACCCTTTTATGAATTTTAAAATTTTGACAATCATAGTTTTCACTTCCAGGGGCTCTTTCTCTTCGCTGATAGTGTTCTCTTGACATCCTGTCCTGTTTTATGAATGCAATATTTTCTCACATCTCACAGACTAGTTAGTGTTTATAAAGCTTTATTCTACTCCTTTTATTCGCTGCTTTTCTGATGTTTTGTTTTCAAATTAGAAGCTTTCCTCACTTGTCTAGAGATCCTTGGTTGGCTGCTTTTTAAAAAAATTATTTAAACTTTTTATTCGGGTAATTTTGAAATGTACACAAAAGAAGAGGGAAAGGTATAATGAGCTTCCCATGAATGCATCGCCTTCAATAACTTCAATAACTATCAGTGCTTCACCGATCTTTTTAATCTATCCCCGTCCCCTCTATACACATTCCTCTCCAAATTGGGGGGTTTTGTTTGTTTTTTGTTTTTGTAGCTGCCCTTTTTTTAACAGCTCAGCACCAATCAGGAAAGCTGTGCACATGGCTGAGGTTTGCTTTCTAGAACATATCAACTGTGGGTGATGCACTGGGCAGCAAGTCTTTTCCTTAAGTGAACCCCAATGTCGGTATCAGGGTCCTTTTTCCATGCTCATTCAGTTTCTTTGGAAACCGACGTCCAGTCTTTGGCCTGGGCAGATGGCATCTGAGCACAACTGTCGTGTGCTCCAGGAAGGGGTGGACTGCGTCTTTTACGAAGCGTCAGCCTATGACGCTGTCTCCCGTGGCTCTGAACTGTCCCAGACACCCCCAGTTCCCAAGGTGCTCTAAGGCTGGGTGGGGGGAAGCACGTCCCTCAGGATTCCCCTGCACATACTTTTAGTTTGGGCTTTCCCCACACTGCCAGACAGGAAAGGACCCTACCATCTCCATCTTCTAAAGTAGGGAGACAACACATACTGCCTACAGCCGAGGAACAAGAAGTAAAGCATTAACTATAAGTTACAACGATAACCGAAAGAGAAATTAAAACGAATGCAGTAAATACATCAGAAGGAATAAGGAAAGAGGAAGAATTGAACCAAATCTTCATCACAGCAAAAAACAAAAACAAAAAACACACAATGTATGGAGATCGTAAATGAAGAAACAACAATGCAAACCTTTTACTTAGAGATATGAAAGGAATCACCAGGAGAACAAAAAGCTGAAACCATGAAAGTAACTGCCTCTGAGAAGCAGGCCCGGGGGTGGCACAGGGGACTCTCGCTTTTCAATGAGCCCGGAGGTGCCACCTGAAGTGTTAACCCACGTGCACGTAGCTCTTTGAATACAATTTTTTTCTTTTAATTTAACAAAAGCATATCAGGGGAAGGGGGAATTCTTCAACGTTTTCCCATTATTCTGAGGATAAAGACCTAAAATCTTTTAACCAGCTAGTAAGTCTGTTTAAAAATAAAACAAAACAAGCTTCTCTGAAAATTTCATTATGAGTACATGCTCAAGTTGTACAATGTCTAGCAGACCAATTCAGAGATTCCGCCTAGCTAAAACATTTCATAAGACAATGACTAGAGAAGACTGAGAAACTCGGTAGAAAAAGAAAAGACTGTACATTAAGGTTACCAGACTCCGACTGACAGTCAGCTGGCAGGATGGGTGACCGATTTCCCAGAACAAGTTTTAACCCTATTAAAACTTATTAGAAAATTGCTTCAATGTCTTGTTTTGTTTTTTTTCAGGAATGCTAATTTCTTCCCAGAAAAAGGCTGTAAATTACACCATGAAAAAAAGGTTTTGTCACAGACCTGGCTTGGGACAGTTTTTTCCTCTGCAAATATAATCTAGACTAGCGCTGTCGAGTACAACTTTCTTCGATGATGGAAATGTTCTGTGTCTTCGCTGTTCAGTATGATCACCACTAGCCAGCCACTCTGGCTATTGAGCACTTGAAATGTGGCTCACACAACTGGGCAACTAAAGGTGTTATTTTATTTACTTCTCATTAATTTAAGTTTAAACAGCCACATGTGGCTACCGGCTGCTGCACTGGACAGAGCAGGCCTAGACTACCGTGGCCTCCAGCCTCGTCTCGCTCCAAGCTCTCCTTCTCTCTGCGTTCCAGCCACTCTAGCCTGCTGTCATTTCCGAAAACACGCACGCTCACTCCTGCCACAGAGCCATTGCACCTGTGGTCTCCTCTTCCTAGCATGTTCTTCCCCAGCCTTCTACCCAACTTCTTCATCTGGTTAACTACTACTTTCCTTTCACTACTTAAAATCATGTTGTACACTTACGTGCTCAATTGTTTATCATTAAGTTTTTTTGTCTCCCCATCGCACCCGAAACCCACCCAACTAGCCAGAGTCCAAGCTCCATTTGAGCAGGGATCCTGCCCACCTTGCCCATCACTGAATTCCCACCACCTAAATACACCACTGCCCAGCTCTCAGTAGGCAGTCAGCTAGTATCTAGTGAACAAATGAATGCCTTCTCACAATTTTAATTGTCATCTCTCTCGGGGATTCCCAACACCTACCAATAGACCCAATTTTGCTACTCCAATTTAGTTCCACATTTCCAAAAAGCCCCACGAGCATTTCTACTGAAAAACTCCACTGCCTACACATTAGCTATTGTTATCTCCACTCTGTTGCCACATTCACCTTCAGAAAACTTGGCTTTACTGGGTCACACAACTCCAAACACAGAAACTTTCCAAGATACCCAAGAGAAAAATCAATTTTGAGGCAAGAGTGAAAATACTGTACATACTCCAAGTTTCCTACGTCCTTTGTAAACCAATATAAAAAGAAAGCAAATAGAAATGTCTGTGCAAAGCCACAAAGTGAGAAAGTGAAACTTACCACAAGTTCAAAAATGTCCATAAAGACAGAATGCCCCTTAGGTGTTTTCTCGTTCAGACTGGCAGGGGACCAGATCCAATAGAAGTAAGTACCGTCTGAAGAAAGGTGCACGGTGCTCATAGTGCTGCCAACGGGGAGGTGATTGGCTGGCATTGGCACCGTCTGGCACACCTGGGCACAAAAAGAAGGAAAACATCAGTGAGACATATAAAGTCTCATTAATTCTATCAGCTCATCATTAATGCTATTAAGTCCCAGGTGAGAACTCAATAGGCTTCCTGGTCAAAATGAAACTGAGCTTTATCTCTAAGAATACATGAAAATTACATGACAAAAATATAAAAGTTCATACAATCAGCCATGCAACAGATAAAAAGATTCTTGAAATTAAATTCAAATTACATTTTTAAAAAATGTATTCACTAAACACTTTGAAATCTGCTTTGTATGTGTGTTTTATCAAATATTAAAAACAAAGTTTTAGAGAAATAGTACTTTCTGACATTTCCTTAGTAAATGAATTAAGACTATTAATTATAGTTTAAGGACAGGAACTATATCTTATCTATCCTTATAGCCCCAGCACTTAATTCAGAGTCTAACAAAGTTAAATAACAAATGTGGAAGGAAGGGGGGGAAGAGGCAAAAGGAAGGAAAGGGAAAAAGGAGAAGGGAGAGGCGAAGATCCCAACTTAGCACACGAGGGCTTAGTGACATTCACCAAGTCCATCAAAAGAAAAAGACAAACACTAATTCCCTATATTAGACATGAAGCCATGTGCTTTTAATACTAAACAAACTTCGGTTTCAGCAGAATGAATAACTTTTGCATCATTTCACATTAAATGTGTAGTTGCATACTAATTTTTACTGCCAGAGAAAAGCACTTAAAATGAGAAAAACTGAGAATCAAGAAAACTGCTGATTTTTTTTTCTAATTCAAGAGTAGGAGCAAAACTGAAAATCCCAAAATAAAAATAATTAGAGAAGGTCAGACGCCTTCAGGGAACAATAAGAATGAACGATTTTCAATTATTCCACCTCGTGGGGTGAGTCACTAGTTTTCCTCAGATTACTTTAGACCCCCAAACTCACTTGATATGAACTTTCTTCCAGACTTGTTTTGTCTACCGCAAAAGCTAAAAAGTCACATAGTTGCTGTAACCACACTTTGAAACATGTAGTGCCAGGAAATTTAGAAAGCTGACAGCTACTGATTAGCCTAAGCCACCGCCAAGTTACGCTAATGCACACATCTAGTTAGAGACAACACTGCTTTCTTAGACATCAAAGTTTTTGCAACAACACAGAGGAAACTGACCAGCACTTCATATGTAAACCGTGTTCCAAGATTTAACATCTGTTTAATTCTTAGGCTTATCTGTTTAATTCTTAGGCTTATAACTCCATTTCAAATAAATATAGGAGGTTAATATAGGAGATGTTTATTTGAAACAGAGTTACAAGCCTGGGAATCTGTCTGCATTAGTGATAAGAAATGAAGTCAATTGAGCATCTACTTGCTAATTTGTTCATGTTACTCATCTAACAATTCCTGAGCACCTACTATGTGCTTTGGAGATACAATGGTGAACAAGACTCAGTCTCTATTTTCCAGGTAAGACATAGTTTGAGTGACAGACAAAAAGAGATGTAACACACCACTTAACTCCTGGATGTGATTACTGTCGGGGCACTCACTCCACAGATGGTAACTCTAACCATTCAGTTCAACTTTGGTGGAAAGGCAAAAACTTGCAGCGTAAAGAGCCCAAACTCTAGAGCTAAGAACATGTATTCAAGTTCTCATGCTGTCATTACTGTGTGGCCTTTGGCAAGTTACTTAACTTCTCTGAGCTACATTCCTTTATTCAATAATAAACACTTACTGGCTGCTTACAATGGGCCTAGCTTCAGCTGCCTTATCTATAAGAAGAAACTGTCACAGTTACACCTCACGGGTAGGAAAGGAAGTGTATGTAAATTGCCTAGACCAGAGCCTGGCACAGGGAGAGACAGTGATCAATGGTAGTTGTTATTATATCATCATCATCATCCATCAAATGCTAGATACTGTGCTACATTCTAGGGACATAAAGATGAATAAGATAGGGTCCAGACATGAAACTGTGCACGTCTTGGGGAGGAATTAGACACAAGAGCAGGTAATGACGGTATAATGCAGCAAGCGCATGAGAGCGCTGAAGACGAGCTCTTAATCTCTAATACACAATGATTTTATCTAAACTCATTTTAAAGCTCCTGTTCCCACAGAAAGGCTGTTTAGAACAAATTGAATAGGGAAATGATGCTTTCCCAAAATAGGTCTGGTTAAAAAAAAAAAAAAATTAGTATTTATACCATCATTGACTCTCTAGAATTTTTTTCTTAATCATAAAAAGTCTGTTGTTGGCCTTAGAAACTCTTAGGGAGCACAACTCATGTGGGAAAATTCTAAGACATTAGAGAAAAAAACAGAATGCTCAAAACAATGACAATTTAAAAGAGCCACTCGGGCAGAAAACTTTATCAACGGTGTTAATATTAGTTCTCATGATGTCAGGAACTTCCCTTACTGTCTCCAACATACAAAGACAATGCCTTGGTTTTCTCTTTACCTGAAGGGTGTTCTGGTCTATGACCTGGAAAAGGGAGTGAGGTTTATTATCGAAAGATACAGGCCGGTGGAGAAGACAGCCGCTGCCAAAAGCAACCCATCCTGGGTCCAGCTCCTCATTCCGGCAGTACACGAAACCTCTGTGGGAAAAGAAAGGCACACATGCTGAGTCACCTCACTGTGTCCGAAAACCCACAATGAGCCACAACTGACATCAACAACATTTTCCACCTAATTTTTAAAAATGACTAAGTATGCAAAGAATAAGAAGGAGAGCGAATATATTACATTAACTTTGGGACAGATAAACTGGGGCAAATATTAATTTTCCCCAACAAACTGGAGAGGAAAAGAAGCTGGGGAAAAGGCCCAAATAAATATATGTAAGGATCTCAAACTGTGGTTTCTTTTGGCAGCAATTCATAATCACTGCTAATCCAACGTCAAAAAGACTTAACTGAAAAAAAGTCCATTTATCAACATGGAGAAGAAACTAATATTATGGAAATCTTTTCAGAGAGGAATTTCTGGTTCAAAACAATGATCTGAGCGTTACCAAACTCTTCAGAATCAAAACAAAGCTGAAATCACTAACAAAACAAGAGGGTGGGTGACAATAAGAGAAAACCGGAATCATATGAACTCGTTCAGACTTATTTAGCTACCAGTCAGTCTGGGGGAGTCAGCATGCACCCCAGGTGTCTTCACAGAGATTTATGTGAGGAGGAAAATGTTCGGGCCAAATCATTCAGCAAGTTGCACGCAACTGACCTTAGAGTACCATGTAATCCAGACCCCAATTTGCTTACTCCTCTTCCAGCTGAGTTAGTAGTGTACAGGTAAAGACCGTCTGCCGTGAGACAGCGTCCCAAGTCAGCATCTGAAATCGTTTTTTCACAGGTAAATTATATACATGAGTTTTCTAATGAAATTATAAACGTGCTTTTGCCAATGAAAAAGCCATTAGGAGGCTGAGAGAAAGATAATCTCCCACTTCTAAAATAAGTGCTTCAATGCGACTTCCAGGAAAGATGGCTTGAACCCCCACAGCAAACATCCAAAATGCTTGTGGGATCAGGGACCAAGATCACGAAAAGAGGTCAGAAAGTTATTAGCACGAAAACCTGGTTAGGCCTGCCTTTTTTTTTTTTTTTTGAATAGCAAAAATACTGAGTCAAACTTACACATTCCTAATTCTAATCTGAAATGACTAAGAATACAAGATTTTCACTAATGATTTTGTAGTAAAAAAAGCCATGAGCTTTTAAGAGCTTTAGGTACATATTAGCTGACCTTGAGCCTCTTTGAACTGCAGTTTCTTCATCTGTAAAATGAGGATAATATGTACCTTAAGAGTTACTGTGATGGTGACATGAGATAACTTAGGTAAACACCCATATCGCACTCTGGTACGAAGCTGGGGCTCCATAAGTGGCAAATGATATTATGTTGACAGACTAATGATATACATTAAAATAAAATCTGCTTCTGTGTTTTTTCCATCCAGAGGCACAGCACAAAAGTTATCTCTTCTCTTTACAAACAGCAATTATGTTTCCCCTTAGCTGCATCTTCCCCACACCAAAATAAACAGTATCTCTCCATATGACAGCTTGTAAATAAAATTTTCAGTGTTTCTTTTCATAATCACTCCACTCACTACGTTTAAGTGGAGTTTGTCTACTGCTTGTCATATTTGGGGAAATCCAGTGTCACAGTACTCGAGTTAATACCAAGTATGCTGCTATCTCAAAAATTTAGTATACTAATCGGAGACAAGTGTAGTTTGTACCTATTGGTTCTCCAAAACACAATCAGTTAAAGTGGGTAATCATTTTTAACGCTAATTTCTTAGAGATTTACTTTGGTGAATCTTTTTAAGACATTCCATTTTTTTAATGGAAACAATTTCCTGGAGTTTTTAAAATTCCTACTTCATCAGTTAGGTAATATTTAATGATATATCATAACAAGTACTAATCACAGTAACAAACAGGTTTGGGCCACGGTGTACTCCCAGCAGCCTGCAACGCCACAAGCGAAAGCACCATGGGTTTTGGGAGACCAGGGCAGAGACAGTACATCTACCAAGTGAATAAAGAGGTCGAATTCATCTGGCCAAGTCAGTTAAGTGGAGGTCAACTAAGACAGCTTCTGCCATTTTCGCTGAGATCACAGAATAAACTGATATGTCGTACTTGTGAAACTGTAAAAACATTTGAATCCAGCCCACTTTGTTTAAAGGAGATACTTAACATCTCATGCTCCCGGAACAATGTCTTTTTTTTTTTTTTTTTTTTTTTTTTGCTTTTAGGACAGGAGGGTTCATCAACACACATGCAATAAATTACTAAGAGAAACAGTATCAGGCTGAAAGACATGATACTCTGTTCGTGGACATAAAAATTCAACTTAAGGCTCCCATGCCCAAATTCAAATACCCAGGAGCCAATTTAAGTAATTCATGCCTCTCTGGCAGAAGTGTACGGATGATACCTTTTCCTTGCGATAGTAAAACCTATCCATTTTCTTACCTCACCGAGTATCAGCTTTTATACTTTGACTGATAAAGCAGACAATGAACACACTGTACAGGAACCTCGAGCTCTTAATTAAAAGGAATACAGAGTTATATCTAAATCGTTTGCCACAATGATCTAAAACCATTCTTTTCACATCTTAATTTGAATCACAGGCCCAAACCCTTACCTTACCTTTATTTTCAGAACTGGAGCCAGTGTTGCTTTCTGGTGCAGGCAACATGTCTTCATATCCCCATGATACTATGTGTTTGCCACCAAGCAAACAGGACGGGGACCCAGGCCCCCCTTCCAAAAGCAACAGCCTAAAAAGGGGAAATGGAGAATCACAAAGACAGTGAGACTAGCCATTTCAGCAAGAAAATAAAAGTCTACCTACCATCTCAAAGAACAGAAACTAAAACAGTTTTATACAGATATTATATATCTGGAAAGATTCACAATATATTCCTAAATTTAAAATTTACAAAGCAGTGCTTAGAGAAATATTATAATAAAATTACAGCTGTGTACAAAATGAATATATATATATATATATATATATATATTCATTTGTGTGTGTGTGTGTGTGTGTGTGTGTGTGTGTGTATTCCAGGGGTGCCAAAAAAATGTATACACGTTTTAAGAGATATTAATACTTTGGTCAACGTTGCTCAAGCAGTAGTTTACCGTCATCAGAAGTGTGTGGACGCTGATGGTAACCACGTTGAGCACCTCTTGTCATTGCAGAAGTCAAACGTGACTTGTATCATCTTTTGTTATTGGTATATATTGAGTATTACAATTTTAATATAGTTTTTTCCTTTCTTAAAATGTGTATACATTTTTTTGCACCGTGTGTGTGTATGAGAGACCTATGCTAAATATACTTAAAAATATGAATCATTAATTGATAAGAGTTCTACCTATTAGAACCTAACAGCAATCTACCTATTAGAAGAGCAATCCTAATAGAGCAATCTACCTATTAGAAGAGACCTTATGTGCAATCTCTCTTGTGTAGAGGAAAGGTAAGGATCCAAAGGGACAACTTACCTGTACAGTACATCAGCTACAGGCAGGGACCCTAGATCAGTCTGTTTCTGTAACAGATGGACTGTATGGACAAAAGTTTTCAATGATCCCCTAAAAATAAAAGGAGGAAACAGAAAATCGTCAAAATTGAAAAGTCAAATAATAAGGTTGCTAGTGGTAATTTTATTAACCGCATGAGAGGGTTCCAAAATGTATCTATCTGCTTCTGCCAATCAGAAGATTTGTACAAAATCTACTTGATTCTTACCTGCTACCACCAGCTCATACAACAAGTTACTATGTGAGTGGTATCATGCCAACTGTGATGTTCTTGCTGCATTTGTAAAGGTAAATAATTGTCTCCTAACACGAAAGCTCAAAACATACGGCTCAAGTACAAAGAACATGTGTCTATGAAGCTTGGATACTGTTTTCATCATCAGGCCAGTTTCTAGTCGAGAGGAGGGATTTCATAGGACGAGGTTCTATTTAAAGTCAAACGGTATTTCCAGGATTAACTTTTTATTGTCTTTGCTAAGTTCATCTGTTTTACATAACATCTCATCGAACCCCATCACATCAAATGTGACTGAAAAGGAATACACTCAAATAATTAATACTTTGGGCTGAGAGGTATTCCTTCTGAGAAGTACGTGATTATAATACTTCCAGAGCTCGCCACTTCTCGATTTCTTTCTGGTTCCCAAGGCTTGGGGCTCTGGGAAGTCTATAATATGGTCAGCAGGATCTAAAAGAAGGTGCTTTTACGATACACAAGGCTTACCTGGCCAGACCCCAAGTATAAATCACCACAAGAACATTTCCTGCACTAAATGATCGCCTGTATCAGATGGGCTGACTTCAGATCGCTGCCTTATTCTCTTAGCCAAGGCTTTAATTGCTAGGTATCATATGCCTAAACCCCAAAAGAAATGGAATACCTAACACTGGCCCGAGTAGGCTGAGTCCTCCACTTAACTGCCGCGTTCACTATCTCCGCTGTTCAAAGGATCAAAACCAAAGAACAGTATAAGGCAGGGAGGCAGCAGACTGAGTGTAAAAGCACAAGTTGCGAGTCAGGACACACAGGCTCGGAAACCTGGCTCTGCCACTCACCAGCGGCACCATCTCAGTCCTGTCACCTAACTCCTACGGACTTTTGCTTCTTCATCTGTCCAACAGGGATACCTCCCTGGGCTACAGTGAGGTTGAAAAATAAAAGGGCAAAAGCACACTGGAACATACAAACCATTAAACCAACTATAAGCTATCATTAATCAATCAGATTTCAAGAGTAAAATTTAAACTCCTTCCACGGTTCCTAAGCCCCTGCACAATCGGGGCCCTGCCAGCCTCACCCTCTGCCCCTCTCCCACCACTGCGCTCCAGCTGCCCAGCGCACCTTGCTGGCCCTCAGCTGCCCCACGCACAGGGCGAGCGTCAGAGACCTGCCACGGGCGGCTCCTCTCGCCTGAAACTCGACCACGGGCTTTCTTGCACGGCTGACTCTTTCTCCTCATCCAGGCCTCAGTTCAAACGTCACCTTTTCAGCAAGGCCTTCCCTGGTATCTCTAGCTAATGCTGAACCCCATCTCCGTGAGTCATTCTCCATCAAAATATCCTCCCTGTCTTCTTGCAGTGACTAGCCCTCTGAGAAATATACATCTATTTGTTGCTGGTTGTCTGCCTCTCTCGCTCTCAGTAGATTTTGCAACAGGAAGGAGTCTCTACCTCGCTCCCTCTGTAGCCCCACTGATGAGAAGAGTGCCTTGTATGTGGTAAGTGAGCCATAATTATTGACGAAATGAATCGCCCCGAGTCGGTTGAACTGTAAGGTTAGAGACCACGAGTCACTCTGGCCCTCAGACCTAGCAAGGCTCCCGGCACATCCAAGATGCTCCATAAATGTTGGTTGAATGAATGAACATCTTCAAAATGTTGTTTTGGAGAAGTTGTTTTGTCTTTGAAAGCACCCATCTCAAAAGTTCAATAATATGCCCCTAATAACTTCTTAATGCAGTTATGAGGAACTGGTCTCACGCTGAAAAGCACGTGACTTCTGATGTAAACCAAGTCCAGAACACAGTGATAATATTAGCAATGTAATATAGGAACCGTCTTAAAAAAAACAAAAAAACAAAACATTCATTTCGACATTTCTGCTAAACAGAATTTGGTATCTCAAGTACATGAAGCATTTCAATACCTGTGGTTCAGATGGAATTTGAACACATAATTAAAAAGTGAGCTATGATCCCGTGTTCAATACTTAAAAATATTTGAAATGAAAAGTCGATTATTCCAAAACATCCTAAATCTGTCTAAAGACAGTCCTACGTAAAAGTCAATTTTCTCAAAATGGGATGTATGCATTAGCAAATCTATTTATGGCTCGAAATTGTCTTTTGCCTATGCAAAAAGAGAAGTCAATCCAATATAGTGCCTGACAGGAAACGTATGTCAGCACCGCCCAGTAATGTCTCCAGAACTAAGCTCATTGCAGGATTTCCACAGTCAACTACAGTCTTCGGGGACCGGAGACTACGCTATGACAGTGTACTCAGGGCAAAGAAACTGACAATAAATGCTGGTGCCATTCTGCCTTAAATAGCTTGAGATCAACCACTTGAAATTGAACTTCGAAACCATAGAAACAGGGGAAGACGTCTGAGAGCTAAGACTTCATAATCCTCCACGAAGAATTTTCCCACATGAGCTTTGCTAAAACAGAAGAACCCCATCAAAGAAAACATTCTGAAGGGTGAGGGGCAGATGAGTGGCACTAATACATCAGAACATGGTCCGCACTGGTCTCTGGAGGACAACAAGGGTAGTGAACGTTTTTCTCGCAGATGTGGGCCAGGGGTCACGCAGGAGACTGGGAAGGAGAATGTAGGCATCCTCTGCTGGAAAGGGAACTCTGAGCACGTGACATTTCCTGTTACAGTGGCTCAGTACTGTCAACATACACACAGGGACAGCACACTATTAAATCCTGAAATATAGAGAGATCTTCCAAATAAATGGATGGAGGCCCAAAATTATAATTTTTGGACCAAGTCTGTGTGATTGAGTCCAGGTGAGTAATAACCCACTCGCTTGCTGATCACTCTTTACAGACATGCGTGAAAAATAGTAAAAGCTCTACAAAATGTTTACCTGTCCTTCCAGAAGAAATACAGATAGAACATTCTCCACCAATGGCCTGATGGACAACACTAACCATCTAAGGGGTGAGTAGATAATGGCAAGGGTTGAGTCTCCACGTTAAGCTGTTTAAGCTGTTATCATGGCAGAGCAGAAAGCGAAAACTTGACTTGGGTTCCAGCTCAGGCTGCTGGGCCAAGTTTTGGTGAAAGCATCCTATGCACGGTCAAGGTTGTGAATTGTGAATTCAATACCGACAACAAAGACGGACTTCCGAATGTTAAGACTCCCCTCAAATCTGCTTGCCCGCTTCGTCACTCACCCAGCCCAGGCAGCAGCAGTCACAGGGTCACCAAAGGGCACCTGGGACTTTCCTTACCTGGCACATGCCAAAGCCACCAGGGCAGCAGCAGCATTCTCTTTTTGCTTCTGGGGGATGTGCCGGCCTGTGTCCGAAGTCTCCTCTAGCCAAGAGCACAGCAGAGCTTCGATTCCATTGAGACAGTCAGCAGGCTCCTTGGTCAAGCTCAACGGCTGGCAGTCACGCAGGCAGTTCAATAGCACCTCGGCGGTTATGTTACAGAGAGAGGGGTCTGTTCTGCTCTGGGACTGAATAAGGGGGAAGACGAGCAGCAGCCCCATGCGGGACGTGAAGGGAGTCTGCTCGGGTTGCTGCAGCAAGCCTTGGCGTTTGAGCAGGGCCAGAGTTTCTTCATCCCCCGAGCTTTCCCTCTCGTGCTGCTCTTCCAAGGCCAGCTGGCGCTGGGCATTCCACAGTCCCCGCAAAGCGTTCAGGCGGTATTCCAGCAGGCGGGCATAGGCATTGCTCTGATTCCCACACACAGAGCGCAATCGTTCCGCTAATTCCGTGGGGTTCTTGGTCTCAAATGTTAAAATCTAAGGAGAGAAACGATAGAGGAGAAGTTGGGAAGTGCTGCTTTCTCCATTGCTTTCATCTACAGACGCAAATATATCTGATGGTATCGAAAAATGGCCCACAGCAAAAAGGATTTTAATTGCAACCACATATGAAAACAAGGGCTGAAAGCCAGGTATTTGCTGATGGAGATTTTTCCCCCCCGGCATTTCTGCTAATGCTCCCTTTAAACGTGAGATTAGACCTAACTGAAAGAACCCAAATCATGAAAACAGTTAGGTGTAGAAGTCAGAAATTAATTAAAAAAATTTATTTCAGAAAATGAAGATGTAAGTCTTTATTAAATGCTCTTGCGTTATAAATGTAAGTCTCTCACTTCTATTACCTGGTGGATTCTCCTTAAAAACAGAACAAAGTTTTCTTTTATCTTCAAAATCTAATATACCTACTAATAAATGATTGTTTATTGTTCTTTGATTTTGAAGAATACTCCATAATTACTACTGTTAATCCACTATTTCAATGGGCGACATGCTATAGATTTATCCAGTTCATATTCATAGAGGAACCACCACTGTTTTCTTGCCAAAACACACAAACATCAGGAAGCCTCCTCTAGATTTTCAGCAACTGGGGGAATAATAAAAACCATTAACTCCTCAATCAACTAAGAAAGGACATTTTTACTTATGGTGCATTGACCATCTACTTATGTTACATGAAGCAACTACTAAAAAATATAATACAGGCTTTTATTGGGCTCAAGAATTGAAGAATATAAAAAAGAAAAACAGTAACTTTAAAAAAAAGAATCAAAGAACAACTCAGTACCATTAAACCCAGCTATTTATTTTTCTTATCAATCGCAAACATTCGTGCTTCTGAAATATATGGCATTTCATGGTTCATAAAATGCATGACAGAATCTGTAGCTAACTCCAAATATCAAGATTAGCGGAAAAAAACCATAATATACTTCTGCATTTTTCTGATGGTTCTATTTTTATAAGTACTTCAGTTATATTTTTAGCATTCCACTTGAAAGACAAATATTCTGAAACAATTTGAGTTACAATATAATTAACCAAATATTATATAATATACACTTAAGTGACTGCTATGTTTATTGATTTAGCCATATCTAAAGCACATTATGCTTTCAGAAATCCATTAGACTACTCAGCATTATCCATTTCAACAGTTTCTTATGAGCACTCAAAACCATCTGCTATGCTGCCATTTTTTTAGAATTCTAAAGTTTGAAGGTCATGGCCTAAAATCATTTTATAAAGACATCATATCTGGGTTTTAGTAAGTCAGCTATGGAGGATCTATTCCGGTACTTATGAATATGAAATGATTTGTCTTCATATAAAACCACTGCCCTCAGTGGCTGCTCTTGACCAAGAAGATAAAAGACCAAAATGTCATTAGAAAACTAATATTCGTTTCTTTAAAAAGGACAGAAGTTATTTAAGGAAAAGGGAAGATCCCTGTCACCCTTAATCAGAAGGAAGGGTCACTGACTGTACTTTGGTGATAATGCTGAAGTCACCCCAATTAAGGGAGGAACTTTCAAAGTAACTCATACTCATCATGTAATTTTACCATACATGACATTTTTTTTTTAAGCTAAGACAACAACAATCATTCTGGAAAGCTAATAGGAGGTAGGCAAAATATTCTTTGCCAGCCAAATGTGGCTATGAACAAGACTCCAATATTTGACATAAGAACAGTCATAGAGGACTCTATCATTTTAGCCAATTTATTTCCATTTTCCATCTGGGAAAACAAACAACATACACCTCCCAGCTATGGCGTGAAACGTGAAATGCCAACATGCATTTCAAGTAAATGTGGCAATGAGAATGAGCACACAGACTTTTGAAGTGGTAGAAAACATTATATATATATATGTAAAATAACTAGACTAATACTTAGCGGAAAAGTCCGGATTAGGCATGAGCTACTGTACTCCCCTAAATGTACTTTGCTGTTCAGAAAAGCAGAGCTATAATTCTCTAAAAGGGTCAAGTAAAAAGCTAAAGATATGTTAGCGCCTACTCCTGAAAGGAATAGAAAATAATCCCAATTCTAAGAATTTACCCTAAAGAACTATTCCAGAAATAGGAAATGTACAAAGATGTTCATTGCAGTCTTATTTATTATAGTGGAAAAAGTGGAAGCAATCTCAATGTCCAAAAGGGAAGTGTTCAATTAAAACATATCACAATGGAATATTATGCAATAACTAAAAAAATTAAAGCCACACAGCAACAATAAAAAGCAGTATAAAACTGTATATGCTCTATATTTAGGACTACGCAAAACATGTTTGTTCAAGTTTGAAATGTCATTAGTAATTGTGGTAACAGAAAGATGGGGGGGGGTCCCTATTAAAAAAAAAAAAAAGAAAGCGTAATAACAAGTTAAATCCTTTATATTTAAGAAAAGCAGTCCTAACTAGAGCTGATATTTTTCACAAGCAAATGCTATCTTTAAATAACTGGTAGTCAAACAAAAGGTTACACAGTGGATACATTTACAACTTGGGGGACATATCTGACAAAGAACATGCACAAGTACCACAGGAAGTGCTTTCTTTAAATCAATTCACTAGTTCCGTCTGTTGTACTTGGGCTGCCGCAGTTTATCTCAATGCAGGGCTGGTTATACTCCTGATTAGGAGGGAAGGTGGGGTGTTGGGAAGGGGAAGACCACCGTGGATGTTGGGAACTATCAACGAACAATAAAACCTTTCACTCTCCAAGAATAAATGATACATAAAACTCAGGATCACTCAATCTCCAAATAGATGAATTCTACTACTATACTCCCTAGTATGGTACATTAATGGATTCAATTCATTTTATGAACCAGTCAGCATAAAAAGAGTTTATAACTGGATTATTTCAAAGCAGATCAACTGGCCAGACTTGCAACCCCAATACAAAACTTTTCAGTAAAGGATATAGAATCATGAAACCCTCTCAAATGTTCGAGTGAATTTTTAAACCCTTCTACAGATTTGCCTACCATTTTTTACATTATGAAGTTGGCAATCATGGCCAAATTGAATTACATACGGGAATTCAAAGATCAGAAAGATCTCGTGTGAACTAAGTAAATGAACTGTGAATGGAAGGATGGAATTCTATCTCCAATAGGAAAGCCTAAATCAAGAGTGGATCACTTATCAATTAAATTAGACCCTGAAGTTACATGACCTTATCCAAGTTTGGAAATACATGTTCATTCAAACTCTTTCACCATTTCATTTTAAAAAGGGTCTTTAACTTAACTGATAACCAGGATTAAGTTTCACACTTTAATTCATAAATTTTAGCGCATAGCTTGGTGCCAAACTAGGAAGGGACCCTGACCTGTTACCAGATTATTCCGCTTTGGCTCAGCCCTGTAACACTTTCCCCAGGACATGGTGATTTTTCCCAGTCCTTCATACAACTGCTGTTGGTAGCAGGATTGTTAGAATTGGGAGGACTCATCATAGAAGAAGTCTCTGTTCAAATTCTTTTCGCATGGAAGTTCCCCATTGTCCAGGCCTCCGCCTAAGGTCTCATCTTTTGCCACATCCCTGTGACCAGGGCCCTATTTTTTCCATCTCCCTGCTGTTGCCTGAATGTCCACTTCACTGAGTCTAAATCCTACCTATCTTTCAAAACTCAGCTTTACCACCTACTTTGACAAACTCCAATTTCCTCTTTCTCTCTCTCTTCTTCCAGTTTCCAGAACTGGCTTCTCCGTATTTCCACGGTACCCAGCACATACCTCTATCAGAGAGTCAGCCACAAACCGTAAGAAAAAATGTCCGCTGTCTCAACAGGAATGTACCAATGGTTGGTTTTTAATAAATGACGTATATTAAGGAAAAGCAGTGAGTGGTATACAGAGCAGCTCTTGAAAGTTGATCCAAGACATCAAATCCATATCTAAAAGTTTCTCCATGTTATAAAGTTATTTCTTCCACCTACATAAATTCTTTACAGAACCAATACAAATGATCTCCCTATGCCTAGTAACCAACAGAATAACATTTGGAGGGAGATGTAGGAATGAACTCCTCAAAAGAGTTTAAACACTATTATAAATTTTATTAGGAGTATTTAAAGAAAAAAGCTATCTCGGAAAAGACTAACTATATCTGTTAATTGCTTGATTTACATACTTAACACAAAGATTACTATAGTGATATATTCAAACGCTTAGCATGAATATATTTTAGTAAGAAAATCACTGTTGGCAGTTTTTAAATAAAAAATTTAACAAATTAAGAAATTTTACAACTCTAATATGTGTAACATTTACCATATCTACCATAATGTTGTTTATTTACAGTCTGTCCTCTCTTTCAACTGTGAGTCCTGAAAGGGGGAAACCATATCTTACTCACATTTGTATGAGCAGAGCTTAAAGGTAGTGTCTGGCACAAAAATGCTTGATAAATGAATGAATGAGATACATAAAGTCCAAGAATAATTCCCTTAGGACGTACATCTGGTTCCCACTGTACATGTGAGTAACCCTCTCTCACTTGTACTGATTATAATTCTGCCTTCTGGAGCAATGAAAAAATATTCTTCCCCTTCCACATCAGAGACTCTTAATTAGATCAAGAAAATAAATGTGATAGAAGGAGGGGAATATGAGTTAGGGCAGTTGTTCTCAACCAGGCTGAATATTGGAATTGCTTTGAAAGCTTTTTAAACAGAACAAACGAGTAGCCCCCACCCCCCACCCCCAAGTCTGATTAACTCAGAATGTCTGGGGATGGGACGTAGGCCTCCTTTTTGTTTTTTAACTCCACGGGCAAATGGGCAGCCAAGATTGCAAACCACCGAGTCAGGGGAATTGGGGTCAGCCCAGCCTCTGCAAATAACTGTTTCCGTGTAGGCATTTTACTTAAACTTTCTCGGTCTGTGTTTCTACATCTGTAAAATGAGGATAACACCTGCTTCCATTTTACACAGCTGTTAAGATCAAAGGAAATAACGTACAGTGAGTGCTCTGAAAAAGTTGAAACCGCTAAACAAGTGTTAGGACATTACAGATACTTCCTTCTTTTAGAGCAGCTCACCACCAAGAAAGGGAATTTTTCCAGAAAATCCTACAAGAAGGAAGACCTGGCTAGATAAATGCTGGAGTGTTGGGGGTGGGGTAAAGGAGGTTTGAATTAAACACAGGCTTTGTTTGAGCCAACACTTTAAAAAATGCTAATGCCAACTTACAATGCATTAGGAGAATCCCAGGGTCAGCAGCAAGGCAGGTAACAATCCCATGTGGATTCTGCAATGGTCAAACTATAACTGGAATATACCCTGCAGTTCAGAGGACCTCATTTTAAGAAGTGATTAACAGACTAGAGTGTGTCCAGGAAATGGTTATTTGACGAATCTGGCAATCGTGTTACATGAGAAATGGTTAAGGAACTGGGGACGCGTGGGCCACAAAAGAGATGAGTTGGAAGGCGGAGCTGCCTTCCTGCAACTGAAGGGCTGCCATGTGGCAGAGGAAGACATTCCCTGTTGCTCCAGAAGAGGCAGAATAGGAAGTTACAGGGAGGCACAGCACAATGAGGAATTTTGATGATAATTCAGCATATATCGGAATTCCTGGGTGTATTTACTTTAGAAAGAGATTCTTGGGATCCACTTCTAAAGACTGTTTCCAGAGTCTAGGATGTGCCCTGGAATCTGCGTCTTAAGCAGGCTCTCTGGGGGATTCTGGGTAATCCTTTTTGGAAATAATATCGCTTTTATAAAAGGTTTATTGTAACATAATTCACACACCATAAAATCCACCCACTTGGGGCCTGCCCAGTGGCTCAGGCGGTTAGAGCTCCATGCTCCTAATTCCGAAGGCTGCCGGTTCGATTCCCACATGGGCCAGTGGGCTCTCAACCACAAGGTTGCCGGTTTGATTCCTTGAGTCCTGCAAGGGATGGTGGGCAGCGCCCCCTGCATCTAAGATTGAACACGGCACCTTGAGCTGAGCTGCCGCTGAGCCCCCGGATGGCTCAGTTGGTTGGAACGCATCCTCTCAACCACAAGGTTGCCGGTTTCGACTCCTGCAAGGGATGGTGGGCTGCACCCCCTGCAACTAACAACGGCAACTGGACCTGGAGCTGAGCTGCGCCCTCCACAACTAAGACTGAAAGGACAACAACTTGATTTGGAAAAAAAGTCCTGGAAGTACACACTGTTGCCCAATAAAGTCCTGTTTCCCTTCCCCAATAAAATCTTAAAAAAAAATAAAAAAAAATAGCACTTGATCATGTGGGCACATTGGCGTTATAAAAAAAAAAAAAAATCCACCCACTTAAAGTGTGCAATTCAATGGCTTTTAGTATAGTCAGAGTTGTGCCATCATTTACAATTTCACAATGCTCTGAACACCTCAAAAAGAAACTCTATGTCCATTAGCAGTCACTCCCCATTTTCCACCAAACTTCTCAGCCCTAGACAATCACGAATCTACTGTCGAGAGATTTACCTATACTTTACATTTCATGCACTAAACGTGGTATTTGTGACTGCCCTCTTTCACTTAGCATAAGGCTTTCAAGCTACATCCCTGTTGTATATGGTATGTATCAGTACTTCATTCCTTTTTATTGCTGAATAATATTCCATTGTATGAACACACGGCATCTTATTTTTCTGTCATCAGTTGGTAGACATTGGGGTTGTTTCCCTTTCTGACTATTATGGATAATGCTGCTGTGCACATTCACGTACAAGAGTTTGTGTGTGGACATGTTGTCATCCTCTTGACTCTATACCCAAGAATGAAACTACTAAGTCACATGTTACCGATGTTTACCCTTTGGAGAAACTGCTAAACTTTTTAACAGTGGCTGCACCATTTTACATGACCACCACCAATGTATGAAGATTTCTATCTGTCCACGTCACAGCAAACACTTGTTATTATGGGTCTTTTGATTAGAGCCATCTGAGTGGATGGGAAGTGGTAATTCATGAGGTTTTGATTTTTACGTCTCCAATAGCTCATACTGTTCAGCATATTTTTATGGGCTTGTTGGTCATTTGCATCTCTTCTTTAGATAAAGATTAGTCCATTTTGAGAAACAATGATTTTGCCAAATCAAAAAAAATAACTGCAATGGACAGGAACACATCAGATACATTTAAACCCACAAGCTTGTGGAAAGGACGTAGAGAAAAGGGAACCCTTCTGTATTGTTGGTGGATTGTAAGCTGGTATAGCCACTATGGAAAACAGTATGGAGCTTCCTCAAAAAATAAAAATAAAAATAGAACTACCATATGATCCAGCAATTCTACTTCTGGGAATGTATCCAAAGGAAACAAAAACACGAATTCGAAAAATCTGCACCTATATGTTCACAGCAGCATTGTTTAAAATAGCCAGGACGTGGAAATAACCTCGGTGTCCACTGACAGATAACGGATAAAGAAGTTGGGAGGTACACACACACACACACACACACACACACACACACACACGGCATATTATTCAGCCATGAAAGGCCGGGGAGAATCCTGCCATTTGATACAACACGGGTGGACCTTGAGGGCATTCTGCTACGTGAAATAAGTCAGACAAAGACACATACTGTAAGATCTCACTTATATATGGAACCTTAAAAAAAAAATTCAGAAAAAGGGATCAGATTTGTGGTTACTATAGGCAGGGAGAGGAGAAGGGAAATAGGAGAAAGGTGGTCAAAGGTACAAACTTCCAGTTACAAGATAAACAGGCGGGGGGGTGTAACGTACAGCTGCTGGCTATAGTTAACACTGCTGTACGATACACATGAAAGTTAGGAGCATAAATCCTAAGAGTTCTCATCACAAGGAAAAATACCTTTTTCCTTTTCTCTTTTTTCTTCCTCTTTTTATTGCATTTATATGAGATGATGGATGCTAACTAAAATTATAGCAGTAATCATTTCACAATATATATGTCGAATCATTATGCTGTACACCTTAAACTTACAGTGATTTATGTCAATTATATTTCAACAAAACTGCAAAACTCCACAAGCTTATAATGACATTACAAAAAAGAAAAATCACCACCATTGGAGGATAGAGGCAAACCAACCCATTTTAAAAATTGGTTAATCCAGGGGCTGGCCTGGTGGCTCCGACGGTTGGAGCTTCATGCTCCTAACTCCAAAGGCTGCCGGTTCAATTCCAACATGGGCCAATGGGCTCTCAACCACAAGGTTGCCAGTTCAATTCCTCGAGTACCGCAAGGGATGGTGGGCTCTGCCCCCTGCAACTAAGATTGAACATGGCACCTTGAGCTGAGCTGCCGCTGAGCTCCCGGATGGCTCAGTTGGTTGGAGCACGTCCTCTCAACCACAAGGTTGCCTGTTTGACTCCCACAAGGGATGGTGGGCTGCGCCCCCTGCAACTAGCAACGGCAACTGGACCTGGACCTGAGCTGCGCCCTCCACAACTAAGACTGAAAGGACAACAACTTGACTTGGAAAAAAGGCCTGGAAGTACACACTGTTCCCCAATAAAGTCCTGTTCCCCTTCCCCCAATAAAATCTTTTTTAAAAAAAATTGGTTAACCCAGGGAAAGATTCAAAGATTTATCCCACCTTTCTCATATGAACTGTACACCCTACTTGATAAGAGAGAACTCTTTATAGAATGCTAATAAATAAAGAAACGACAGACTATCACCATTTTGCAATCTAATGGAATAGATCTAGGCACTGAGCTTTAGTATTAATAGCTGCAAACATCACAAAAAAAGCAGACGTTACACGCCAACCGAAGAAAATATACACCACCACCCATGAAGCAGTCATGCCAAAACAAAACAAAACAACCCAAATCTGATCAAACCAAGGTCTAGAGATCCAAATTCATAGAAGACAGATAAAACATGTTAAACTATACCATGGGGGTTGGTAAGTGTAATTCAGACTGTGGGAAACAACAGGACAAAGACCAAGTTTCTTCAACAAATAAATTGCAAGGCAAGAAAAAAAAAAGATGGAGAGGAAACCTATAGTTTAAAGGACATCAACCAATCTCAGTGTCTGCATCTTATTTATAGGCTGACTCGCAAAACCGTTTTTAAAAATTAGCACAATTATTTATAAGACAACTGAAAATTTGAACACTGCATATTTGATTATATTAAAGACCTTCATTTTTAAAGATATGAAATACTATTATGGTTACATTTTTAAAAGGAGTCCTTATCTGTTAGATACACACTGAAATATTTATGGATAAAATGATATGTCATGGATTTACTTCATAATAATACAGGAGTAATATGGGAAAGAGAAGTATTATAGGTGGCAGAATAGCTGAAACAAGATTGGCCATGAGTTGAAAACGGTTGAAGTTGGTGATGGGTACATAGGGGTTGATTATGCAATTCTGTCTACTTTTATATTACATACTTTGGCAATTTTATAAAGTTTTGTAAGAAAACTTTTTTATTTTTAAAGACTGTCAAAACCAAAAAAGGTTATAGTGAGAGGTTGTGAGAGCCCATCACTGGCCATAATCAAAGAGAAACTGGACGGCCCTATTACAGTTCTTATAAATGACACACTGGATTTCTTCTTCCAGTGCTAGGACTATTAAAACAAGCAGCTTTTTCAAACGGGTTTAGCTAAATCACCTCCATTCGCCATTTAATTTTGCTAATAGAAACGTTTTCTTAGGACTCTCAAAACTGTTTACAAACAACTACAGGCATACCTCGGAGGTACGACCACCCCAATAAAGCAAGTTATCACAATAAAGCGAGTCAAAATCTTTCTGCTGGTGGAGGGTCCTGCTTTCAATTAGAAAAAATGCAACATCTGTGAAGCACAATAAAACGAGGTGTGCCTGTATTATTAACCAGTTTCCTCAATAAGTAAATATATTTGCTTAAATGCTTACCCTTAAGGAACACAAGAAACAAATTAATCAAATGAGAAAATACATTTTACAGTTATTTTTTTAAAGTGCCAAATGCAATTCACCTCTAAGGTACAATTATTGTTAGTATGAGCAATACGTTTCCCATCAAATAATATACTTCAGGAGACACGGATGTAATACATTTTCTGGGATTGATGACTAACATCTGTTCCCACAAAATACATGCACAAATATACTATCTTATTAAGCAGATAGGTTATCGTTACTGCCTCATCCCCACAAAATACTATTTTACCCATCTGTGTTTAGCCAAAAAAGATTTTGTAAGATGAGATCGAGTAAAAATAGAAATAAACCAAAGAGAAACTAAAGAGCATGCCAATTCATGTAATGAGAACCAAGGGATCTCACGGGATTATTTTTTAGAGGAGGAAGTGTGTGCAGAAATGCTCAGTGGAGATGAGAGTAGAGAAATAACAGGTATAACACATTATGTACAGCATAAAAATTTATCAAAGCCTTTCAACTTCATTTTTATAGTATTCAATACCAACATTTTCACTTTATTAGTGTACTCAATTTTTTGTTTTTACATCCTAAATTTTTCAAAATTTGCACTAGGTTTTATAAAATTGCTTCATAAAATCTCCTATTGGTAAAATGTAAAAGTACTAAATGCTGAAAAGAATGAAACAATAGGAATTCTTTTGAATTCCTGGTGGAAATATAAATTAGAAAACAATTGGCATTGTCCCGTTAAATTGAAAATGCCTTGGTCTTTGTTTCCTGTGGCTGCTGTAACAAAGCACCACAAACCTACCAGCTTAAAACAACAGATATTGATTTTCTCACAGTTCTGGAGACCAGAAGTCCAAACTCAGAATTACTGGGCCAAGTTCAAGGTGTTAGCGGGGGCCCCCCTCCTTCCAGAGGCTCTAGGAAGGAATGGGCTTCCTGGCGCTCACACTGCCTTTCGGTGGCTGCCAGCATTCCTTAGCTGTGAGCACCGCACACCAATCCCAGCCCCTGCGGGCCTCCTTCTCTTATACTCGTGAACACCCCCTCCGCCTCTCCTCTATTTAGGACACTTGTGATTGCCTTTAGGGCCCACCTGATAATCCAGGAGTGTCTCCCCAGCTCGAGGTCCTTAATTTAATCAGGCCTGCCAAGAGCCTCTTTCCATACAAGGTAACATTTACAGGTTTCCAAGGATTAGCATCTGATGAGGAGCCACGGTTAGGCCTAGTGCACGCAGGCAGCCTGCAACCCAGCCTCCGCTCCTAGGGAATTAACTCCCTGCAGTAAGTCTTGCACGCCAGCACCAGATGACAAGTATAAGAATATTCACAGCAGCGCTGTTTATGGTAACAAACAAAACTACTCAAATATCCATCCACAGGAGACTGGTTACACACTGTGATGGAGTCAAATAATGCAAAATGACACAGCGGTGAAAATAAATGAAGTATAGCTACACACATCAACATGGAAGGATCATACCACACATGTAGAATAGAGAAAAAAAGTGAGACCAAAAAATTACATAAGGCACACTACATTTATGTACTTAAAACACACAAAAGTAAGCTCTGTGATATTTGGGGTTGTGGGCATAACATGATAAAACAATAAAGACAAGCAAGAGAAAACGAACCACAAAATTCAGCAGAGTGGTTTCCTATGTGGACAGAGGGAGGGTTGGATGGTGGAACACACAGAGGGCTTTAAAAGGGACGGGTAAGAATCCATGTATTTCTCAACTGGGTTGGGTGCTGGGATCACAGGATATAAATATATTTATTAATATATTTAACTTAAATATATTTTTAATTTATTTATATATAATGAATTTATATATTAAATTTATTTGATGTGCTTAATTTATTGATTTATTTGCATTTACTTAATTTATTAATTTATTTATGTTATTTATAATTTATTTATATGCAAAAGTTCTACCCAAAAGATATATACCTTACATGTATATTTTTGAATACATTCTATATTTAATAGTAACAAACTGCTGTAATTCTTATCATTATTCCAGCCCTGAAAAGCAGGCCATGGTCACTATCCCCAGTGCTGCTAAGAACTTAGTGGTTTCTCTATAGAGATGCCCTCCTTGTATAATGACAGTACTCCCAGTACAAGGTGTGAATAGCTTCATATTTTTAGGACCAGTGCAAGCAGATGCACAAGCAAAGCTCTGGGTGAGGCTGTCGCCGCGCCGGCCTCTGGAAGGAGCTCTGGTTGTCTAGCGAGATAGACGTGTAGAGCAGAGACTCTTAAAGGGGGCGGGGGTGGGAAGGTGGACAGAGATTACCCCCAGAGGACATGTGGCAGTGCCCAGGGACGTTTCGGTTGTCACAAGTATAGAGGTGCTCCTGGCCCTCGCGGGACACACGACGCACAGGACAGCCCCCACCACGGAGAATCACCTGGCAGAGGTTGACAAACCCTGCCTACAGTACCCCTGGATTGAGGGCAGGCAGTAAACCTCACCACTGCCATCTGACGTGCACTGTGATGGCCCACTCTCCCAGGAGGGACACACAGGCCCCAGTTTGCAAAATTTGTTGATTCTCAGAATCATGCCCAGGAGGGATTCTAATCATATTCTCAATTAAAACATAAGTTTTACAGATATTAATAATTCTTACGTACCAGGAGGATGCTCATAGATTGTAAACTCCTCAAGAGGGCAGACTTAGATTCATTCATCTTTGTATCTTCTGCTAAAAATCTCAGTATGCTGTGAACTGTTTCTCCAAAAATAAGGCACAAAGCACAGCACCTGGCATGTAGTAAGCACTCCATAACTTTAATTAATATTATTTGAAAACAAATCTTTTCAAATTTATTTCAAACTCTGGCACTATAGCTTCCAACTTTGTCTATTTAGTTCCCTAATGTATCCCAAGCACCAGAGAACCTGGCACATAATAGGTGCTCAATAAATATTTGTTGAATGAGCAAATGACTAAACATGCTGCCTGGCAGTGCACGTGCAGCCCCCCAAACAAAACAAAACAAAACAAAACAAGGAAAGAAACAGGCACAGTAAAGCTCCGCTTCCAAGCACACTCCCAGGTCAGCTCTTCTACTTGACCTCATCTACTGGTCAATGTGAACAAGAAAGCTGAAATCAGTGTCATCCAGACTTTGATTAGAGATCAGAGGCGTTAGTTCTAAACCTGTGGCCTGTCACTGTTTGGCTGGGTTAGGCGAGCACGTGAGTATGCACCCAGTGACTACTCAATAAAAACAGCCGATGGTCATGGCTGACCACTAACTCCCTCTAAGAAACGCGGGGAATGCAGCATCTTCTTTGCCACTGAATCTTGTCCTCGTCCATTCCTGCTCACAGCTGTGCCTGACTAATTAAAACTGCCTGGAAACCTCGTCTATCACTTCACTGGTTATTTCTTCTACTAAATCAAAAGACTCCACTTTACAATTCAAATCCATCTGTCTCCCTCAGACTGGAAAGAACAAATGTTCAGAAAAACTAACCAACTAGCTAAAATTAAATGTACCTTTCCTAGCTAAAACTTAACATGTTGTTGGAGGAAGGGGGCAAGGATTATAAGGACAAATCACTAAAATGAAGGTACTACAAAGTTTAATCATATCAGGTACTCAGAGCTATTAGATACTCAGATATTCAACTCTGACCTTAGCAAATCAGGGACAAATCCAGAAACTCTTGGCTAAAATGTATTTACATCTAAAGGCAAAACTTTCTGATGAAATTAACATATGTCAAATATTACTCACCCAAAATATGACTATCAACCCCAAAGGTTTGCTCATCCATTTTCCTCTCAGTTGGACATTAGAAAGACTAAACTGACTCATAACCTATAGCTTCACTTTTGATACCTGAAATCTATACTAGCCATTTCTGAGCTATTGTTCCTGTCCCATGATCAGAAAAACGTAAGGAAAAAGAATCCACTTTTTCGGGCCTTTATCTGGAACCTATGAATTCAATTTCTAAGACTTTTACCAATCATTAAAGCAAAATACATAAAATGCCCCCTCTTCGTGCTGCTTTTGAATTCTATCACTTTTGAATAACATCCTTGCCTAGAACTGACACAGGATAAACACTCAAAAATACTCTACGACACCGAAAAAGACCTAGTGCCTTATGAATTTCAACAGCCAGAAGTTGCTTCTGTCACATTTTTTATTAATTCTTGCTGCCAAAGCCACATATGCCATGTTATACCTATGTTCTAAAATGTCACAAGATATCTAATGTTCAATTTCTCTTTCCAACATGACTTTCTACCAAAGGAATCCTTTCTTGGTAAGCAAAGTAAGAGACAACAAAATGAAGCATAAACCACAACCAAAAGAGTGTACATCTTGGAAAGTCATTTGAAACACAATGTAATTTACCACATCGATACACATTTTACTTACATCACTCTATATTACCCAGAGGTTACTGATAAAATGAAATATCAGATTCCTTTTTTTTTTTTGCAAGATTATATCACTAGAATTTTACAATTCATTAAAATTCTTTAAATTACAGGCAAAATCACATCCAAAGATGTCATTTTTCTTATTACACTGGAATACGCTGTATCAACTATAACAAAAAAATGTCCTATCAACTAAGGCTTAAAAATACTTTACTTACACAGATTTGTTGTAAAAGGGTTCAACTTGCATCCTTGAAGTTCAGGGCACACAATTAGCTAGTGACACTGACATTCTCTCAAAACTATACTCTACTACAAATTTTTTGACACTACTATGACTTTGACAGATACTACTGAATTCTATTTATAAATAAAGCAGTAGTCTTCAAATTCAATTCAACAGGCTTTATTTATGATGTGCCTTCTGATGTACAAAATATTAATAAGCACTGTGAGGATTCAGAAACATTTGGAGGTACAAAGATATTGATCATTGGTATTAGAGAAAACTGAAATCAACCTAAAATATCTATCAACATAAGTGCTAAATAATCTGGAGTTTAAAAGAATGAGGTTGAGCAATTCATTCATATTTATACACACACACTCACACAGACACATATATACAGAGGGTGCCAAAAAAATGTATACACATGTTAAGAAAGGAAAACACTGTATTAACATTACACTGATGGTAACCATTTTGAGCACCTCTTGTAACTGCAGAAGTCAAACGTGACTTGTATTCATCTTTTGTTGTTGGTATATATTGAATATTACAATTTTAATACAGTTTTTTCCTTTCTTCAAATGTGTATACATTTTTTGGCACCTCTGTATATAATACAGTATATGAATAAAGCTCTAAAATAAGTAGAAAAAAATCAAGTCACAAAAACATGCAAATAACAACACTGATGTTAAAAAAGACAATACTATATATCTTCTATAGGTATTGAATTGAGGTGAATCAGCCTGGCGGAGGCCAATGATGGCAGGGAGGCAATGGAACGGGATTTGAACAGAGTATCCTAAATATCTCTCCACAATGACTCCTGGAGGCAAGTTTGTAGATCATTTAACAATTTATAGTAATAAATGTTAATTTCCATTTACTTAGAACTGTCACTCTTGGGAAAACTTAAAAAATTTTAACTCCAAAGTGTTTCCAACTCTTTATGGCTTTAGCGGGAAAAATCAACAACCATCACAGAAATACCCTACAACGTCCTGTTCTAGTAAAACAACTAAAGCTGTAAACCATAATCTGCAGGAGTGTTAGAAGTGGTCGTGTGGTTTCTGAAACTTGGATGAGCATTAAACGTAAAGAACATGGCCTGGTAAACAGCTACAGTGTAAGAAATTAACAAGCCAACAATACCTCTGTCCAAAATACAATTCCAAAACTAGCTTACTCCGAGTTCACAGACAGCTCGGCACAGCAGAGGTACACATATACTAGTAATGGGAGACTGGAAACAAAACTAGTAGTAAATCTCTGGACTACCTCAAGTGTTTCCTACTGCATAGAAAATTTCTGGATGAAGAAAAAAATCAGGAACAATGAAACAATGCCAAAACAATAAACAAGACTCTAAATCCTATCTATAAGAACAAACAAAAACTAACCAACCAAAAAAAGCAAAAGCTTAATAATACAAGAAAAATAAAGGTAAATAGCAAAATAAGCAACTCGAGGACAATTAAGTATTTTACAAAAGAAAATTAGTAACTATATATTAATCACATTGTAACATTTGTCTAGAGATTGGAAGTAAATTCATAAATTAATGGAGTACATTAATTTATATTTTTCTTTCTTTTGTTTTTCAAAATTCTCTCAGAAGCTTCCATTCACTATGGTCCGTAATCTGGAAAATCATAGCATGAGGTAGGTAGGCAGCAGTGTTGTCCCCATTTAATAGACAAGAAACTGCTGGTTTCCTATTTTGTAACTACCAATTTATACTTCTTAATCCCTTCACCTTTTTCACCCAACCTCCCAAACCGCCTCCCATCTGGGAACCATCAGTGTGTTCTCTGTATCTATGAATCTATTTCTGTTGTGTTTGTTCATTTACTTTGTTCTTTAGGTTCCACATGTAAGTGAGATCACATGGTGTTTATCTTTCTCTGTTTGATTTATTTCACTTAGCATAATACGTTCCAGGTCCATCCATGTTGACACAAATGGTAAGATTTTATTTTTTATGGCCAAGTAATATTCCATTGTACATATTCTTTACCCAGTCGTCTACTGATGGGCACTTAGGTTGCTTCCATACCTTGGCTATTGTAAACAGTGCTGCAATGAACAGAGGATGTAAAGTACAGCATAGGGAATGTAGTCAATAACATTGAAATAACTATGTATAGTGCCAAGTGGGTACTGGCCTAATCAGGGGGCTCACTTCGTAAATTATGTGAATGTCTAACCGCTATGCTGTACACCTGAAACTCATAAAATAATACTGAATATCAACTGTAATTTAAAATTTTTTAAAGGGGAAGGGACGATGAAGAGGAATAAGAGGTTCAAATTTCCAGTTATAAAATAAATAAATCACGGGGATGTAATGTACAGCATAGGGAACATTGTCAATAATATTGTAATAACGTTGTACGGCGTCAGATGGTTATTAGACTTATCATGGTGATCACTTCTTTAGGTATATAAATGTTGAATAACTATGGTGTACATCTGAAACGAGTATCATATTGTATTTTAACTATATTTTAATAAAAAAACTTGTGCAAAGGAAAAAATTGTTTCACTTAATACAAAAAAGAACAGTAAACTGCTGGTTTAGAATATTAAGCCAATGGCCGAGGTGACTTCTCTAGTAAAGGGTGAAATGGGATTAAAAGGCAGTCTCTAAAGTCACACCACCAGTGTTCCCCACACATGCTAAGAACCTCCTTAGCACTGGTCAGAAAAACATACTGCACCCACATACCCTCCACCACCCATCACAGGTCCCAGGAATGGGTATGTTTAATAGGCATCCCAGTAATTCTTACCCGGTATGACTTGGAACACATTGTCCACCCCCGACTGCCACCCGAACATTCTTTTAAGATGACACCTATTACTGTACACACATTGGCCCTCATTACTAGGATGACCTGTTTAAATGACAGGTACTGCATTGTCCGGATCAAAACAAAAGAAAACCAAGACAACATACTACTGGCTGACGCTCCCTCTGGGATTCCGCAGAGAGAGAAATGACCACTCTATAACGTGAAGCAGGAGGCAAACCTATGTGGTGAGCATGCCACAGTTCCTGAATTTCTACAGCCTCCACAGTTTCTACATCTCTGAGTCACTGGAGGCTTATTTTCCCCAGCCATGAATTTGGAGGTTGAGAAAGAAGAAAGGAGCGGGGGAATGTGTTCAATGACAGCCCCACTCAATCCTTCCCATTTTTAAAATAGGAGAAAAGGAGACGTTGGAATTTTATATTCCTAAACAAAAGCTTTCCTAGTAGAAACAGGTTATCAATTATTTGGGTTTAGATTTTCATATATACACATAGACAGGAATTGGTGAGGTTCACAGCAAACTAGAAAACGCATGCCCCTCCTAAAGGCATTCAAATTCAAGTATTTTGAAAACTGCCTGCCAAACAAAACCTATCTGTGGGCTGAATTTGGCCTTCTGACAAGTTTGCAATCCTGTGGGCCGACATTCTTCCTATCTCAGGTTTTTCCCACAAATATATACATTTATTATATAAAATATATATTTTATTGTATAAAATATACATTTTATATAATAAATGTTGAATTTTAACCTCTCTTGCCAATTGCACTTCCATAAAGCTGAAAATAAATCTCCGATGGTAAATGAGTTGGCAACTGTCAAGCAGGCTCTTTGAAATAGGCAAGTCCCGGACTGGGACGAGCCTCGCGGCTGCAGAGAAAGGCAGGTAAAACGGTGAGCTTGCACTTCCCTCACCTACCACTAACCATCAATATGCACACTGATACTAGGAATGACACCGGACCCCAGGGGACAGAACTTGGAGCTATGAGTCCGAAGCTTCCTTCTAGTCCAACGGAGCTGCCATACACAGCACACGCTCCCCAGTCACTGGGGCTTCCTAACGCTGCGATGCTGGGGGCAGAAGGAGAGGGGCCCCGCGGCAGACAGGCGTTAAGAACTGCTGATTTAGAACATAAGGAGAGTATGTTGGCCCAAGCTGTGTTTGCTCTCGTGCCAATTGCTTGCCATATGAACTATAAACACATTCCATTTAAATGGATGACGTGTAATAGGACAATACACAGAATTCCCTGCTCGAGCTTTTTCAGGCTGTCACCTCATTGGCTCTGCCAAGTCCTTGCTCCAGGCTGGGGCAGAAATAGTCCACTTCTTAGTTTGGACAGACCCTAGAGATAAAACGGTGGTGCACAGTGAGCATAAAGGTGGAATGTGTTTAAAGACTAAGATTCTCATTGCAGGCGGACATTTTTTTTATTTATGCAAATCATTACAGCACAGAGAAAAGTTCTGACTGCTTTGAGATGAAGAAATAAACTAGACTAACACAAGAAGTGTTCCGCAAGGGGATGCACGAGGAGGACCATATATTTATTTTATCTGGGTGACCCTGGCCTCTTTCTATTTTTGTAAGCAAACCTTAATGCAGGAATTAAGGAACTGGTCAGTTTTATGGTTAAGAAAAATAAGCCTCATCAAGGAGATTCCAGTATGTCCTTCACATAAATTTTATGATGCTCCTGAAAGTTGTATCAAACCGAACTGTGGGTCAAAAAACTTATATTCACTAAAATGTTAAGTAGCGCATAATTCTATTTTTAAAATATGCATATTTATGGTTTATATATAAATGTATGTGTGTACAGATACTGTGAATTTATAGAGAGAGGGGGGAGAGAAAAGAAACAGGTTCAAAATGTGAACAGTGGAGGAATTATGGTTGATTTTTATCTTTTTTTCTTATCTTTAGTTTCCAAGCTGTGTTCAATAAGCACAAACTGCTTTGAATGGGGTCGGGGGAATGGATATATCATGGAAGAAAAATACTTAAAATTTAACATTAGGTAAATAAAGCAGGCTACAATTCAAAAACTAAAATTGTTTCACTAATTTAAAAAAACACACAAAACTATACATACAGAAGCCTAGAAGGAAATAGCTCTAAATCAACATTTAAAAAAATTTGTCACATGATATTTCCATGGCAAGTTATTCTGCAAAGAGGTCTAACTGGCAAAGATAAGCCATGCTTCTTGGGAAAAAAGAAATCAGACGAAACATCGAGTTTCGTTTCTCTCTGGTTATCTCAATCAATGTGTCCATGCTGAGAACAGATGGCAAAAGAACTTGGTCCAGAATTCACCTGCAGCAGTACAAACATGGTGGTCAGCAGGAAATACATTATTCTTAATTTTAACCTTTTCCTAGGTTAACTGTTCCTGGAGTGTTATGGACTAAAAATGGGTGAGCAAGTGTAGGAGGATTTTATTTTTGGCAAGGGCTGAGGACAAAGGAGAAAAACGAATTTGATTAAAGAAGCCTACTTAATTCTAGAAAAGCAATACAGTATGCTGGGAATACCTTGAACAATTTTATATTTCTGAAAATTTTTATTTATTTATTAAGAAAAGGCTTTATTTTTGTATCAGATGTCTTTCTAGACTCAAAACCCAAAATAAGCATGCCATTCTCGAAACCTGCTAATAGGAGGTAATAATCATTTCTGAGGAAATAGCATATGTTGTTAGAAAAAAATATTTTTGTGTGTAACTTTTCTGGCTTTGATTTCACTGATTTGGAGAGCGGCGCTGTCGTATTCTCCTAAGCTTCTAAGCAGTCTAGTACAAGTTCCAAAATTTGCTGCTTAGAGGTTTACAGTGCCTACCTTGTTTTTCTTTCTGAAGGCAATGAAGCCCGTAAAGTATAAGAGGTCCTGCCTAATCTCTCGGTATGTTTTTATCTAATGAACTTCAGTGTTCTTGGATGCATTTTTCTAGGCTTCAAAAAAGGAAACATCTTTAGTGTCCCTCAAGTGAATAAGACTTTATTTCATCCTAAGGAAAAAATCAGCCAATTGAAAAAGCTTAAGGCTCTCAGCAAGACACACCGTTCCATTTCATTCTCCACAACAGTCTGCTCTGATTTGTGATGCCAATACTTTTGGCCACAGGTCACAGCAGCCATTGTTCTCCTGGTTATTCAACCTTCCGCTGAGGGGCTGGGTCAACTCTTTTGGCGAACATGGCAGCTCAGTCAACTAGAACCAAATGCTAAGTTGTGATTCAAGCTACATGAAGGGCCTTTTCGTTCCCCTAAGAAAGAGAAGGATTCTGTGTCAGAAGTCCAACAGGGAACGGCGGCATACATCATCACCTGCAGCCATCAGCCACCTCATTTCACAGGCTAGCCGTCAGAGCAGTTCGCAGAAGGGTTTATTTTTCTCTGTCCTGCAGATTTGAAAGATCTGAGACCAGCTTTCTGTGTAGATGCATCCAGTAGCCAGCCATGGCTCACCCCTCCTGACTCACTTTATTCATGTTTACAAAGAGTTCAAATCTCTTGCTTCCAAAGTAATACAAGCTTACTGTAAGGACGCCCGCATGCACGACGGGGAGAGGACTCCGCACCCGCTCTGACACACTATCGCCGCGCACCAAACACGCCAGGGTGGGGTGTGTTTAGTGTCTGCCAGGACACAGATAAGGGCGGACAGCAGGGCCTCCCCTGCTATCGCAGAATGCAGCTTCCCACACCATGGAGAGCTACCCTAGGTGACCAATGTAAGTCATCTTTTCATAGTGAAAAACCAGGTGGGTGGTTTAGGAAAGAGGACTATTTAAGCAGGTACCCCAACAAAGACGACTCTGGAGATTCCTAGATCTATCTATACACTAGAAATTTCTAGGCAAAGAGGTAAAAGGGAAAGGTTTTAATTTAGTATGTTTAGTGTTTTTTTCCCCTTTAAAACCACAGGTAATCATGGGAGATCACAACCGAGTATTTCTACATATTTTATGCCATATTGCTTTAAACTGTGACAATGCACAAGAAAGGTTTCATTACCAAGGGCATCTTATGTACCTACTTAATAACATAGCTTAACAGATAAAATACTACTCAGTGTGTTTAAGAGGCAACAATCCTAATACAAGCTACGTCAGTCACCAATCTTTCTGCTCCCCAGATTTCCTGGTCTTTACATCAAAGACAGAATGACCCATAACTGGCTGCCTCTCGGAAACGTGAATAAAGTGCATGCCTAGTATGCGCTCTCTCATACATTGGTGCATGAGTTCAATTGAACACATATTCAGAAAACGTAACACACTGTGGGTAGCAAGAAGGCTGAGGAGCTCCCATTCACAAACACACACACAGTTACGGGGAAATTGAGAACCTTTCCCATTTAGAAGCTTTTTGTTTTTATATTATAGAATGCCTAGCTCTTAAAATATATCAGGGTATATGTCAGTTTCAATATGACTTGAAAACAAGAAAATCATCAACACACATAGGACATCTGTGCAGTTTAGGTCCTTTAAAAGTGAAAACATAAATAAAAAACAAAAAGAATGACTCCGAATAAGATCACTAGGTACAACGCTTGTTAGCCTGGGAGTTTAAGTCAACTGTTTAAACATCCTAGTCACCCTCACCTTCCTAAGTTAATGGAAAAAGCCTAAGAATGGGAAGGATGGAAAGAAACAGCCAAAGAAAAGACTTACTATGTTAGATGAGTGAATTCCTATCACTGAACATTACATTACATAGAAAAGGAAAAACTTGTAAATATGCTTTTTGGGGGTAGATTTTACTTCATGAAGCTGCTGAGGATGTTATTTTTGTTTTTAGATGGTATAGCGATATATTGTGCGGAGTTTCCATACGCACAGAAACTACACTTTACAGTAAGGCTATCGTCGATCTGAACTTTTCTTCTTGATTTCTTTCTACTATTTACTTGCAGCCATTCAAATATGTTAGAAAAAATGCTGAGAAACTCTGAGAAAGGATGAGAGGAAACAGTAAGGAACATCACCGATCGAAGACTTGCCAAAGTGTGATTTAGAGCAAAAACACCCATCTCTCCCCCTATTGCCTCATAGCAGGTTTATCGTAAACTTCTCAGAACAAAATTCATTCAGATTCACTTTAATTATTTAAAAAAATACATTCAAAGTTCCAGTTTTAGGACTGGGTTGTGAAACTTGAACAGGATGGATTATGATCTAAGAAAGGGGAGAAAACCATATAAACTTTGAGAACATTTAACACCTTGAAATCCAATCCCAAGAACCCAAAATCTTTTGACGATTCCTCACTCGAGAAACTTAACCTACCAAAGTCTTTCCTTACTATATCCCAGAGCAGCGTTCGATCAGTAAGACTCGCATCAATGATACAATCAATGACAGTGAGAAAGAAGCCAGGGAGCTGTACTGTCCCTTCTGCCTGTGCTTTGAGGCTTCCCGTCTTCTTCCATTGGCTCCAGACAATCTTTTTCTGTGCCTTTATTTCTTCAGGAAATGAGTTTTCTTTATACAGCGCTTTGCTTTTCTGATTATGGCCTAAAAGCTTTGTTCAATCTTACAGTGAATCCGTCAAACGTGGAGTTTTTTTGAAAGGAAAAAAGCTCTATTTCTCTTGTTTATGATATCAAATTGGTGTGACCATAAGGTAGTGAAATTTTCCTGGCCTTCTGTAATGCAGGGTCTCAGCTCCCACTCCGCGCACAAGAACACAGGATATGGTGAGGCCCAAAAAGGAACAGCAATGGAGCCATAGATAGGGGGTTCATACCACTATATTCTCCATGGCGGCTGGTCGAGACACAAAAAGTAGGATCCACATGATCCGCAATCCACAATCAGCTTGCTAACCGCACTTACTAACCGCAATCGGCACTTGCTAGCGTAGCCATGGCAGTTATATCAGTGGCTAATGGCTAACTGGTTACAGCTGACGGCCATCTACTACCCAAGCCAGCACCTTTCCACGTGAGGCCGAGAGCCTGGAAACTGCTCTCTGGGACTCCGTCCCTACACCTTCTCGGGAGACTGAAACTTCATTTGTCTTCTGGAGGTAAACTGGGCTATACTATGAAAAAGCACATAAAGCACCGTCTGACTAGAACCACATCTTTTCTATACCTGAAAACGTAACTAACATGAATGATCAGTTTGAAGGCTTATTTTTCAACTGGGTTATGTGTCAATTTAGTTTAGAAACTGAGAGGGGAAGGGACCATCACTATAACCCTTTCAGGACAGGAAGCTAGAGATTTAGAAAAGGTACCATGTCTATTTTACCAACATTTCAAATCCTAGACAAAAACTAGCTATAATCACTCAGATAATAAATGTAAGTTGGAGAAGTTGGATTTTAAAGTAATTAAAACATGGGGCAGCCAGATGGCTCAGTTGGTTAGAGCACGAGCTCTCCACAAGGTTGCTGGTTCAATTCCCGCATGGGATGGTGGGTTGTGCTCCCTGCAACTGAGATTGAAAACAGCAACTGGACTTGGAGCTGAGCTGCACCCTCCACAACGAGACTGAAAGACAACGACTTGGAGCTGATGGGCCCTGGAGAAACACACTGTCCCCCAATATTCCCCAATACAATTTTTTTTTAAGTCATTAAAACATGAGTATCACCTGGCCTCCCTTCTGTCTACAGAATGCATTCCTAAGGGATAGAAAGGAAGGCAGGGAGGGGTGCAGCCCGGCCCAGCCCAGAGCTGAACCTCATTCAGGTCATCTGCACAACAATACACAAAGCCCCACAAGGATTTGGCCATAAAATAACACAGCCATGTCACAAAAAAATCCTCTGCTCTATTTACGCACTTGAAACACGGGAGCAAAGGAAAACAACGTTTTTAACTATCAACCTGAGTTTTAAAACAGAGGGTAACTTTCACTGATCCTCAAAAACTCAACAGCAGAAACGGGTACGTGGCTCATGATGAGAGACCTTGTCTGCAATGATGAAACCCAGAATTTCGACAAGCGAGTCAGCTGCCAAAAGGCTGGAAGCATCACGGATTTCATGTCAGCAAACATCCGTGACACGGAGGAAGTCCTTGCCTTAGCCCAGACCAAAACAGAATGAACGACAGCGCTATGCAAACAAGCAGAAGGATTTCCTAAGAACTGAGAACCTGGCTGGACAGCTCCGACTAGTAGCCGCCACCATTTCCAGTGGAAACTATGCTGACCTCTCTAGCCGGCAATGTTACCTTGCCAACTCTGCAGTTCCAAGGACCAGCACATGGCTTCATTAGTCAATGGGCAACGTAAGAACAGGTGACGGATCTCACAGGTACCTTCCTAGGCAAATGGATATTTCATCAAACCCGTACTATTTCTCTCAATTCTAAACATGCTACCTGAGAGAAAAGGCTCTGAAATTATTAACACACCTGCAGACTTAGTTCTGCTCATCTCTCTCTTAGAACTTACTAGACCATGGAAAGAGTGCCGGTTTCTTGTCTTTCCTATTTCCCAAAATGTGGCTTTTCCTTGGGTTTCAAAAATGACTGCTGAACAGAGATAAACTGAGTTATTTTAAGAAACTATGACCAGATCCTTTCATGCGTCAAAGCAAAGTCCCAAAATAAATTCTAAACTTTGACTTGGAAAAGTTAGGCAAAACTCCATTTCCTGTTCATTCCCTTAGATCCACCTGCTTGCTAATAATATTACAGAAATATAACTTTTAAAATGTGAAGGGTAATTTTAATCTCATCAGCCGGCATTTGCCACAATGTAATATGCACAAGACAGGATTAATAATAGTGGTTCTTTTTTCTGATGTTCTTCAGCCTGTCTCCTAAAAGAGACAGAAACGGGGAAACCAGGGTGTGATTCAAATGTTCCCATTAAAACCAGGAAACAACACTTCGAATCTCAAATTATTTTGAATTATCACTACAAAACTACTCTCAACCATGGTGTATGTTGGTGATTTCAAGTCCTAGCCGTGTTTCCCCGAAAATAAGACCTAGCCAGACAATCAGCTCTAATGTATCTTTTGGAGCAAAAATGAATGTGACCTAATATTATATTATATTATATTATATTATATTATATTATATTATATTATATTATACTATATTATACCCGGTCTTCTAGTAAAATAAGACCGGGTCTTCTATTAATTATTGCTCCAAAAGCTGCATTAGAGCTGATGGTCCGGCTAGGTCTTATTTTTGGGGAAACATGGTAGTTCAGCTTCAAATATTGCAGACATTAAGAATTTGTGCCTTGTAAAAATAAAAATGAGGCTCAAAACAAAGAGGAAGCTGCCCTACAGATCAAATATTTATTCTATGTTTAACTAAGCATAAGATTAGGGCTGTTCCAAATGGGATTTTAAAAAAATAAAATGTGTCATTCCATTTCATTATATGGATAAAGATTTATCCTATTACAGTCTGCACATGGCATCACATAGAGATGCATGACAGCACCAAGCAAAAAGCAATCCCTTCAGGTTTCTCAATATTCAAATCATTTTTTAAATTTGCCAAAATGAGATCTAATAAGTCAAAAAGATCTCATTTCTAAAGATTCTTGGATTGTAAACAAAATTTTTAAAGAGGTGACATCTGAAGAGTGGCTCAGTCCCTTTCTTTAACCTTAAATGTGGAGTGGCAATTTCATGATCCTGAGTTGGATGAAAAATATGTCCCTCGCACCTGTAAAGGAAACTAACAGCTTTTGATAGTCTTTATTATATTACATATAAGCTCAACTACAATTGGATTCAGTTTAAAAAACCAGGACAAGATTACTCTAATTCCAAAGAATAGCCAAGGCTTGCTAAAACTTAGCAAAGCAAAGGGCCGTTGCATGCGGCATTAAATTGCATCGAAATGGGAATGCTAAATAATATTACAACTACGCATTTTCCAATAGCTGAATGGCATGAGAAACTGACAAAAGCCCCAGTGATTCTCACTAGATCTTTCCCTGCTCTTATCCTAGAAAATGTTACATAAATACTGCCATGATATATTTAAATATTTAAGGATATGGCTAACTACCAAAAAGTGTAAGTTCCTTCAACCTTGCTGAGCTCAGGGTACAGTAGCACATTAAATGTTATGAAATATCTCCAAGAATCAGTGCAAATATGCATTACATTTCTACTGTGTGTAACTCTCTTCAAAGCATAAGCCAAGTTTAAAAAGAAAAAACGAAACTACTTATATTTGAAAACCAGCAGTGCCAATCGGAATCACTTCATTTCTATAAAATGCTTCATTTATCTGCTACTCAGATATCTAACATCATCACCCAAAATAAATGCAAACTTTTAAGACACAAAGGAAGCTATCAGTGTTTGAAAGCCTACTATGTGCCAAACAGTGCTAGGTATTCTGTATCAGTACTTCTCAAACTATCTGTGGTGAAAGACCTTGTTTTTGATCCATTGCAGAACAACACTTTTGTAAAACAGGATAAAAATCAATTACGACAAAAATAAAGTGGAAAAAAAAGACACGAAATACAAGTCTTGAGTTTTATTATGTTCAACATATAAAACATTAGTTGAGCAACTGTTACAAAGTTTCTAAATGCTTACTCTCAATTTCTGTACTTACTATCATTATGGGTGACAGTTTACAGTATATGGACCACACTGAGTATCACTGCTCTTTATGCAACCTATTTAACTTTCCAAAGTAATTTTAAAAGCCTCTGAGTTCTTAGTAATGATCATAATAGGCTAAAGGGAAAAAAGCTGGGTTAAATGATCTCAGGATCCTTTTCAGCCCCACAATTTCTATGATTCTGAATGCTGAAGATGTGATATGACTGGTAAATAAAACGCTCGTTGCCTAATGACACACCAACGGAGTGACTACAAGAAGAAAGACCATTAAAAGAGGGGGAAATAAGCTCAGAGAAAAGGAGTAAGAATGAAATAGGCTTCAGACACCAACAGCGAGGAGATGTAGCCAAATAAGAGGAATGAGTCACCAACCACCACAGCATTTATTTGGGGGCACCCAGGGTGGGGGTGCAGCACTGTTACAAATCAGTCTCTGCAAAGCAGACACAGTTAAAATTCAATCTAAGACATGAAAAAAATTTAAAATATCTTTTAAGAACATTGTTTAGCAAAGACATATGTAAAAAAAGTAAGAGTTCTATCAAAGAAATTAAAACATTAAGTAGCACTCCTAGATTCGCTGTTTCAGAGTCCTTATCATATTACTCTTATGTCACTTATAAAATGCTCGTGTATGGTCCGGTGGAATAATACAGTTCTAAGCTTCCAGTAGGAGCTCGTTAAATATCTACTAAAATGTGTTTTACTCTTTAAGTGCAAAAGCCTCACTGTTCTCATCTCTAAAAGATAATTCCTGTGCTATGTATCTCACAAGATTATTTTCAGAGGAGTAAAACAATGTGATTAGTTAGACAAAATATGACTCATCCATAAAATAAAATATTATAACCTAGTAAAAAGCATTATGTACATTATTCATAGTGATATGAAAAATATCTTTAAAATAAATTGTTTAGCGTAAGGGACCCATAGCATATAAAGTATGATGCCAATGATAGAATATTAAAGAGGGGGTGATAATATATGTGCATGTTTGTCTCTGGCCATAGGAAAAATGACCAACTCATGACCAGAGAAAAGAAGCTCAAACACTTTGAATTATTACTGGTGATACCAAAAAGATTCATTCAAACCATGTGTAAAGAAAATTTAGGAGGTATCAATTTCTCACTGTGACTAATGCCAGAAAATCCTGCGTTTCCACAAAAATAAGACCTAGCCGGACAATCAGCTCTAATGTGTCTTTTGTAGCAAAAATTAATATAAGACCCAGTCTTATTTTAATATAAGACCGGGTATAATATAATATAATATAATACAATACAATACCGGGTCTTACATTAATTTTTGCTCCAAAAGACGCATTAGAGCTGATTGTCCGGCTAGGTCTTAGTTTTGGGGAAACACGGTCTCATAAGGCTGCAAGAAAAGAGACAGAGATCCAAAGTTACATTTGCTAAAAAGAAATCATTTGTGTCATGGCCCTTGTGGTAAGAAAGACGCTTACCCATCACACACCTGCTGTAGATTCTATAGTATAAGAACTGCTACTGAAAGGGGGTCCCTGGACCAACAGCACTGACATTACCTGGAAGCTGGTTAGAAAGTCACAATCTCAGGTCCCAGCCAGGAGCCACTGAATCAGACTGTACATCTTAACAAGATCCCTAGATGGCTGATACGTACGTAAAGTCCTGAGCAGCACTGCTGCAAAACCCAAGGAGAAAGAGTAAGGAAATGTGCAGAGGTGCAACAATGGATTTTCCTTGATTGATGGAATAGGGACGGCTTCTCCTATGAGTGAAGTCACACGGACAAGAGGTTGCAATGATTCTTTTCCTCCATATTCTAGGAAGTATCTAGTATAGCTTTAAAACATAAAAATAGCAAAACTAGTTTTATGCTCTACAAAGTTTCCGTCATCAAAGAAATAATGTGCCAAAAGACTTTTTGTTTGAGGCATCCATCATTCCCAAAATAAAGTACTCCTGAGGGTCAATCCTCCTTGACCTTATATTCCCAACAGAAAAAAAAATAAAAATAAAAAAATGAGAGGTTAAGCCTACGGAGAAGGGAAGATATTAGAGTATACAAGAGAAAATATGAAAAAATATTAGGTTGGTGCACAAGTAATTGCGGTTTTTGCAATTATTTTTAACCTTTTAAACCACAATTATTACTTTTGCACCAACATATAATTAAGGTACCCCTTTTGTGGAAAAAAAAAATCATTTAAATTCAATCTGGGGAAATAACTTATACTTGGTCCTATATGTCTCTCGCGAAAATAACCAATAATATTCCTCCTTTTGAAGACAAGATCAAGACACAGTACATACTATCATTCAACTATACGAATAAAGACAGCATCTTAGCTTTCTAGGTTTTAAAAACCGAGGGACAATGTCTATTCATTCATGACCGTGATTTCAGAATGCAACATCCAACAAAAGCATCAGGGATCCAACACTTGAGTGAATGTTTCAATGTCAAACATTTCTCCCCCTACATATTTTCATTATATGCCATATGCCAGTTGTTATTCTGGGTGCTTTACCCAACTTATCTCATTCAGTCTTCTCATTTACCCTCACAGGAGGGCATTTTATAACCAAGGAGTGGAAGTTCTGATAGGTGGCAGAGCTGGGCTAACACCTGCCTCCGAGTCAATGCCAAAGAGGGCTCGCTCTCTGGGTGTCCACATCCCCTGAAGACGCCTACTTTTTGAGGTTCCTAGGTATTTGTCACTGACGCAGTATACCATCCTTCTTTAAATCCCAGAGGGCATGATATTCTGTACAGCCCCACATGTTAACGTGTAGACAAAAAAGGGGCCACACACTAAACCTGACAGGCGCAGGGGAGGGCTGCATCGTTAGAAAGTCACATGTAAACTCAGAGAATGAAAGTAACCACATAGGACGGTCTGAACATAAAATGTCCTAACTAAAAGCAGGTCATGGCCGGTAGTCACATCCTGGGCCTGAAGCTTCCACGACAAAGGTCAATCTTTACCTTAAGTGAACCTGTCTATTGTCTTTTTGTGTCTAAGAGACCATACCCTTGGAATGTCAGAGTAATCCCTTTTTCCAGACCCCTCAGGGCACAACCCTCCACACCAGAACACGAGACCACAGAACCCCTCATTGTTATCTTGTTCCCCGAATAACCTCTCTACGTGCTACAAAATGTTCTTTGTTAACTATCCTGTGACTACGAATGTAAAAGAAGTATGTGTCTCTCCATTTTACTTTTTATCCAATCCCAGAGATTTCCCCGCTCAGCTTTCTCCCACCCGTTTAATCTACCACCAATGGATTTCATGTAACCCCCCTTCTGTCTCCTCCTTCGAATCTAATGTATAACATAAGCTGCAAAACTGCCATTCTCCGGAGCATTTTCTTAATCCGTTGAGATTTTGCTTCCCGGCAATTGTCCGTTTGGCTCAAATAAACTCATTAAACTTCTCTACAGGCTTGGACGTTTCTTATGTTGACACATGCATTCTAAAAACAACAGGCAAAGAAAGAGCCACACGATACGTACAGCATTGTGTATGCATTTAAAAGCCAGTCCTGTGCAACATATATGTTTATGATGTAAGTGCATGTTTAACTCCAGAAGCAGAAAGGGTAATATTTTAGCACCAAACAGAACTATCTAGAGAAAGGTGCGTCTGCAGAATCAGAATTTGGGAGAACTGTTCTAGGTCTAGTTAACTCTATATGTCCCCAGTTGTTTAGGAATTACTGCACAGTCTTGCAACCAGACAACCTTTGAACTAAAGTCCCCTGTCTCCTTTGGCAGGACACTTGAAATATCTATCTGCATTCTCTGGAACTGGGTTATGGACGTAACTATACGTATCTGCTTATAAAGATTCATTGTTTTAGTCATTTCAGAGCTTCCCCACTGGTCTGCTAACAGAGCTAAGGCAGCCCTTGGTAACACGGCTGTTTGTTTTCTAACATGGTAAGTGTCTACGTATTTCATATTTAATATCTCAAAAACACTACCTTTATCACCTGCGTGGACTCAAGGCCTTGCCAGTCAATAAAAGCTGGTAAACAGACATAGTTCACTGAAGACCCTGAAAAAAGTAATCTACATGGAAATGTTCATAATAAATAGAATACTGGTCAAGTCACTATTTAACCATAGAGCAACTAAGTTGAACAAAAATCCATTCAAATTCACTAAGTTTTTTAAATGATGATCAAAGCAAGGTATTTTCAATTAACTCCATCTAATCTAGCTGTTTTCAGAAGTCTCTCAGGAATGCATTATTCTCTAATTAAAATTCATTATGCTCTATACAAAATCAAAGGTCTTAACCCCATATGGCTTATCCACATTGCAGCATCACCAACATTTATTACAACTCTTGGGATGTGTTCTCTTTTCTTATCTAAAAGGCAAAGCATAACTGCAATGAAAATTCCTAAAGTCTCACCTGAACTACTTTAGCTCATCAAGAATAACGACCTAGGGGTGCCGATGGCTCAGTTGGTAGAGCGTGAGCTCTGAACAGGGTTGCCAGTTCGATTCCCACATGGGCCAATGAGCTGCGCTCCTGCAACTAGGTTAGAGGAAAACGACTTGGAGCTGATGGGCCCTGGAGAAACGTACTGATCCCCAGTAAAAATTGAAAAAAAAAAAAAAAGTTCATCTTTAAAAAAAAAAATTTTTTTTAAACCCTACCTATTCTTATCTTATTTCCTATTGACAAATTTTTCCTCACCTATGTCCTCAACTCATGATATTATTCATTAAATCACACTTTTTTACATTTTAAACACCCTTTTTAATATTCAGTTCAATCAACATCCAATGTTTGCGCTCTGTATTAGTTGAACTACTATATTAGTAAGGACTCAATGATGTACAACATGAAGTGGCTGCTTTCAAAGCGCTTGTAATAATAAGGTATGCAAATGAATAACATCTGCATATGGCCAGGCTATGGGAATACAGAAGAGAGGGTATATCTTGAAGGACAAAGAGTAGGAGGCTTCCGAAGTAGAGGTGGGGTTCTGCACATCAATGGAACCCCATGAACCAAGACTGCAGGACAGAATGTAGAAAGTGAGTCTGTAAAATATAGGGTCCCTGGGAAGAGGTGGGGGGGAGTGATGAGATAAGACTGGAAAGGTAGAATGGAGCGGAATCATAGGTACCTCAAATTATGATTTTATGTTGCAGAAAATGGAAAGCCACTGAAGGTTTTTGCAAAGAGGTAACATAGCTGTGCTTTAGGAAGACTACTCTGGCCGCCGTGTGAAGGCTGGGCTGTGCAGTTCTTATTTAAAATAGCTAATGTCTCGGGGTGGCAGCATAGCTCAGTTGGTTAGAGCACGAGCTCTGAGCAACAGGGTTGCCAGTTCGATTCCCACATGGGCCAGTGAGCTGCGCCCTCCGCAACTAGATTGAAAAACCAGATTGAAAAACAGCAACTGGACTTGGAGCTGGGCTGCACCCTCCACAACTAAGACTGAAAGGACAACAACTTGACTTGGAGCTGATGGGTCCTGAGGAAAAAACAAAAACAAAAAAACACACTGTTCCCCAATAAAGTCCTGGAAAATACATACTGTTTCCCAATAAAGTCCTGTTCCCCTTCCCCAATAAAATCTTTAAAATAAAATAAATAAAATAAAATAACTAATGTCTCCAAGATAACAGGTTATTACATGCTACCTAAAGCAGAAGTATAGTGGAAAATCTCTCAGAAGAACTGAATTAGAGTCATAATTCTAGCACTAACTAATCGTATGACCTTGGACAAATCACTTCGCTTCTCTAAGCCTTTTTTTAAAAATAGTATCTCCGTAAACAAAGCTGCAATGAACATTGGCGCACACGTGTCTTTATCTCTAAATGTTTTACGGTGGCCAAGACATGGAAACAACCAAAATGTCCTTCGATAGATGAATGGATAAAGAAGTTGTGGTACATATACACAATGGAATACTATTCGGCAGTGAGAAAAGATGATATAGGAACATTTGTGACAACATGGATGGATCTTGAGAGAGTAATGCTGAGCGAAACAAGTCAGACAGAAAAAGCAGAGAACCATGTGATTTCACTGATATGTGGTATATAAACCAAAAACAACAAAAGAACAAGACAAACAAATGAGAAACAGAAACTCATAGATACGGACAATAGTTTAGTGGTTGCCAGAGGGTAAGGGGGGTGGGGGGGGAGGTGAGGGTAAGGGGGATTGAATATATGGTGATGGAAGAACTGACTCTGGGTGATGAACACACAATGGGATTTATAGATGATGTAATACAGAATTGTACACCTGAAATCTATGTAATTTTACTAACAATTGTCACCTCAATAAATTTAATTAAAAAAAAAAAAAAGAAAGTAATTGTTGAAAAAAAAAAAAAAAAAAAAAATAGTATCTCCTCTACTGCCTCATAGAATCACTGAAAGGATAAAGTGAAAATGGTTTATACAGAGGTTGCCAAAAAACTATATACACATTTTAAGGAAAAAAACGTATTAAAATTATAATACTCAATACACACAGATAGCAAAAGATGAATACAATTCACATTTGACTTCTGCAATTACAAGAGGTACTCAAAGTGGTTACTATCAGCGTAATTTTAATACAGTTTTTTCCTTTCTTAAAATGTGTATACATTTTTTTGGCACCCTCTGTATGAAACCCCCCAGGAAGGCTTGCTGGCCATAGGTCTCTGTCACAACTACTCAACTCTATGTTGTAGCATGAAGGCAGATAACATGTGACCAATTGTCTACTTATGTTCCAATAAAACTTTACTTACAAAAACAGACAGCTGGATATGATCGTGAGGACCACAGTTTGCTCACTTCTGTATAGAGAAGCATTGTCCAATAGAAATATGTGGAACACATATGGAGTTTAATATTTGCTAGTAGCCACTTTTAAGAACGTAAAAAGAAACCAGTGAAATTAATTTTAGTATGTTTTAAATTAAATAGTATATTTTACTTAACCAACCAATTATATCCAAACGCTATCATTAAAATATCTCACAATTTATATATTAGTGAGATATTTCACATCTTTTTTTGCATGAAGTCTTCAAAAATCTGGTATGTATTTTACACTTTCAGCACATTTCAATTCAGACTAGCCACATGTGGGTAGTAGCTATCAATTGGATAGCACGGTTCTAGAAGCTATTTAAGTAAAACTATTCAACTTTGACAATACAAACATAAAATAACAATTTGAGGAATATAAGAAACCACAAGCATATAATTGTATTCCATAGAGAAGATGAAAGCAAAATGAGTTTTTGATTTTAAAAACAATGTTTCTCCTGGGATAGCAACTGTTACTGCTTGAGGCCACCTGTTTAAAATGGTTTGTTAGCAGCAGTATAAGATAGTGATATAAAGCATGTTAATGAATTCTTATTCACACAGCTTCAGTTGACCAACATTCTCCCCAGACAAAGGGGAAAAAACCTAAAGCTGTGGTGAACAAAAAACTTCTATTTTCAAAGAATTGCTTGTCACTTTGTAGCAGATATTCTATTTTCTTTTAAGAATATAGCTTCCTTGTTAATGATACCATGTTTGGCAAATGGGCAAAAATCAGATCACCCAAGAAAACTATTACTAGCTAACAGTTTGCAGTCAGTAGGTAATGGAAAAATTTGTAGGAGGATAACATTTTCTACCACAGGAAATACTAAGTAGTTTTTAAAATGTGGCCACTTTTATTTCAAACAATTGTAAAGTATGCTGGTCTTCAGCAAACGTCAGCTAAAGAGGGGAGGGGTTTGGAGAAAGACTGTCTATCTCAGGGGCCCTTAACCTTTTACAGTTTTGAAGCCTGTCGACCCATCTCAGGTAACATTTTTTTAAATGATTTTTTTTTTTTTAAAGGAGGTGCAGCACCATACTCTAACCAACTGAGTTAACTGGCCACCCTTCAGATAACATTTTCAAATGCACAAAATAAATACATGGGATTATAAAAAACCAATTAGAGTACATTGAATGAAATAGTTACAAAAATACTTTCTAAAAAAAATTGTGATGTCCATATGAGCTTCATTATTAGTAAATTGAATAACAAGATGTAATACTTAACATAATTTCTAAGTGACGGTGCACATAAACAATATTTCAAGATCTGTTCAACAACTGTAATAAGATATGAAAATATCTATGATTTCTATTGGTTACAAAGTCACCGATATTGCCAATGCTACTAGAGTCTGCCAACTACATTCATAATTGAAAGAAATGCCAAAGGTAATAAAGAAATAATTTTCCCCTCCAAGTTCACATACACCCTGAATTCTATCCATGGATCCTATGGATTTCTGAATCCTATTTGGGTTCAGAATCCCTGAGGGAAAAGAAATCTTTCGTTATTATAATCTCATCCAAAACATGCTTCCTTCAAAGTTCCCCAAATGTGTTTTTACCTTTCCACTCATTTGGCTTCTTTCTAGATTAAATAGAAAGCAGTTGTCTTTCAACTGCACCACATCTGGATCGTCAGGAAGGAATCAGTATCAAGACATAGAGAAGGCAATTCTTCTATTATGTACCACCGCTTTGATGAAAAGTACGTTGACAGAGAGTCTCCTTTTAAATTCTTAATTATTTTATTTCAACAGTAAGAAAAGCAAACATATCAACAGAGATAGGAGGTCCAGATTTGCCAGCCTGTCCTGTAAATAGCTACATCTGTTATATTAGACTGTTGGTTTGAAATCAGTGATGGAAACTGCAGAGCACAAAGCAAATACGGTAAACAAAGATCTATTACAAATATGCACTGAATGTTAATGTTTTGTTAGTATAAAACCACCACTTGAATGATGCATCTGTAGTTGTGATCATTACTAAGTCTACATTTTGCGTTTGCAAACTGCGCCTCTCCTTACTGTTCATCGAAAATTGCCGTACACTATGCTATGACCTAGTACCGTGTTTCCCCGAAAAGAAGACCTAGCCGGACAATCAGCTCTCATGCGTCTTTTGGAGCAAAAATTAATATAAGACCTGGTGTAATGTTATGGTATGTTATAGACCCGGTCTTACAGTAAAATAAAACTGGGTTTATATTAACTTTTGCTCCAAAAGATGCATTAGAGCTGATTGTCCAGCTAGGTCTTATTTTCGGGGAAACACAGTAATTCAGCCAACTGCAGATTTCAGCAGAAACACGAGGGATTCCAGTGTGTCTACTCCCAGTGTCCCACCGTGGAACATTAATTATTCCACAACTGTGCTTAACAGCACTTTAGAAACTCAAAGCTCCACACAAATATTCAACATCCCTGGGAAAGAAATACCACAGCACTATAAAAGTCCCTTTAAATTATAAACTGTCAATAGTAATGGGCTGCAGAAACACACTTCAATAATTACTACAAATTTGTAATGTACTACACTTTATCAAACAAATAACACAATACACGCTAAAAATCTTTTGGCCTCCTCTAAGCTGAAATTATCTTTACAATAGCAGATGTGAAGAAAAAGCAGTAATGTACAAGAAGACAATTACAGTACATCCATAAATGACGACGCAGTCATTAAAAATTATGTTTTGAAGGCTAATTTGACAAAATGCTCCCAATAAGTGATTAAAGGATACAAAACTGCATAAATCAGATCATCCCAATTAAAGAAGAAAATAATAAAAAATTTAATTAATATGGCTATTTCTGGATGGTTCAATCAAAGGATATTTCGTTTCTCTCTTGTACTTTTAGGTGTTTTCTCTCTTTTCTACAACATCCATGTATTACTTCTTTATCATCAGAACGTTTTGTATAGGATAAAAATATAATCAATTTACTATCAGTTAGTTTTCATACAGGTCAAGAAAACAGAACTGCTCCGTATACTGGCATGTAAGAGAGAAAATTTTAAGACAATCGGAGTCAAAATAGTCTGCATAACAATTATGTGCCCTCTGAACACACTCCAGGGGCCAGCATGTCTCTTCCAAGAGTGGGCACCTCCCTGGCTCTGCTGGCCTCTGGCAGCACCCCCAGGCCATCAGCATGAGGAGCTGTTGCTCTGTCCTGCCTATATATGGACACGGTCTGTGTGAGCTGGATTACTGACCAAAATGAGTAGACGCCAGCAGGCCTAGGAGATCAAGCCACAGAAGTCCCCTGAAGTGATGTGACAACATCGAGGCAGCAGGAACAGAAAACTCTGGCTTCTTTCGGGGGACCGTGGCTCAGCGTGATTTCCAGGTACCCAATTATGTCGACTGCACTCATTTTTGGAGTGAAAGCCATTGGCTTAAGCAAATGATAAATTTAAGCAAATCCATGAGTTCTAAAATGGTCTCTATGAGGGTGTGAGGAAAAGAGATCCTATCAAGCATTGTTACTTGGGCGTCTGACGTGGTATGATCGCTCTGGAGAGCCATTTGGCAGTGGCTATTAAAATTGTAAATGGTCACCTATGACCCAGCAATTCTACTTCTCGGAAACTACTCTAGAGAAATACTCTCACATGTGCACAAACAGGCATGCAAAGATGTGCACTAAAGGACCGTTTTTAATTGAGAAAAACTGAAAACAACCAAAATACTCATTCTGGTGGGCTGAATAATGGCCCCCCAAGATGTCCATGTCCTCATCCCTGGAACCTGTGGATGAGACCTTAGATAGCAAAGGAGACTTTGCAGGTGTGACTAAATTATGGATCTTGCAGTGGGGAGAGCCTGGGTTACCCAGGGGGGCTCTAAATGTAATCAAAGGGGTCCCCATAAAAGGGCTGTGGGGGGAGTCCATCAGAGAAGACGGTGTGATGACGGACCAGAGAGCAGGGTGAGGGATTCTGAGGACAGAAGAAGGAGCCACAAGCCAAGGAATACAGGCGGCCACTAGAAGCTGTGAAAAGGGCAAAGGAACGGATTCTCCCCTAGAGCCTCTGGAAAGAACCAGATCTGCCTACACCTGACTTTAACCCAATGTGACTCATTTCGGACTTCTGACTTCCAAAAACGTAAGAGACTAAGTCTGCATTGTTTTAAGCCACTAAGTTTGTGATAACTTGTTAACATAGCAACAGGAAACAAATACACCCATCAATAGGGCGATGGCTAAACAAATGGGCTATGGTATTTCTGAAGTCTTTGCAGCACTTTAAAAGTCTACAGATCTATACATGAAGACACAGAAAGAGCAAAACAAATCACTGAGTTGTTTTTTAAAAAGCAGGTTACAGAAAGATGCGCCCAGCGTCACAGTGGTATATGTACGCAAACATACATATTCAGAACAGTCTTGAAGAATATACGAAAGCCATTCTCCCTGATTTAAACAAGGCGTGGAGTGAGTGGAGACCAGGACCAGGAGAGCAGTCAAAAGGAACTTGAGTTTCATCTGTTATTTCCATTTTTTTAGAAGAATGTGTTCATAAGTTAGCTTTTTAGAATGTACGGGATACACGAGCTGTGTTAAAAACGCACAATCAAAGTAAAAGTTTTACAATTTCTGCAGTCTTGTCTCCTCCTGAAATAACTATGTTTTTGTCCCATAGTTGATCACCTGCTGTTATTTATATTTGTCTATAACTATTGACTAAACATCTTGCAAAGCAGACCACACTCCTTGTGTTTACCCCACAACCGTCTTTGTAAAACAAGATGGAAAGAGGGGGAGGGAGGAGAAAGCACGGGGCATTTTCAGGAATTGACGGTCCTTTCACAATTATCACCACAGGCACCTAATGACTTAGGAAAGAACAGGTGCACGACAATCTACCCGGTAGCCCTGGCCAACAGGTGGTATTTTGTGACAGTCAATATGGAAGCCAAGAAGACAGATAATAATCAAAACTGATTTATTTAGCAAGATCTTAGGCATACAATTGGAGGAAAACTGAAATGAAGACTATTATCTCATCTGCCTAGCCATATTGCAAATAAACTGGGAAGGAAGAAAATTCCAGAGGGCTCTCTCTCTCTTTCTCTCTCTGTCTGTCTCCGTCTCTGTCTCTCTGTCTCTGTCTCTCTCTCTCTCTCTCTCTCTCTCTCTCTCTCTCTCTCTCTCTCTCTCTCTCACACACACACACACACACACACACACACCACTATTGCCACTACTAGAGAACGAAAAATTCTGTTGATGGAATAGTCTGTTTTCCTATACAATAGGAACTGACTGAATAAGCATAAAAGAACTTTCCAGCAACATAGCGCCTTACAGAGTCCATACGCTGGGCACACAGGACCACACCCCTCCCTGTCTAACCCTTTCATTAACCCTATTCTGACCCCTCCACAGATGAGGAGGCTCTCACATGATGGTTTCAGAGCCGGGACCTGCACTGGAGTCCTACAGCTCTATTTCAGTCTCTGTGCTGCCAACTGTATGTCCTTTGTCAAGTTAAGCCACTTCTGTGCCAGTTTCCTCATTTGTAACATAAGGTAACAACAGTACCAACCTCCTAAGCTTTTTGTGAGGATTAAATGAGATAATGGGCAGGAAGTGCGTAGCCCTGAGTCTGGTGCACAATATGCTGACACTCTTGTCATGGTGGTGGCAGAGGTGACAGTGATGACAAAGAAGGTGCAGTGGAAAAAGAAGCCACGGATTACTAAAGGTATGGAACTTGCCCAAGGTCACATAGCCAGTAAAGAGCAGAGCTAGGGTTTCAATCCCAGCCTGACTCTTTAAACCCGACTTGCACCTCTAGGCAATACTGCCTCTCAGTTCTCAGGTGCTTCCATCGCCCTTGCAGCTGGCCAGCCACGCCCGAGAGCTTGGCAGCCATTTGCCCAAGCTCACAGGACACTACACCAAGACTCAGGGACTCTTATTCAGGTGCTCCTGAATTACATGGTAATTAACTCTACTAGTGAACAAAGGGGGTTTATTCATTAACTCATTAACTCTTCTAAGTCTAGAATTTGGAATTCTATCAAAGTACATACACACTTTCCAAAGAATTTTGACCAAAGGATAAACAGGCTGGCAGTATCCTCCTAGGAGAACAGATCAACATGTATAAATCTAAATATTGTCTCAAAGATTTCATTTGCGTGTGTCAAAACCAATCAATCACAACCTGGACTAGTCAGTTGATCAGCTCCAAACCCAAAGGCTTCTCCCCTTACATAGCAAAACACAAAAACACAAAAGACAAACAGTAAATCCTGCTGAGTCTTTTTTCATTTCCTAAATAATATCAGTAAAGGGGCAGCCGGATGGCTCAGTTGGTTAGAGCGTGAGCTCTGAACAACAGGATTGCCGGTTCGAGTCCCACATGGGATGGTGGGCTGCACCCCCTGCAACTAAAGATTGAAAAACGGTGATTGGGCTTGGAGCTGAGCTGCGCCCTCCACAACTAGACTGAAGGACAACGACTTGGAGCTGGTGGGCCCTGGAGAAACACACTGTTCCCCAATATTCCCCAATAAAAAACAAAACAAAAAGATGACCAAAGAGGTGAAAGCATTATAAATAAATAAATAAATAAATAAATAAATAAATAAATAAATATTACATAAATAAATAAATAAATAATAACATCAGTAAAGCATCTGGGGCCAGTGTGGGTTTTGTTTATTTTATTGAGGTGCAACTGGCATAAAATAAACTGCACATATTTAAAACGTACACTGTGATGAGTTTTGACACAGGTGCCCCATACAACCATGAAACCATCACCACAATCGAAATAGGAACATATCCATCATCCAAAAAGTTTCCTCGTGCTCCTTGGCAACCCCTTCTCCCGCCCTTCCTGCCCACCTCCACGTCCAGGCAACACTGCTCTGCTTTCTGTCACCACAGCTTAGTCTGCATGTCCTAGAATTTCATATTAATAGCATCTTACAGGATGTAGCCCTGTCTGACGGGGTTCTTGCTCTCAGCATAAATCCATGATGTGAATTATCAACAGTGCATTTCTGTTTAGTGCCGAGTGGTCCTCTACTGCAGAGATGGACCACCCTTGTTTATCCATCTGCCTGTTGTTGATGGACATTTCGACTGTTTCCAGTTTTGGACAATCACAAATAAAGCTGCCATGAACACGCCTGTTCAACTCTTTGAATAGTATGTATCTCAATGAAAAATGAGAAACACTATCCAAAATGCCTGGATTCAACATTAACCTAAACTGTGGGGTAAGAACTATCTCAGCCACCTTGGCCAATTCAATTAGCATCTCTGTCACCATCCACGTGTATGATGCCTGTCCCCACCTGGAGTTTGTAAAGAAAAATAAGACAGGAGGCAGAAACCTTTTGGAACTTCCAGAAATAAACTGTTGGGCTTTTCCCTTGTAAATTCCCGTTACTTTAAAAAGATTAACATTCTATGAAATGTAGTGCAAGATTCAATGATATTTGAGTTGTCGTTTTTGAGCTCTTGCTTTATTTCTCTTAAATTTATAGTTATTTCCACATTAAAAAAATACTTTCCTACACGGTCTTTGCTTTCACCAGCAATATAAAAGGAAATACAGGTAGCTACTTTAAAGGCCAAGAAGCCTCGCTCTGCATTTGTAATTCACTCAGAGTAAGGTCCAAAGTCCTTATCTATAAGGCCCTACTTCATCTGCATACCTTGCCCCCTCTCCTCTCTCTCTTCTCCCCTTGGCTTACTGAGCTCAGAGCTCCAAACTAAGGATGCTAACGAAGCATGCTTCCCTCTCCGGGACGTGACTCTCGCTGTCCTCTGTCTGGAATGCGCTTTCCCCAGTAGCCATATGGTCCACTCTCTCCCTTCCGTCAGGTCTCTGCTCCAATGCCATCCTGGGCTTGTTTCCCTGCCCATCCGAGGTCAAACAGAGTCTTTCCCCACCATTCTTCTCCACCCCCCTTCCCAGCTACACTTTTCCCCACAGCACTTATCATTTGACATCTATATACAGTATATGCCACCTTATATATTTGGTGATTTGTTATTGTCTCTATCCTCCCATTAAAATAAAAGCATGTTAAGGACAAGGTTTTTTTGTGTTGTTTTTTTTTAATCACTCTCTATGTCCCCAACACCCAGGACAGTGCGCCCAACTCACTTTTGAATTCCACAAATATTTGTTGAATAAAATTGTTGAGTAAACACTATTATTGATTTAAAAAACAAAAAAACTTTTGGAATTTACTGGAAAGGAAATTTTTAATTCAAATGCTCGTTCTTGCTTAAATTAAAATGCTAAATCAATGTTGATCTACTTTTCAGGATGGGTTTTTTCTCATACTGACGTTTAACTTTGAGCAGCACTTACAGAGTGAAAAGAACACTGGAATTCAAAGGCCAGAAAGCTAGGGTCTGTCTACTCCTTCGCCCTGCTTCCGCAACCAAGTCATAATCTCTCCTGATCTCAGATAACTACTCTCTAAAATGAGAAAAAGTATTACCTCTAAGGTACCTTCTTGCTCTAAAATTCTGAGACTATATTGCAGCTAGCACACGCTGTCTTATGCATTAAGGTTGCCAACCATAAATTAGTCAACTTAGTCCGAGTCTCATCTCTCAAAATGCAAAACTGTTAACTGGAGGATTCTATAGAACTATAAAACCCTGGTGAAAAATGGCCATTGTTCACTCATAGGGGTGGTAGCATTTCAAAAGTCAGTTTTTAAAAAGTTGAACCTCTAATCTTTCTCAAACATGAAAAAGAATAAGTTATTAGAGAGGAAATAAAGATATCTGCTTACTACCCTATCTTTACCCAGTTATAAAATTTTAAATAATTACAAATATGATGCATAAAGGCACTAGAGTATATGATTAGGAGATGTGTTTGAGACCAACAGGCCTGAGTTAATGTCCACACTCCTTTCTCTAACTGTGTGTGATCCTGAGCAAGTCATATACCTGCTCTGTACTTTATTTGCCCCATCTGTACAATGGGAGCAATATTTACAATTGTTACAACGGGGAGAAATTTTTAGCTACTAGGATCCTTTGGGGAATTTAGTAAGATGATTCCTGACACATAGGATACACTTAATCAACATTGTTATTCTTAAATAAGTGTTAATACACCTCCACAAACATAAATCTGATGGCCACAAAAACATTCTTAGCTACCCACTTCTCCTGATACTATGTAGCCTGTATCCGGGTAACATGTGGAAAGAAATGAAGAAAAGTTCTTCACAACTGCCAGTCATAAATGTTTATCACCCATACACATATTGGTTTCGGAGAGGTCTGACCATAAATTTTTTTTAAGGTCCTTCTTCTTCTTCTTCTTCTGTTTTTTTTTTTTTTTTAAATCTATCAGGCCAGAGATGTTCTTTCTTTTAAAATCATTCTTCTGTGGAAACATCTGACAAATTCACTCAACACATTTTTACAGTAAACATCTTAGGAAAATCACTTAACAACTCGGTTATTTTTAACTACTCTTACTCTTTTTAATCCTAAAAATAAATAAATCACATATATATAAAATTTTTTGATGTACGTTAGTCTCTAAGGACAAACAGCCAGTTAATTCAAAAGATTCCACCATCACAGCATATTACCCCTTGAGTTTTCAAGCAGATAAGACACACCTTGCTTTTTATAAAATAGGCTCAAATGAGACACAATAAAACTCTGATTCAATGTTAGGAATTCCCTACCAACTTGTATTTTCCTTTTTTGGTGGCCAGACTGTAAAATAAGTCAATTAAGAGTTCACAGTGGGAATGCTGCAACCTCAACCTCAAATCCAGACACAAAAATACAGTGGAACGTATTCACATCTCAAGCACGTCCAAATGTCTCAGCGAACGCGATCCGATCACTGCCGTTTCCAGAAACACACAGTAATGGGTTTTAATCCATTTCTATAAATGTGCCTTGTGCGGAAAGCCAAAGTGCAGGCAAAACCTCAAAACACAAAAGATTCCTCGCATTCTGCTTATAGCCAGAAGACAGGCCATCCGCTCTGCGTCCTACCCCAGCGAGTCTCTTGGCGACAATAAGAATTTCTCGACACCCCGTGCTACCTATACACATCAAAATGTCATCCCACAAAGTGGAGGGGGGGGAACGAGGGGGAGCAGAGGAGGAGCAGTGTCAGCATCTGCGGCCTCGATGAACCGACACCGCCAGTATTCCCACCGCCAGGCTAACGCGAAACCAAGTGAAGTCGGTGGAAAGTTCCCATCACCCGAGCATATTTGGTTTCCTTCTGCCCCCAAAAGCAGCAGCACAGTTGCTGAGATTTGCTTTTGCACCTGCCACGGCTCCCACACCTGGTTTTCTCGGCGACCCCCGAGCTCACAAAAAGGCCTTGCGGCCTAAAGCGCCCGTGACCCTTCGCGGAGAGCGCACGGAGGGCCGCGGGAGCATCCCCCTCGCTGCCCACACTGCCCGCTTCCCTGACAAAGGCCCCGTGTCAATCCGAGGCATGACACACAGAAGTTGCTGGATTGCCCATCGCGGACCAGCAGCTGCCACTACCCTCCCCCGGGAAAACAACAACAACAACAAAAAAAAAACCCCAAAAACACAGAACTGGGGAAAGCAGCGTGGGGGGGGGGGGTGTATAGCGTTAAAATTAAAATGTCCCCAAAGCTGAGCAACCTGGGTGTGCCCTGGAAGTGAGTCCGGGGGGCCTGGGGGAAGGGAGAGCGGGCTGGGGAGGCGGCAGTGGCTCCTCCAAGGCGTGAAGGCCGTGCGGGTGACAGTCTAATAAAACGCCGGGTGTCGGATCGTTCAAAATGAAACCACAAATGAAATCCCCAGCGGGCGTTAGGCTCCAAGGAGGGAGGGAGGCGGGCGGTCGGCAGCCCTGCACCGCGAGCCCCCACCTGCCCGCCCCGCGCCCACACACACCTGCCGGGGCGGCTTTCGGGGGCCTGCGGCGCAGAGGGGAGAGCCTGACACCGGGGGAGCCGGGCGGGTGGGCTAATCTGACGGCGGGGCGGGGGCGGGGCGGGCAGCCTCGCTCACCTCCAAGTCGGTGTCGGCGGCCTCCGGGGCCCCGAGGATCTCGCTGGGCAGCTCGGCCAGGTCGGTGACGCGGATCAGCCCGTCGTGCAGGAAGATGGTCTCTTCCTTCACCGAGAGCCACTGCGCCGAGTCCGCGGCCGCCGCCGCCGCAGCTGCCGCGGCCGCGGACGAGCCCATGGCCCCGGCTGAGGGGTTGACGGTGATGAGCAGCCGCCCGGCCAGGGGAGACGCGAGCAGGAGCCGCCGCGATCACCAGTCCATGGCAGCAGCAGCCGCGCCTGCCTGCAACACGCCGCTCGCCTCCTCGCCCGTGCAGCTCCGCCCTAGGCGGTCCGAGACGCCATCCCCCCACCCCCCGGCCCCGGAGACCCCGGCCCCACCGCCACCGCCGCCGCCACCCAGAGGAGCAGGATCCGCCTCTGCCGTTCAGCAGCCAACTGTCAGTGAGACGCCATGTTGGGGGCGGGGCTCCCGGCATGCCCCGCGGAGCGGACAATACCGGCTCCGCCCACCTCTGGCTCCGCCCACCGCCCCGCAACCAGGGGCACCTAGCTCTGCCTGTGGAGCATACAGGTCTGTGCGACGTCCACGCCACCTTTCAATCCATATTGCCCTCAGCCCGACCTCTCTCGCCCCTTCTTCCCCTAGCCATTTGGGGGCGCCCTGGGTCTGCAATCCACCAGGGGAAGAGGCTACCCCCTCTTCTTCTTCCCCTACTTTGGTATATACCCTTCGCTCAGACCAGAGCCCCCATCCTGGCAAAGCATGGAGGTTCATTCCTTGCTTTCACGTTTAAAATGTGATACCGGTATGTGCAAAAATATAGCGCAGAGTAGATGCTGCAAACTCGTTCATATGTCCTTGGTAGAACCGCACAGTTGATGCTTCATGTTTACTAAAAAGTCAAGTATCTAATAAGCACTCAAAACTTGGTAAAAATAAGGCATTGGTCCCACTGCTTAGTGCCCACTGGCTGGTACAGAATCAGTGCTCCCTGAATGGAAGTTAAAACTATTGTTATAATTCATCAATATTCAACACTGGTGACATGCGCCTTAAAAATATGCATGCCATCCCATTTTTATAAAAACAGGAAGTACTATATGTGTAAAGAAAAATGTGCGGGAAACTACATACCAAGTTGTTAATGTGAGTTGCCAAGCAGAGTGGGACTGGTCTAGTACGGTTGAGGTAAGTATTATCTTTGCATTGCTTTTATAAGTGCTCCTTTGCATCGAAGGACTTGAAAACATACGTTCACAAGAAAACTGCACAGGGATGTTTATAGCAGCTTTATTCATAATTGCCAAAACTTGGAAGTAACCAAGATGTCCTTCAGTAGGTGAATGGATTAATAAACTGTGGTACATCCAGACAGTGGACTATTATTCAGTGCTAAAAAGAAATGACTATCAAGCCATGAAAAAACATGGAGGAATCTTAAATGCTCTATCTAAGTGAAAGAAGCCAGTCCAGAAAGGCTTCCTACCGCATGATTCCAACTATATGACATTCTGGAAAAGGCAAAACTATGGAGACAATAAAAAGATCACTGGTTGTCAGGGGTTGGGGGAAGAGAGGCTTGAATAAGTGGAGCACAGAGAATTTTTAGGGTGGTGAAAATACTCCGTATGATATGGTAATGGTGGACACATGTTATTATACATTTGTCTAAAACCGTAGAATATGCAACACCAATAGTGAACCCTAGTGGAAACTATGGACTTTGGGTGATGACGTATCCATGTAGGTTCATCCACTGTAACAAATGTACCATCTAGTGTGGGATATAGACAGTGGGGGAGACTATGCATGTGTAGGGACGGGATACATGGGAAACCTCTGTACCTTCCACTCAATTTTGCTGTGAACCTAAAACTGCTCTAAAAAAAATTAAGTTTTAATAAAGAATAAATAAATCAGAAAAACATTAAGGTACACACCCTTTGATCCAGCAATTTAATGTTTTTGGTGTTATACATTTTGTTGGAGAACATTGGGGAACAGTGTGTTTCTCCAGGACCTATCAGCTCCAAGTCATTGTCCTTCAATCTAGTTGTGGAGGGCACAGCTCAGCTCCAAGTGCAGTTGCAGTTTTCACTCTTTAGTTGCAGAGGGCGCAGCCCACCATCCCATGGGGGAATTGAACCAGCAACCTTGTTGTTGAGAGGTCGCACTCTAACCAGCTGAGCTATCCAGCCGCCCTCAACTTTGAGGAAGTTGTCTGAAGGACATAATCAGACCCATAGTCAAGGATATATATATATATACAGGGATTAGTATTAGATAGTGCAGCTTAGTATTGTTTATAAGAGGGAAAATTATAATCAGCCTAAGTGTCTAACAATATGGGATTCATCAACTATAATAATGGTATATCCATAAGATGGAATATTATGAAGCCATCCAAATAATGCTCATGAAGAATATTATTAACACAAGCCAATGTTCATGATATATTGCTAAATGGAAAAAAAATCAAACTAAAATAATAAGAAAATTTTGAAATTTAATTGTGCTTATAGTATGATTGCAGTTTTCAAATTACATGCATGATATATGCTACAAGTATAGAATAAAAGTCTGGGAAGGTATCATGCCTGATAACATTTGGATGAATCTCAGCAGTGCTTTTACAGGTGACTGGGAAATTGCGATTTGTGCTTTGGAATATTTCACAAGTTTTCTTCCTAGAGCATGTATTTCTTTTGAAAAAAAAAAAAATAACAGCTATTGAGCACTAGGAGTCAAGGTACATCCATTCATTTATTCATCATAACACCCTTCATTAATAGCCCCATTTTACAAGGGACTGAGGCTCAAAATTAAGTGAGGAATTGGCAGAATGGAGATTTGAACTCATAGCTGGCTCCATCCTGTAGTGCCTCCCGCCCAAATAAATAATTCATAATACATTGCACTGTTGCAACAATCTTATGCTCCTTATAATGATTGTTAATTTCATTTTCATGATATTTATTCTACAAGCATTTGTTAAGCCCAAATAGGTGTCAAATCCTGGGAGGTATATAGAATGGCGATCTATCTGAATACTTGAAATAATATATAAAAAATTGACTTCCTGCTCTCAAAGACCTGAACAGCTAATGTGGCATATGTATAAAGTGTTCCACAGGGAGATAGCTGTTCTTCTCTTATTCACTCAACAAACATTTCTCAATTCCTGCCCTGTGATAGACATTGTTCTTGGTGTGGAGTTACCAGGTTGAACAAGGCAGAAAAGTCTTCTCTCAAGGAACTGACAATCTAGTGTTGGAAGACAGACAAGAAGCAAAGTCCAGCAGTTCAGAGTAGGTCAGTGCCATGAAAACAATGAAACAGGCAAATGTGACAAGAATGGCCATTTCATCAAATCCTCACAGCCCTCCAAGAAAGGTAATATTATTATTCCCCACTTTAGCTGGGACACCAAGGCTCAGTTGGCTACTTTACTGAAAGCCTCACAGCCAGTGAACATCAAAGCTCACATTTGAACTCATGTCTGTCTCATTCTATAATCCCAGCTTCCTTATGTTGGCTGTAAAGAAGTCTCTTCATTCTTTTTGCTCACAACTTCCAAACCGAATGGCAACCATTGCAATTTTTAAATGCTCACATTTGGGGATCCAAATGGCCATTTTGTGCAACTCAAAGAAAAATTCTTCTGCTCTTATTGTTTATATTTCAAGATCAGGAGTCAAGATGCCCAGGAACTATTGTCCTTCACCGAATTAGTGAAAACAGCACATAGCCAAGGCTGAAAGTCTTTAGGCTGCATAATGAGTAGTTATTTAATATTTTAGCAACAGTAATTAATTAGTCATAGGAGTACATGGCTGCCATGATGAGGCAGCTGATGAATTAATATTTATAGAACCCCCTCTGGAAAAAAACCATTTACTGGGAATTTCTAGAACGGATCATCAAGACAATGAAAATCCCTGGTCAAAAGAACTCTGTGCTGGAAGCCTGGAGGCAGAGAATCCAAATTTAGTCAAGACAACACACACATACACACACACACACACACACACACACACACACACCATACACACACAATGCACACAGGAAACGTGCATTCATAGACTCATAGAAAGGAAATGTTTATGGTTTGTGACTTTTTTTTTGGAATTGTCCTTTCTACACTTCCGTTAAAGAATGGGGTTCACGATGGGAAAAGGAGCAACAGAAGGTGTTGGCTGGGAAATTAACTTGGAAGCAAAGAGGAAGCATAAGAAAGCAGGAAGAATAGCTCTTAGGAGGTAGGACCTCAGTTTTCCCTTGAGACATCTCCCCAAGAGAGCAAGCTTGTTGACGGAGACCATCTCCCTGCCGCCCCAACTGCTGACGTGATGTTCACTGGCCTTGGCTCAAGTGGGGGCCCCTCTGGGATTTTGCAGTATCTCTCCCTTCTGCTGGCTTTTCTGCACCAGCTGACTGGCTAAAATGAGTCTTTAATCCTTACCCGGCCCACAAAAATGCGAGTGTTGCGTGAAGATAAGTGGCCCTTGATAAGCCTTAATAGAGCTTAAAATAGCTTTAAACAAAGCAGCCATGTTCGAAACACCGAGGGAAAAAACACACGCACACTTCTGCTAAGTAGACGCACACGCTGACAGAACCTGTGGGGGGAGATTGATTATTTCCATCTCACTAATCACAGTCTCAAAGAGGAAACACACACACCTACTCAAAATCTTTTTTCCAAGTGATCTGGTAGGTCCTGTTCTTTTTTCTTTTCCTTTTTTTTTAAGGAAGATTCTTTCTGCTCATGGGTGGGTCTATGAGGCAGCAAGGAAAAGAAATCGGATGTCAGAGATATTTGAAAACGAAGAGGGAGAAAGTCTCTTTGGAGTCTTTGAAGTACCCTAACTGAGGGACAAGCCTCTACATTGATGAAAAGCCCAAAGATGCAGCTGCATTAAGTGCAGGTCTCATTGGAGAAATCAGCACCACGGAGCTCCGGAAGATGCCATGTCCTCCAGCGCCCCCTTATGGGCACAAGAGGCCTTGCTGGAAGAGAATTTCCAATTCTGACTTGAAAATTTGCACCCCGCGGCTGCAAAAACATAGATTAAGAATCTGTGTTTCCCACAAAAGAAAAGTGGGCAAAAGACACGATCGTAGAGTTTGCACAAGAAGAAAAGCAAACACTGTTTTCATTCATTCAATATTTCCTGAGTGCCCACTTTGCGCAGTGTTATGTTTGGCCGTCTCTCTGGGGGACGGAGCTTCCCGCCCTCATGAAGCTTAGGATGGGGCAGCAACTTGGAACAGGTAATTCCAGAGGGGATAAGAAGTCCAGGGACCTGGTCTGAGAAGTGGGGAACGTAAGAATGTAACATTTAATGCTGGTAATTGATGTGTATGAGTTAGCTAAATGAACAGAAGGATGGTGGGGGAAACTTAGTCACCAAAAGAAATGCATTTACATAAAATGCGGTGTGTGTGGTGACTGAATCATGGACTGCCAAGGTTGGGGGTCCCAGCTCCTTTGTGTGTCACATCGGAAAAGCTAATCCACACATATGTGCCACTTTTCCCATCTAAAAAGGATGACAGTAACTGTACCTACCTCATAAGGTTTCCATGAGGACTAAACGAGTTAATATGGACAGGACTATTAGCACCAAGACTGGAACGTAGAAAGCCCTCAATAAGTGTTAGCTGTCAGTAAATGTGGTGCCATTTTTCACCTACCAGTTCAAATAAGATTTCAATTTGAACCCAGAGATGGTAAAGCTCTGGGGCAAACACATCATCTATTGCTAGTAGCACTTTCAATCAGCATGGTCTTTTTGGGAAAGCACCTTAGCTACCCATATGGAAAAGTTATAAAAGGACCGTGCCTGTAGATCCATCATCCTACTCCTAGAAGTTTACCTATGGAAATCTTTCATCCAACAAGGAGTTAATTTCCTACTCTCTGATAGGCTCTTATAACTAAGTCATAGCTCCTGGCCTCAAGAAGCTTACAATCTAATGGGGGAGAAGACAAGTAATCAGGACATTATGCTACAGTGCAAGAAATCCTGTCTGGGGTAGTGGGGGGTGGGAGATGAGGGTAAGGGGGATGAAATATATGGTGATGGAAGGAGAACTGACTCTGGCTGGTGAACACACAATGTGATATATAGATGATGTAATACAGAATTGTACACCTGAAATCTATATAATTTTACTCACAAATGTCACCCCAATAATAAAAAAAAAAAAGAAATCCTGTCTGTGATGGGGAAGTTCAGAGCAATAGCACCTGATTCATATTTGGGGTGAGGCTTGGGGGCCAGGAGATCTAGATCAGTTCTAACTGGGGGTGATTTCACCTACAAGGAGACATTTGGCAATGTCTGGAAATGATTTTTATCATGACTGGGGGGTTGGGTGCTCCTGGCATCTAATGAGCAGAGACCATGGATGCTTCTAAACACCCTACAGAACAGCTCCTCGCGCACAAAAACTTATCCAGCCCCAAATGTCAGCAGTGCTGATCCAAAGGGGTGACTGATGTTAGTCTGGTAGGAGAAGAGAGGTACATGCCAGGCCTTTTGCACGTGCAAATCCAACTGGTGAGAGAAAAGGGTGAATTAGAGGTCAGAATAATAATAGCTCGTATTTGTTACTAAGTGCCAGCGAGGCTCTCAGCATTTCACATACACTCACCACAACCCGAGAGGGTAGGCACTGCTGTTATCCCATTTTACAAAATGGGGACATAAAAACACAATGGTGAAGGGTCTCACAGGTAGGTAGAGGCAGAGTTGAGATCTGAACCCCGGGAAGCCAGTTTGAAAGCTGGTCCTCTGAACCCCAAACCAGAACCAGAAGCTGCCCTTCTAGTTGAAGAGTTGGAGGGCAGAGTGGCATTGCGGAGTAGACTGAAGAGCTCTAGCTCTGATCAACCACAAAACCTCATCTTTCTGTATCATGATAAATACAACTGCCAAGTGGAGCGGGTGCTTACACTGTCCTGAGCAATGTTTTCTTGCTCCTGGGTAGGGTACCCAGGAAGTCAAATTAGCATTATTAGTTAACATAGTAGGGGGCAGTCCCATGTGGGAAGGGCAGTCCAGGGGAGCACGTGGCACGTGCAAAAGCTCTGAAGCAGGAAAAATCATCCCAATGCGAAGAATTAAAAGAAACAACCTGGTGAGGAGCAGAGTGGAGGAGTAGGCTGGAGAAATGGGTCCATCTAAAAGCTTTGTGGCCATAATTGTGGCACGGAAACTATGTGATACGGAGCCATTGAAGGGCCATAGTTGGAAGTGACATTTGGATTTGTTTCAAAAATACACCCGAGACTATCACTACATACCTCTATTGGATTGGCTAGAAGTTTAGAAAGACAACATGGGGATGGAATGTACAGCACAATGACTATAGTTTATTATCACCCAAGAGAAATGAAAACAAACATCCACACAAAAATCTGTACGCAAATGTTTAGTGGCTTTACTCATAATCTCCAATAACTGTAAACAACCCAAATGTCTTTCAGCGGGTGAATGAGAATAGTGATACATTGATGTAATGCAATACTGACAAAAACACCTACTGAACCATGAACATGAACCAATCTCAAAGATATGCTAAGACTTAGCAGGTTGTATGTTCTGGAAAAGGCAAAACTACAGGAATAGAAATTCTATCAGTGGTTGCCTGGAGTGGGAACAGACTTGAAATGAGCGTGCAAATACCGTAAGATTTCACTTTTGTGTGGAATCTGGGAAAGAAAGAAAAAAGACCCAGATAGAGCAAGCTGATTGAGGTCAAAGGGCATGGGGAGTAAGGCATGGGAGAACAAAGTGTATTTTAAAACAGCATACAGGAATTGGGGTGATGGCGGTGCTTACCAAACTGTACAGATGTCACAGAACTGCACACTAAAATGAATTTCACCAAATGTAAATTATGTATCAATAAAACCAATTAAAAAAAATCAGAGCCATTTTTCGCCTCTCTAGTGCCCAAAACCCCAACTTTGACGACCCATTATTTAGGGAGTCTGTGGGGAAACAGGCACTCTTGCACACAAGTATAAACTGGTTACCTCTACTGAGTGCAGTTTGGCACCACCTATCAAAATTAGTAGGCATATAAATCCTTAACACCAAAAAGTAGATACTTGCTCATCTATATGTACAGTTATTACATTGTGTATAAGTGATAGAAACCCAAATGTCCATAGATTATACAGTAGCCCTTATCCATGGTTTTGTTTCCCGTGGTTTCGGTTACCTCTAGTCAACCATGGTCTGAAAACATTAAATGGAAAATTCCTGAAATAAACATTTCGTTTTAAATTATGCACCATTCTGAGTAATGTGATGAAATCTCGCAGTCCTGCTCTTCCTGCCCAAGAGGCGAATTACCCGTCTGGCGTATCCATGCTGTTACCCAGCAGGCTAGTCAAAAAAAAACCAACTGTAGAGGATTCTCCAGCCATTGACCCTTCATGACTCAAGTGATTCAGGACCTGAAGCAGATGACACGGCTGACAGCTGCCAGGTCAATAGCCTAACGCTTCATCCCAATGCCTACTTCACTTCACCACACAGGGTTTTACCATCTCACCTCATCACAAAGGTTCAGTCCAGTGTGAGACCACATCAACTTTCATTACAGAAATATCCCATTATTGACCTATTGCACCTAATTTATAAACTTTACCGTAGGTATGTATGGATAGGAAAAGTACATACAGCGTTTGGGACTATCCACGATTTCAGGCAGCCACTGGGCGTCTTGGACCACATCCCCTGTGGAGAAGAGGGGACAACTACACTAAGCAGGAAAGATGGACACTTCTTATGGAATGATCAAAATACAGTGCTGTCTACGTAACAGTATGTAGAGTGGACTAAGTTTTCCATTAAAATGGGAGGGTAAATAACTATCCTCATTTGCTGTGTATGAAACTAACGATTATGGGGGAGAAGCTGAGAATTAAGACAGATGGGGAGACACAGATATTAAATCATTGAAAGGGAGGAAAGTCTGTGGCCTGAAGAGTCATTTCTTATCCACATAATGTTTAGTACAGGTTCGTTCAGTGATGACTGGGAAAAACGCTCCTTTATATTGGTAGATGTGAAGTGAAGAAGCTGACAAGTCATACAGTACGGAAGTTAAGACTGCTGATCTAAAAAGGCGCCACACAGCTGTGACAGCCCCGTAATCCCACTCCTCTTAGAAGCGAACATGCTGTTACAGAGTCAAACCACACATCCAGGTAGATGTTAAAAAAAAAAGACAAAGGAAACAGTTCAGGCATTTAATTAGGTTCTTCGTAATTAATTTAGAACACGAGTTTGTGAGGATAAACCCCATTTGTGAGAGCAAACACAGAGCGGAGGTAGCCCTGGAGCTGAGGAACAGCTTTGATTTTTGGCAGAATTTGCGAGTCCACGGCTTTCTGGTCAATTTTGCGTTGCTCTGTAATTTCGTATTTCTAAAAAAAAAAGAGAGAGAGAGAAAACCATTTAAAAGTAGGGCACAAGTATCTCACAAGTACTCAACCTCAGGAATATTTAGTAGGCAATTTTGATAACCCTTTCCTTGGAGGGCTGTGAAATATAACCCGTTTTTAATGTAATAAAAGGAGCTGCTCTTATCCTTTTGTCTACTTGAACAACACACGTCAAGGATAAATCAGGGTGAATTCCCAACAGAACAGTAGCAGGAATTCAGAGTTCCATCAAAACCTCAAGATTCTGAGTTAGGCTCCACCTGCCATTAAGAACCACTGTTTCTTAACAGATCCTGGAGCAGTATTACTCGCCAGATATTCCTCATTACTTACAACTTTAACTTTCTTTTTAAGGGTTCTTAGACTTGTTTATTTTCGCTCCTGAATCGGGGCGGCAGTGCTACCAGAGGCGAAGTGAGAAACAGAAGCTCACCTCCTTCTCTGTGTTGAAGATCTCCCCCTCCTGGTGCCGGGGCTTGCGCAGCTTCTTCTTCTTGAAATAAGCATCCGTGAGATGTTTGGGGATTTTCACACCACTGATATCAATTTTGGTGGAGGTGGCAATGACAAATTTCTGGTGTGTTCTACGCAGAGGAACTCGATTGAGGGACAGAGGTCCTAAGGGAAAAAAGGATATAAATGAGGGAAAACAGAAGCAAAGATTTAAGAACTGACTTTAGATTTGGAAAAATCTGTTGATTTGAATTGCTAACTTTTCTCTGGATCTGAAGAAATTCCAAACTGCTCTTTCGACTGCCAGCATCAAAACCTTTTCAAGATCTGTCTGTCCAAGGTTTTTTCCCTTTAAACCTTAAGTCACCTATACAGGTTGGTCAAAATCACAGGTGCCTGATGACAAATTTAGATTGAGCACTGCTTTCCAAGTGATCAGGTCACGTCTCACCTGTTCAGGGACTCTATCCTAGAACTAACTGGCTGACCAATTACAATCCTATGCAGGACGCATTCCTTGGGGCCAGTAGCCAACCATTCTGCATTGTAGGTGACAGTTATGGTGATATACAAACACATAAAATTTAAATACCTGCTTCATTAGAACTCATGTGTACATAGGGCAATGAAATGGGGCCCCGAAACTCATGGCATTAAAACTTCCAAGTAGGTGGGAGCAAAAGTGTATTGTTGCCAGTGTTTTAAAAAGTTTCAGAGACTACAGAATCCAAGGATTTCCTTACCAGTCACAAGTAGCAAGCCACTGCCCAGCTGCTTCAGGAAAACCACCCTCTGTAAATTAAACAAAAATGTTGGACATTTATGCAATTAGAAACTGACTTCTGAATTAGTCAAATCACAGGTTTCTAAATTTGGTAAAGGAAATCTTACGCGTATATATTTTGGCACAGCAGTTCTGGAAGCCATTATACCAACCTACTAACAGGGTGACACTAGGATAGGAACAATACTTTTATGTACTTGTTTTTTTTTTTTTTTTTTAATGAGCACCCATTACTTTCAATAACAACAACAAAGTCCTTTAACTCAGTAATTCCATCCCTGCAAATCTATCCTAAGGAAATAACTCAAATACAGAAACACTTTTGGGTACAGGGATATCTGAATCATCTGAAACAAGTAATATTACCAACTCCAGGAAATAGTATAAATTATTGTGTAGTATGCGCCAAACATGCTAGTCGCTGGGCTGTTGACCTCCTCCCTGCAGACTGTAGTTGACACAGGTAAAGAAAGAAATCCTACCCAGAACGCACATACGTTATGATTAAGCACCTCAGATACCAGAGAAGCTCCCTAAGCTGAGGTGCTCTGCTCACCTTGCCTCTATGGCGCCCAGTGAGGATGATCAGAATGGTCCCGGGAGTGATGCTGGCCCGCAGTTTTCTCACGTGCTGACTGAAGGGTTTCTTGCCATGGCTCAACAGCTTTCGAGGCACATCTTCAGTAGGATAGTATCTAGGCTGTAGAGAGTCCATAGGCCCAACTTATTGTCAGTCAAAATTTTGCTACCTACAGCCATTTTAAATTACTTCAAACACTTTATTTGCACTATTGCATTTTCACTTCTCCTACGTAGACTTTTCATTCGGAAAAAGTCAACACTTTATCCTTCACATGCAAAACATAGCATGGAATCCATTTAAATGAAGGAGCCTGTGTGTTCAAGCAAAGACAGAAAACACCAAGCAAATTACCTTTGTAAACTACTGATTAAACCAAACTTTAGGGATCACATGGCAAGCTAGCATTATACAATGTCATGTAACAGTTGATTCTCAAGCTCTTCGGGGGCCTGATCTTTAATGTAAATTATACTTCTCCAGAAAAACATGTCTGACAAACATTTTGCACGTTATACAGGAGGCATGGCTTATTTTCCAGCTCAAATCATGTTGTATCCTTCATATTAACATAATCCCTCCCATTTTATCCACAAAGAAAAACAAATTATACAAAACTGTTTTGATCAGGACTGCCAGTTCATTTATTATAAAAATAAGACCCAACATAAAGACTATTAAGGACGTGACCAAGTAACTAACAAGAATCTATTTCTAACAATACCGTGTTTTAGTGGACAGTCTTGCTTTTACCCCAAACATTAATACCTAATAGCAAAACCAGCTCACACCACCCGTGTGACAAGGAATCCAAGTACCATTTTCCCTCTGGTACAATCATCTTCAACTGTGAAGGGTATAATAAATCTGGGGGTATTTCTAGAATGGATATTACAGAGCAAACCTTAAGAAAATGTTGGGTCTTATGTGTGGTAAAGAGGAGCCAAGAAACACTGCTCTAGAGGACAAATTTTCAAACACTGCTATAGGAGACAAATGTTCTACAGGCCTGACAGTATCCTAGGCTCTATGCATCATTTATTTAACTCTCACCACCACCCTGTTCGGCATACCTTTACTCCTGCCTTAGGGAAGAAACAAAAGCACAGAAAAGCAACTACACTTAAGATGAAAACAGTAAATGACAAAGCCAAGTTGCAAACCCAGAAGCCATTATGTTCCATTGGCGGTAATTCTCTGGTAAACACGATCTGAGCGCACACACACAAAATCCTCACAGTATTACTCAAGCTTCAACTAAAACTCCGACTTACAGTCAGTCTCTCCTCCAAAACTTACCATCTTGCGAAGTTTAACCACTCGGGTGCCACCATTCTTGTCGCCACCAACTGGTTTTGTGACAGTAGCAAGAACCTTCTCCTTCTTTTTCTTTTCAATCTATCAGGACACAAACGTCACAAAAAGTCAGAGGCAGGCAAAAAATGGAAGGTTAAGACATAATGGCCAGTGGTTCCCTTCACCCCTTACCCTGGATTTAGCTGCTGAGTACTTCCTCTTGTACATGGCCTTTCGGGAATACATAGCTGATCGGGAATACCTGCCGATTCCTCTGACCAGGACAGGGTTTCGGCTACAGTGCGGCTTCCCCTTCTTAGGCGTTTTGGCCTTGAGGTTCGCCTTCTTAACCTTGCCACCAGCATCAGCCTTCTTGGCTTCAGGTTTCTTTTCCTTAGTGTCCGGCTTCCCAGCTTTTTCACCCGCCATCTATCAATACACGTATTTTAAGAAAGGCATTCACCAATTATCACATAACAAAACACTACCTAACTGTACAAAAATGGGTTTCCCAGACAAGCCCTCACCCTCTTTTCATCCCTCCCCTTATAACCTATAGGCCCTCCTCTAAACCCCAAACGTGCAAACACCCTCATAATGGTTAATTTGGGGTTGTCTCCCCAACACACTATGAAGTCTTTGAGGCTTGGAAGCTATCTTAACTTTTAGGTGTTTGCTAAACATTCAGTGGTCAAAAGTCCTAATTTCATTTTTCCTGTTTTGATAATTGGAAGTCTTAAGACACAGAGCCTTACAAATCTCCACAGCTAGGAAGCAGAGGCTGGAATGTGAAACCGGTTGCTTCTAGGGCTTTTGCTCTCTTCACATGGCCTACTTACTGTCTCATTCAAGAAATTCGACTTAGGAGGCGAGAACATACAATTAGCCCAAACTCAGGCCAGACTGAAAAAAAGCCCAAAGCCCAAGAGGCGACTTCCGGTCGTGGACGTAGGGGAGTCGGGAAAACAGCAATTGGCCTCAGCCTCAAATCCCAACGTGGCTGAGACAAGCTCAGCGGCGTCTTCTGGAAACCGGGCAAGATATTCCAGAGCGGGCATCGTCGCCCTGGTCCCTGCGGTTCCACTGGCCTGCTATGGATCCCCGGAAGGGCCCCGTTCCTCCAGCCCAGGAGGGTAGCGACCAGCCGGAACCCCGAAGCCTCTTGGGCATTCCATCTCACCCACTTCGTGCCCCACAGCAAACCCAAGCGAGAGAAATGAAGCGTCTGGGAACCCTCTCAGTTGGTCGCGAGCATGTCCGACCCTTACAGGTGTCGACTTGATACCCTCCAGGTTCGGATGGAGAAGGATTGGGGTTCTGAAACCAAGTCTTGCAGAGAAGCGCCACCATTCTTACCTTGCAAGTTGGGAAAGAGAACTAAGGCCCCGGCTTCCGGTCTATAAGCAATCATGGGAGGAGTCGAGTCTCAGTTCCTTCCGGATCTGAGGCATCATGGGAAATGTAGGTTTTTCTCTTTTGAAAGTACTGTACTTTGGAGAGCTATTTTTCTTTATAAAAAGCGAAAGGGAAGAACATTTTGTCTGATAATGTTTCATTTTATAAACCAGTAAAATTTTCAAAGTACTTTTGGGAACGAACATAAAGTTGCAACCTTTTATTTTGTTTACTAAGGACATTAGAAAACACTACTATTTTCAATCTAAGAAAATAGATGGATGAAGGATCTAATCCCCAATAAATTGAAATCTTTCCTATGAAAGGCTAGTTGGGAAACTTACACGGACATTTTCTCCACAGTTGCCTTAATGCTTATATTCCCTAATCAGACTATAGACCATGCTCAATGGCGGAGTGTCAGAAAAACTAAAGTTTAAAATGAATAAAATATACTCCTGTTCTCAAAGAACACATATTCAAGGGAAAAACAAACAGAAAAATGAAAAATTGTAAGTTATTTCTTCTGGGAGATTTGGGATCGTTTTGAGGTGCGTTTTGTGTAGGATTTGGAAGGATAATTACAAATCTGACAGATGAAAGTGGCAATTGGGACAACAAATGCAAGAGGCACGGAGACATGCTTGTTCATCACATCTCCGAGCATTTCTGGCCACTTTGTAGTCTGTTTCTCTATTTCTAAAGTGAGGGTAACAATAATCCCTACCTCACAGGGTTTTAGGGAAGATTAAATGAGTTAATATAAAGATAATCATTAAGAACAGTATCTGATGCGTGGTGCCAGGTAAATATTAGTTCTTGTTATCACCACCACCGTCATCAACATCATAGTTGCTAATGAGATCTTGCTATGTGCCAAGTATTCTGTTAAAGTTTATGCACCAGGGATAATAAGAGAAACATTGTATACTATGCACCTAGAACTGTGCTGTGTGCCTTGCTTTATCTCATTTAATCCTTTCAACAACCTGTGAAGGATACTATTGTGAGGAATCTGGGCCTTAAAGAGGTTAAGTAACTTGTTCACAACATGGATCTGATTTCAAAGCATGCCCTCTTAACCATCAGTCTGTAAAGACTGAAGAGATGACGAATGAAGATGAATAAGAGAGATCTTTGCTCGTGTTAGAATTAAAAATAAGAATAATAAATAAACAACAGGGGGAGGGAGGTTGTCACTGTGTGAGGGATATAAATGATAAATGTCTATTACATTGTTTTGTGCACCTGAAACTACTAAAAAATATGTTAAAATAAATAAAATAAAAACCAGTAAAAAAATAAAATAAAAAATAAACAACATAGTATATCTTATACATTTTTACTGCATCAAAGTCTTTAAGGAAATAGGTACACTTTGTGATAGGTTTTGGCTTGAATTTTCCATTCTCTTCCACTTTCTTGTTGTGCTGGCTAGAGCTTGTCACCTCAATTTTCTTCAGGTTCAAACCACCTGCTTTGTGGCTATGTCCCTGGAAATCATGTAGCCCTTTTCTGGTTCCGGTTGACTGAGGATGCAAATACAGGGGTCAGATGCCTCTGAAGGCCTCAGGAATTTCAGTGAAACCCTTCAGACTACAGTGAATGCAGAGTTGCCATGCCCGCTAAAACATGAGGCTTCTAAACTTGTCTGCCTTCCATGCATATTAAGGATGAATGTGATCTGAAAAGACTGTATTTTATACCAGTTCAAGATTATTTACTATCCGGGGCAGACCGATGGCTCAGTTGGTTAGAGCGCGAGCTCTCGACAACAAGGTTGCAGGTTCAATTCCCACATGGGATGGTGGGCTGCGTCCCTTGCAACTAAAGCTTGAAAACTTGGAAAAAATAAAACAAAGCTTGAAAACTTGGAGCTGAGCTGTGCCCTCCACAACTAGATTGAAGGACAACGACTTCGAGCTGATGGGCCCTGGAGAAACACACTGTTCCCCAATATTCCCCAATAAAGTAAAATAAAAAATTATTCACTATCCAGACATGTAATATTCTCAAGGACGAGTTTGGGCACTGCTTTCTTTTGAGAATGGGAATGTCAGCAGCTTTATTTGTTCAGCTTTCTGATCAAAGCACCTCTTGATATTGCTACTTCAGAAAATGTGTAAGAACGAATGAAGTGCAGAATTGCTTACTTGAACCGCTCAAAAATGCTGACAACCTCAGAGACTTTCACCTAGTAAATGCCACAAAGTATCTGTGAAATGACCTGTCATTGAAATAAAAACATCAATGTACTCCCTCTTGTGTTATGTTGTGGTATTGTCAAACTTACCATTCATTAATTGGGCAAAATATACTGTATCAATATTCTGTAGGTATTAGTTATAAAGTAAACAGTAGGTGCTTGGTTCTGCCATATATAAAATACTCTTAACTTTGTGCAGTTCTTTATTAATTATAAAGCAGACATTTTTGCAGACACTAAATCATTTTATTATAAGTCTCAAAGCAACATCCATGTGAGGTATTAGTTTAAGGTGAAAACTGAGGCTCAATTACAATAAACGACTTATCCAAGGTCACACATATGCTTACATTGACTCATGTCTCTGTGTCACAGAAAGACAGAAACCCAGTAGGCAGTTGTGCTGCAGAAAGGGTACTGTCCTTGTAACCGGGGGATCACTTGCTATATGATCTTATGATAAATCTCTGCACATGAGTTTTCTTACTTATAAAATGGGGATGATATTGGCAATATTGATAATACTTTCTTAAATGTTAGTGTTAAGGTCAACATGGTGATTCACTCACTCACTCAAGAATTTTCTCACGAAAAAGTTCATGGCAGCACTATATTAGTACAAAACAAAACAAAGCCCTTGAAATAATTTGAATGTCCATCAACACAGGAATTGACTAAACCATGTACATCCACACTATGGAATATTATGCAGGTATGAAAATGAATGACTTTCATCCAAGTGTGCTGTCTAGCATGGTAGCCACTAGCCAAATGTATCTATAGAGCACTGGAAAAGTAGCCAGTTCACATTGAGATGTGTCATGAGTGTAAAACACACACTGGACTTTAAAAGCATAAGAAAAAAATATATAAAATATCTCATTAATAATTGTTTATATTTACTGGTTATATGTTGAATGATATTTTGATATATTGGGTTAAATAAACATATTCAAATTAATTTCACCAGTTTCTTTTTACTTTTTAAATGTGAATATTAGAAACTTTAAAATTACACGTATATTTGCTCACATTATATTTGCATTGGACAATCAGTGCTGATTTAGCCGGATGTCCATTTTATATTAAGAGAAAACATTAAATCACAAAGATATATATTTGTATCTATTTCTCTCTCTATATTTTATCTATTTCTATATATATCTGTATGTACATACATAGATATACACACATATACACAAATGTGTGTATATATAAATATATACACATTACAAACCTATAAATATATACACATATTATGAATTCATTAAAAAAACAGAAAAAAGTCCCTATATATGTTATGTATGTGAGTGACTGTGTGTGTGTGTGTGTGTGAGAGAGAGAGAGAGAGAGAGAGAGTGTGTGTGTGTGTGTGTGTGTGTGTGTAGGTATAGAAAAAAGTGTGGCAGGGTACACACCAAGCCATTAACCCTGCTGGGGTTGCCATAGGGAGGATGTAGCCACTAAGGAGCAGGGGAAACTACTGTTCTTATTGGGATTGTTGCAACACACTTGTATTGCTTTTGTAGTTAAGAAATAAATAAAAATAAAACATCTGTAAATGAATTTCTTAAGCTTGTTATATGCCAGGTACTACTGTGTAGGCTCTGGGCATATGAAGATAATGACTGTTTTAAGAGGAGCTTGTAATCTAGGGAAAGAGGCAAAAGACTCAATCAACAATGACCTTGAACGATGTTGGGGGCTGTGAGAGGATAGACAGGCAGCCCGGAGGCATAGTGGGGAGGGGGGTCTCTATTTTATTCTTAGGATGTGGTCAAGGGGTGTGGACAGAGAATGTTTTGTGGAGGAGCTGATTGAGTCGGAACTGAATCTTGCTTGACACTTAGTTTTCCAGATGAAGAAGGGTTTGAAGGGTATTCCAGACAGAAGAAACTAACTTTTGGAAGACAGAGATGCAAGAAATAGCAAGAGGCCTTTGAAAACGGTCAGATTATGCAAAAGAGTGGGGGTGAATGAAACTGTGTGGGTATATTCCATATCTAGAAAGGTTTTGAGTCTAATGGGAGGATTTTAATTTAGTGCTAAAGACTTTGAACCTCCCTCATAGAAGCAGAGAATGACATGATTAGATTTGTATTCTAGAAAGATCCTTCTTGCTGCAGAGTGTACAAAGCATAAGAAAGACTGGGGAAGCAAGGGTTTCTGTGCTCAAAGAGCTTAGTTTACTTTGGAAGAGACATATGATAAACAGCATTTATCAAGTGCTTACTTTGCCAGGAACTGTTCTGGGTACGGCAGATCCTAAAATAACGTCATTTCGTTCACTCTTTTCCTAATGTTCCTGAGAATAAAAAGTCCATTCCCAATCACATCCACTGTCTGGGTGGAGTTTTCACATTCTCCCCATGTCTGCGTGGGTTTTCTCCAGGTAGTCTGGTTTCCTCCCACATCCCACGGATGTGCGTGTTAAGGGATCTGGCCTCTCTGTTAGCCCAGTCTGAGTGGGTGTAGGGGTGTGTGTGTGTGTGTGTGTGTGTGTGTGTGTGATGTGCCCTGCACCCTGTGATGGAAGGGCCTCCTGTCTAAGGTTGGTTCCCACTTTGCACCCTGAGCTGCCAGGATAGGCTTCAGCTGTGCTCAGCCCTGACCTGGAATAAGTGGGTTACAAAATAATGACCGCACTTGTTTTTATTAATCTTTTCTTAAATGTATGTATAGCTCACATTTATTTCAATGTTTAATATTAGAAGTATTTTGGGTCTTTATTTAGACGTGTGGTGATGTTTTTGGGACCAGAAATATTCTCTCGGAACTTAACTCTTGTTTCTATCAATTAGCCTATGATAAAATTGGCTTTGTTATAGGTCATTTGTATTAAAGTCGAAGTTTCCAAGAATGAACTGACGACATTAAGTGAGGACTTACTGTACTCCACAAACATTAACTTTTTTTTTTAACATTAACCTTTTATTCTTTGGAACCTATCCTATGGGGTGTGTGGTATTTTGATCTCTCCATTTTACAGAGAAGGAAACTGAGACAGAGTCAAGTAACCTAACATAGGACACCCAGGCAGACAGGCTGAGCTTGTATATCAAGAATTTAATCCCCCGTATTATACTGTGTCTTCGAATTATAATGGAGTATGTTTGGTTCTAAGATAGGAGAGGTGTCTTGGGGACCACATCACCTGGTCTGGGAGAATCACAGCGGGCTTCCTAACCCAGAGGAGATGACTTCCAGTCTGAGATTTGAGGCATAAACTAGAGTTCATGGGGAAGAGGGGTCAGGAAGAACCCTCCAGGGAGAGGGAGCATCTCAGCTGGGAGGGGAAATGAAAGTCATTCAGCACGACCGGGTCATGGGGAACGAGGTGAGTGGTGGGGACAGGTAGGGCTGGTGAAGTGAGCAGGGATCAGATCAGGAGGGTGTTAAATTTTTGTTGTTGTTCCCTTTTTGCTTCACCCTAAAAGCAGTGAGAAACCTTTGAAGTACTCCAAGTTAGGGAGTGACTAGATTTGCATTTTAGATTACTGTCGCTATTATGTGCTGAAGGGATGGGACAGGGAAAGCCTGCAGGCCCGAGATCAATTAGGATGTTGTCTGAGTTGTCCAGGTGGCTAAGATTTAGGGAGAATATGGAGAGAAACAGGTTGAGCAACTTCTTGCTGAATGCTATTACCTAAATTAAATTTGCATATATTAAAGACAATTTTTTTGTAAGGAGCACATTAATGCTGACGCAGTTGGCCCACTGTGTGAAAGTTCTTTGTATAGGAGTGAGTGGGGATCACTGGGAGGATTTCGGAGCTACCTAATGTGGGCTGAATTCACTCACTAGATCCGTGGCCTTCAACGAGTCACGTGCATTCATTAGGTAAAAACTCTACCTTCTCGTGCTCCGAATTACCATCACCTACAGCCTTGAATACCACAGTATGTTATATTCTGGTCTTTCTGTTACTGGCCTTGCCCTCTTGATCCAATTCCTCACAGGGAACCCAAAGTAATACTTTAAAAACACATTCTATTCCTCCTCTGCCGAAAAATCTTTCAAGGGCTCTCCCTTTCACTGTTCATTTAAATAACCTACAGGATCCTCTACCATTTCTATCTCTTTCTCACCTCCTGCTACTCTCCTTTCACCACCAACTGGAGACTTCTTTCTTGTTTTTCAATGGGAGGCAGCCTCCTACCTCAGATGCTTGAAATGCTACTCCCCTCACTTACTTCCACTGACTGCTCCTGCATCTGATTTTCACTCGAGTCCTCAGGGAAACCTTCCCTAACTACTCTATTTCAAAGGATACTCTAAAGGGCTGTTTGGAAAAGACAAGAAGGAAGGATGGGAATATTACCATGAGTATGTATTTTACTTATCTTGATGACCGTAGCTCCTCCCAGAACGCAGGCATTTTTGTCTTTTCACTTCCCTGTTGTGTCCCCGTGGTCTAAAACAGTGCCTAGCAGACAGAAAACCCTCAACCTATGTTTAATTACATTGATAACACAGCGAACAATTACAAAACACTAAATAGGCCAGGCTTAGCGCTAAGCATTTTACATGTTCACGCCTCACAATAATCCCACGAGGAAAATACAATGACTCTCTTTACCTTACGGATACGAAGGAATGGAGGACACTGAGGCTCAGAGAAATTAAGCAACTTCCCCAAGGTTACACAGCTCGGTACGGGGAGCGGCGATTTGAGGAATGAAATGAATGAGATTCGATTTGGCCGTCAGCGCCGGAATGAAAACTGACACGGTGGGAACGGGAACTATCGGTCTGTGGCAGCGCGTACAACACGGAGCGGCAGCTCAGGCCCGGCAGCCGACGTCTAAAGGAGGACATGGAGGTACATTGGGAACTGCGAGGCGGCGGCCCCCACGAGCCATCACCAGCCGCGGCCGGCGTCCCGCCGCCTGGAAGCAGGAAGTGGCGGGGGGCGTCGCGCGCGGTGACGTCACGATGGCGCCGGCGGCGAAGGGCGGGGGCGAAGGAGGAGCGAACCGGGCTTGGGGGGCGGCTGCACAGTCTCCGGGATCCCCAGGCCTGGAGGGGGGTCTGCGCGCGGCCGGCTGGCTCTGCCCCGCGTCCGGTCCCGAGCGGGCCTCCCTCGGGCCATCCCGATGTGACCAGGCCCAGCGGAGCCTGAGCGAGGAGCGGGTCCGTCGCGGAGCCGGAGGGCGGGAGGAACATGACATCGCGGAGGTGAGGAGCCCGGAGGGGCCCGGCGCGGGCCTCGGCCCGGCCCCCGTCGTGTTCGGTCAGCCTCGCCCGGGAGGGGGCGCGTCGGGCGGACTTCGGTCGTCCGCCTGGGGTCGGGGGACAGGCTCCCCCCCACACTCCTCGCCTTCCCGGGGCCGGGGTCCGGTCCCACCTCGCTCCCACCCCTCGGGTCTCCATTCATTTCCTGCCTCCCGGAGTTCCGGCTCCCGCAGCCTGGGGGATGCCCGTCGGGACGGGGGCAGGTAGAGCCGCCGCGGGGACCGCGGACGCCGGCGGCCCGGCTCGGCGCCGCATTCCTGACCCATTGCCTCATGAGAATTGCCTCATGGTGATTCCGAAATAACCCCGCTCGCTTGGGGAGGCTCCTTGGGCCCGCGACGCGGGAGGGAAGCGGAGGGAGTTGCTCCGGGCTGGGTCCCCGACGGTGGAGCTGCTCGAGGTCGCTCTGCCTGTCGCGCGCTTTTGGGGGCTTCACTCGGGACCCCTGACCCCTTTGTCGGCGTCTTTGCATCTCCTTTTCCCCCCACCCCACCCTTCACGTGCCAGAAATGGAAAAACTGACTGTATCTGCAGCTATTAGAAGTATTTCCTTCCTCTGCAATATTCGCTTTGAGAGATGGGAGGGAAGGGAGTTGTGTCTCTTCTCGTTATTTAATCCTTCACCACAACCCGGAAAGTCAGGTAACGTTAATGACCTTCTTTTTACGGATGTGGAAACTGAGGCGCCGAAGTAACAAGCTAGTAAATGACAGGATTTGTACCCGAGAGTCAGAAGGAGGATTAGCGAATTAATGAGGTCCTTTGAAAGTTCAGGGTAATAATACTAATAGCTGACATTTATTAAGCTGTTACTGTAAGCCAAACATTTAATCTTCACTATAACCCTACGAGGTAGGGTACTGTTATCCCCTTTCTAAAGATGGGTAAACTGAGTTTCAGAAGTTAGACAACTTGCGTAAGGTCACTCAACCAACACATGGGAGAGCCAGAATTTCCACTATTAATCACTATGCTGCTATTATTTTATAACTTGCTAATCATTTTTAGGTCTTAATTTTGTTATTAAACAGTAGGGTGATCTGTTGTTTTCAGATGGTGATCTGCTTTTTTGTATAGTCACTCTATATACCCTTCACATACAAGGCTCATTGTTTAGTCCTTTCTTTGGTTGCCCTGTTGTGGTCACTGTCTTAGACATTTGAAAAACTGTTTAGCCTGTTGGGGTTATTTGAATGAGAGACTTCAAAATACTAGAATGTCGTCTCAAAATACACCTGCACAATACTTATTCACAGATCTGGAAGGAAAAGAGTGAGAAAAAAAGAAAACTGGAAACTTAGGAAGTGAGGGACTTGGACAGGTCTGTTGGCAAGTGCTTGCAGATCTGGGTAATACATAATTGCATTTCAACAGGGCAGTGTATAGCCTCAAATGTAATTCTTTAGGGAGCTTTTAAATAAAACAGTTGTCTATTCTTTAATCTGTCAAATAGTCATTGAGCCTTTTGTTCCTTGTGTCTGCTCTTCCAGACAAGTAAGGATCTGCTGCTTTTGGAGACAAAAGATGGGGCTGGCGGTGGGTAAGGGGTTGGGTAGTAATAGACCCTACATTGTCCAGCTTGTTCGTCTAGAAGCAGGGAAGTGTGGGGATATCCAACCAGCAAGTGGTAAACATGACAGTTTGAAATGGAGTAATTCCTCCTCTCCTCCAGCCCTCCCTGACTCACCTATTATAACAAAGAAATGTGTGCCACCAAAAAAGTCAAGTTATGAACGTAACACACATAATTGGGAATTATTATTTTTCAGGTTGTAGGTCTGTTTTATTATTTTTAACCACTTTATTGAGGTATAAATGACACGCAATACATTACATATATTTAAGTGTACAATTTGATAAGTTTTGATATATGTATATACCCGTGAAATCATCACCACAATCAAGATAAGAAACATGTCCATCACTGCTTGAGATGGTTCCTTGTGTCCTTCATAATCCCTTATTTTTCAGGCAACCACTGCTCTGCTCTGCTCTGTGTCCCCATACATTAGTTTGCATTTCCTAGAATTTTATCTAAATGGAATTTTAAGGCTGGCTTCTTATGCTCAGCATAATTATGTTGAGATTTATCCATGGTGTAGTATATGTCAAATAGTTCATTCCTCTTTATTGCTTAGTAATACTCCATTGCATGGATGTACTGCCAGTTGTTGATCCATCCACCTGTTGATGGACATTTGTGTTGTTTCCAGAGTTTCGCTATCACAAATAAAACTGCTCTGAATGTTTAGGTACAAGTGTTTGTATAGATGTACGCTTTCTTTTCTTTTCCGTAAACCTATCAGTGGTATGGCTGGATCATATAGTAGATGTATTTTTAACTTTTTCAGAAATTGCAACATTGTTTTTCAGAGTGGTTACAGCATTTGCATTCCCACCGCAGATGGTGTGGTCAGTTTTTAAATTTTAGCCATTGTAGTGGGTGTGTCGTGGTATCTCATTTTCATTGTAGTTTTAATATATATTTTCCCTGGGGACTAATCATGTAGACCATCTTTTCATGTGCTTATTTACTGTCTGTATATCTTCTTTGGCGACATAGCTAGTATTTGATACAATATTTTCCCTCTTTTTTATTTAGTTGTTTGTTTTATTATTGAAATTTGAGAGTTCTTAATTCTAGATACTAGTCCTTTATCAGAATTGCAAATATTTTATTTTAGTCTGTGGCATGTCTTTTCTTTCTTTCTTTTTTTTTAACTAAAAGTTCAAAGTTTTAGTCTGAATTTTTCTGTCTTTTCATTTTTTTAACAATGTCTTTTAAAGAACAGAGATTTTTAATTTGGACGAAGTCCAGTTTACCAATTTTTTTTAATGGATAATGCTTTTGGTGTCATTCCTAAGAAGTCTTTGCTTAACCCAAGGTCTCAAATGTTTTCTCCAAGTTTTATAGTTTTAGGTTTCTGATCCACTTTGAGTTAATTTTTGTGTATGGTATGAGGTGTAGATGCATATTCTCTTTTTGACATTTGGATGTCCAATTGTTTCAGCAAGATTTGTTGAAAAGACCCTCCTTCTTTATTGAATTTGCACCTTTGTTGAAAATCAGTTGTCCGTTTATATGTGGGTCCATTTCTGGACTTTTTCTGTTCCACTGATCCGTTTGTCTATCCTTTTCTTAGTACCACATGGTCTTGATTATTGGAGCTTTATAACAAGTCTTGAAATCAGATAGTGTTAGTCTTCCACCTTTATTCTTCTTTTTCAAATTATTTTTAACCTCAGTATTCATTCATTCAACCAGTAGTTATTGAACCAGGCAGGATAAAAAGCAGTAAGATGGGCAAAGATTGCTGTTCTTATGGCTGAGAGATTAGACAAACACATGAATAAATAAGACAATTTTAGGTAATAAGCTGTAACTGCTGGGAGGGAAAAAAACCAAATGGGGAGAATGTGTTTTTTTTTTTTTTTTTTTTTTAAGATTTTATTGGGGAAGGGGAACAGGACTTTATTGGGGAACAGTGTACTTCCAGGCCTTTTTTTTTTTTCCTAGTCAAGTTGTTGTCCTTTCAATCTTAGTTGTGGAGGGCGCAGCTCAGCTCCAGGTCCAGTTGCTGTTTTCTAGTTGCAGGGGGCACAGCCCACCATCCCTTGCGGGACTCGAGGAATCGAATTGGCAACCTTGTGGTTGAGAGCCCACTGGCCCATGTGGGAATCGAACTGGCTGCCTTCGGAGTTAGGAGCATGGAGCTCCAAGAATGTGGTTAGTTTTGATAAGGGATTTAGGAAAAGTCTCTGAAGAGGTGATCATGTGAGCCAACTCCTGAATGACAAGTACTATTGTGAGTTTTGTTTTGCTTCATTATCAAAATAATTATTTTTGGTTCATGTGTTAGGGTTTAGCTTTTGTGTGCATTCGGTAATTAAAATGTCAGTGTGTTCAGTGTACTCATACTTCTCTACATCATCGGGAGGGAAAGGAAGGCATTTAATTAAATGACATTTCTCCAGGTAATTGAGCGGTGGGAGTACTGAATTTAGATTTTGAGATTGCTCGTCTGCCTTCCTCTGCCTTGTTCAGCTGGCAAAGCTGGCTGTATTTTCCGTCTTCCTTCAGCCGATGGCACATCCTTTACATTTGCTTTTGTTCCTCTGAAAGACACTGTGCGGTGTCTTGAGCTGAGAGGAGAGGCAACCCCTCCCCCTGCTTCTGAGACTCTTGGCTTTTGGTTTATCTATGACAGGTCAAGTACATTTTGTCCCAGGCTCTCCCTGGTGGCCATGTTTGTTTATCTCCTGTGGGAGTAAATAAACTTGCCTTGCTGAAAAATGACAGTTCTATGTCTTTGCAGTTGAAACTGGGATGTCTTTATTAATGTCATGTCCCAATGTCAGCTTGGGTTTTTGGCCAGAGCTGCTCAAGTGCAGGGGCCACGGCTAAGGTTACTTACCCTTCTCGCACATGGTCAATGTGGAGACTGTTAGTGAGTCGCATCAAGATCCTGGAAAAACAGAGCCGACTCGTGTTTGTATTTGTTTCTCTGCAGAACAATAGCGGACACTGTGCTTATTCCTCTTTCCCTTGGGGAGCGCAGACAGCGCTTGCCTTTCAATGCTGACCTTTTCAAGGAAAGGAAAGGCAAATAAGGAAAGGAAAGGCTGATAGGAAAAAAAAATGGGTTTGTTTGCAGGATGGTGTTGGAGGAGAACTCTAGGGATACTCTGGGCCGCCAGAAAGACGGACAAGTGGGTCCCAGAGCAAATTAAGCCTGAAACATCCCTGGAGGCAAACATGACAAAACTGAAGCCATCCGACTTCCGGGACCTCGTGAGAAAGCAGGGCTTTTGGGACAAGACAATAATGCTGGGAAAAATAGAAGGCAGCAGGGAAGGAGGAGGCCCAGATGTGAGAGGATGGGCTCCCTAAAAGAAGCCATAGACACGCGCCTACAGGAGCCGAGCAGGGCTGCTGAGGACAGAGCGTTGTGGACATCAGTCATTTCACAGGGTCGCCAGGAGTTGGCGTCCACTCAACAACACGTGATACACAAAGGCGAATACTGATGTTTGACAGGTTCTGTGGGAGTTATAGACGGCCACCAAGGGTTTGAGACCCCTGAAATGGATTCAAACATCCCAAAATGCTGCCCAGTTCATTACTGAGTGTCGGAAGCTTGTGTGCATTCAGCAGACTGGTGTGTTCAATGGTCCTTGGCAACACTGAAATATGAAAGATGCTGTTCGTGTTTGCAAAGAGCATTGAATTTAGAGAGGCAGACAGACTTGTACGCCAGCCTCAAATGAGTTTGATGAAGGTAGTACAAACTGAAATGGAAATCTGTCATTATAGAATGTACTGTTTAAAATATATATGTGCTCGTACCTGATACACACATATGTACACATCTGTCTATGTCTGTCTATACACACATGTGATATGTTTATTTAAAAGATAATGGGCTATAGAGCCACCTCTTCATCATCCCATCGACACTCTCGTAATGGAACATGGATCCATTCAAGAACTGTTTACGGTGAGATTGCTAGGTACCAGGCAACGTGCTGAGGCATTGGGTGTTCCTGGTTTTAGGAAGCAGCAGGTGTGAAAGCGCTGCTGTGGGGGAAGTTTCTGGACTGCTTGAAGAACAGAAGGGAGCATGAGGGGGCGCTCTGGGACTGGGGGTGTCGGGGGGACTAGAACACCCAGGGATGTGGAAGGCCCTCAGGGCCATGGAGAGGAGTTGGGGTTGTATTTTTAAGAGCAGCGCCAAACCATAGAAGGACGTGATCAGGGCAGTGGCATGAGCTGATCTGTTTAAAAATATCCCTCTGGCTCCTGTGAAGGAAGGATAGTCGGAGTCAGGCGTGGAGTCAGCGAGAGCAAACAAGCGAGGGAACGCTCTGAACTAGGGTAGAAGCCATTCATGGAAAGACTTTTGGAGGCAGTTTCCTTCTATTGCCGTGTCATCAGGGCACAGATGCTGACCGATGAAACTCCATGAGAAGGTAGTGATTTATAAGGACATAGGTATCCACTACCATGAAAAAGCTGCCAGAACGTTTTTCTAGCCTCTGTTACTTAGAATGCTTGTCCCTATCGACTGCCCCTTCTCCATGACTTATCCTTTTCCTATAGAATATTAAAATTTAATTAGAAAATGGAAAATTCTTATAATCTGCAGAAAGTACCAAACCATAAACTTTTTCCCCAAGGACAAAGATAATGATTTTTCTGGAGCAGAGGGATAACCCAGTATCATTTTACATTTAGGCAATAAACTGAAATTAGACTTTGGATCCCCAGTTTAAACTCCCTTTTTAGCATAGCCGCCTTGAGAATAAGTTCCTAAAACTGTTGGCCGGCTTGACTTTCCCCACATCACGGGGGAAAGGAAAGGGGTGCATAGATAAAACAAAATATTCAGCATCAGTGTATTCTCTTTTTGGTTCATCAGCACTTTTTTTTAAGACTCACTTGACATAAGTCAGTTCCTAGCCTCAGAGAGCTAAGCCTTTGCAGAATTTGCGTTCACCAGTGAGAGAATTCGATTTCTGGTGTGACTTCCTGGCAAATAGTTTGGCTTGCAGGCAGGGTTCTGTCTTTCGTTTCTTCCGGCCCCCTCAGCACAGGGCTCATGTGTTTGAGACATTTATTTTGTTTTTGACATTGACTTGAGGCTCTTCACAAGTGTTTGTTGTTGTTTGTGGTGGTGATGGTGGTGTGTGTGTGTGTGTGTGTGTGTGTGTGTGTGTGTGTGTGTTTGTGTGTGTGTGCGCGCACATTTTCAGCTTTTTCTATGAAATGAGTGGTACCCACCTGGACCATGTTATGACCTGACGTCCTTAGTGAATAATAGACAATGCCCAGAGCGTGACTGATTAGAAGAGATTGTCAGGGGCTGGCAGGTTTGCAGATACTAAGAATGAGCAAGAGGAGGACACTTTTCTGCCCCTTTCCTCCCCCATGTGACTTTTTCTCTGCGTCCCTCCTTTCCCCCTCCTGTCCGTATTTTATCCTCCCTGGTTTTTCTTCACCTCCCTCAAATTCATTCATTCAACAGCCATTCATCAAATGCCTACTGTATACATGGGGGCGACTGTTTCTTCTCATCCTGTCTGGACCCACTATATTAATCACCTTGTTGATAAATTCAGGTGGGATCATGCTAATTTGCCTTTCCCCCTCCTTTTAGGTAATATAGGTGCATTTACATAACTTTTTTGTGTGTGAAGTAACCTCCACTGTTTGCATTCTTACTGGGGGCGGGGGCGGGCTTAGAGATGTATGGCCTTGGTACCCAATGTTACAAGTTTATAATCCTTGAGGCCAGCCCTATAACATAATATTAATTCTGTTAATTCCATTGCTCTTTACCCTCACTAAGATCTCGGGTTGAATGAGCTCTAACTGTTGCTGTTAATGACAAGCATACTGTAAATCACAGAATTGTCGGTGATTGGACACAAATATTACACATATAATTGGGAAAGAGTTTTTGGTAATTACAAATGCTTTTTGAAGAAAATAGGAAGGAGAGTTTACAGTAGATCAAAGTTCAAGTACCTGGGTTCTGGAGAAAAACATTTAATTTCTAATTATGTGCTCTTTGAAATAATGTAGGGACAGCCCCTGAGCCGTGAAGTTAAGTTTATGACAAGGCCGTGTAACACAAATGATACCTACGTCAAAATGGCCTGTGTGAAACTAACATAATTACGCAGGAGAAGAATCTTGCCTGCATATCTTCCACTACTAATAATAATGATAACAACAGTGATAACAAATGTTTACTAAGCCCTTCCTTATCCTGTCCAGCCTTTGTGCTAAGTGCTGGTTGCTGAGCTTTCCCTGTAAACATCGCTCACCTCTGTTCACTCTGAATAACATGATAGGTATAATTATAAGTCATAGATGGAATAATAGAGTTTATTTAATAAAGGGGTAGAGAGACCGCCACCTGCCCGATCTCCTGTTGCCAGTATACCTAATGGGTCTTGGTGGTCTTTAGCTAGCCTCACCTCCAGCAATTGTCATTTCTGGTACTCAGTCAATTCTTACACCGTGTGTGGTGCTGAGGAGGAGATATTCCCCTATCTGTGTGCTATGGCAGTCATTTTAATCAGAATTTCCAAAGTGAATGTCTTGGGCACCTGTGCATAAGCCAAAACTTGTCCCAAAGGCTCTTTCCTCATGCATTTGGAAACACCAGATTTTTTAACCAAGAGCCTTAGCCAGCTGACGTCTGTGCCTCTTCCTGACCGTGCGTGTGGGAGTCATCTTTGACAGCCTTCTGTGACACCACCTAGGTCAGACGGGGGACCGTGGATGTGGGAGGGAGCAGTGATGGAAGCTCACCCCAGCGCTGCCCTCTTCCTTCCCTTTCAGCCACAAGTGTTTCCTAAGGCATAACGTGTTAGCCTGTTGCTAGGCGCTGGAGGTACACGTTGGGGAAGAAATAGGTAGCTTCTCTGCCCTGTCACAGAGCTGCCAGGCTAGTCTGCAACCTGGCAATTGTAGAAATGTGTGATTAGAACCGTGTTGGCATCACCCACAGGGAGTATGTGGTTCATTGAGAAGGTCGGATCTGAATGTGGAGAAAAGCAAGTGCAAAAGCCACATGTGATACATTTGAAGTAGACAGAGAGGTCACCAGAACACGAGAGTCAAGTAGGGGCCACACCTCGCAGGGTCTTGTTAACATCAGTGACTATTGTATTTTATTCTGACTGAAAACTAAATTTCTAGTTCCAAAGGTGAAACTCTGCAGACTGGTCTGTGCTAAGCATTTTATGTGTATTAGTTTATTAGTTTATTTCTGTCTCACAACAATACTGAGAGTTAAGTATTTTCTAAGCATAGCAAACATAGCAAGAAACCCAGAAGCCATAAAAGAAAAATCTGATAAATTTAATCAGGCCCAGATTCGTTTCTGTTGGGGGGGGGGGAACCCATCACAAACAGAGTAAAACGGGAATAAAGCTAAGTCACATATTTGTCACGCATAGAATAAAGAGTTATTTTTTGGTTGTATTAAGAGCTCCTCTAAGTCAGTAAGAAAAAAACATCTAAAAAAATGAGCAATGACAAACGGGCAACTCACAGAAAAGAAAAAAAAAGTGTTCTGAAAACATGAAAAAGTGCTTAGTTTCACATAGAAATGCAAACTAGAATGGTACAATTTTCCGTTAATCAGATAGACAAAGATGAAAAAGTTTGTTAATATATGTACTATTGGCAAAAGTGAGAGAAAACAGGGACTTTCACACTCAGTTTGTGGAAGTTGAAACTGGTCCTTTTTTTTAGTGCAATTTGGCAAATTTGTCAAAGTAAAAAAAAAACTTGACAAAGCAATTTTATTTCTAAAAATTTAATTTATACATGTGCTTATAAAAGTGTGTAAAGATGGTTGTAAAGGATATATTCTCCTGCATTATTTGTAATAACAAAAACTTAGAAATAGTATCAATGTCCTAGAATAGGGAATAAATTATGAATGGACTATTGTGTAGCAGTAAGGCTAAAAAGAATATACTGATATTGAAAGATCTTCAGGTCCAAGTAAGTGAAAAAAATAGGAAGATTCTGTGTGGATGTGTATTTTACACAGGCGGGCATGGAGGCAGTAGTGTGTTTGCACATATGCACACGTAGATAAGTAAGTATATGTGTATGCATGAGACATTTCTTGAAAGATTAAGAAACTGCTAACTATAGTTCTGAAGAGTGCAACTGGGAGCCCGAGAGAAGCTTAGGCCTTTTCTTTTGAATTTTATACCTATCTGTGCTATTACAATACATGAATTAAAAAGATTTTAGAAAGTGTGTGTTTTTGTTCTCAGCAAGATCCAAAAGGACATTGACTCTATAAAAAAAATTAGAGGAGCCCAAAGTAGCTGGCTAAGATAAGGACAGATTAAATGGGGATGAAAATCAGGATAACCGAATAAAAAGATCTTGATGGAAGCAGTAAATATTGCGCTCGAGGCTGCCGTCACCGTGGTAGCGCACAAACCTGAGAAATTCTTTTAGAACCTATTTTTAAAAAAGAGATGACAGTGATGGCAGTAAGGGAACAGATCAGCAAATAGATAGTGGGGCCCAGGCTGGATGACCAGTGTTTAAGAACGAAGCAACTGCCGAGCCTGCAGTATTTCATTTAATGAAGACTAATAATGGAGTAAGATGTTGGGAGAGAACAACAACCTTTCACCTTCCATAAGGGGGAGGTAAAATTATTTTCCTTTTATTCATTTCATTAACCTGATAATTGTAGGTTCAAGGGTATTTTTGAAATACTACAATATAACCATCATTTTATTTTAATAATAATTAGAATCTTATTAGAATTAGGAGTAGGGTGCAGTTTTTGCTTTACAAAGGTGATTACTGTGTTATTTGGTACATAGATAATTATAGTGTTCTATCTTCATTATGGGTTGTTGATTTGTTTTAATAGAGAACAAACTCACACTGTTAGGACTGATAGGTTTGGTTTCAACTCTAGCATAATATTTTATAACTATATGTAATGTGTTTTTATATATACAAGATGTATGTATTTTTTTTAAGACATGTTCATTCTTTATGCTTGTCGAAAACAGTTTTTCAGGGGGTATGTAAGAAGGCTTGTATTTTTGTTCTATTGGTCACCTTTGTCCTTACACTTTTGGAATGTGCTTAGTCTTCTGTCTTATCTAATTTTTATTGTGTGACTTGTATCAGATTTTTTCTTTATCCTTTAACACCCATCCATTGCCTGTGGCCTGTACAAGTTCTTCTCTCTTTACCTTTTCCTTTTCCCATTTTCTAGTTGCAGGATTTCTACTTATGATATATAACCGTGTTCATTAGTTTTCTACCCTCATTTGCATCTTCATTTTAGTCTTAACACATACTTTTATAGATTCTTAAATGCTCACCATCAATTATTTTGTGGATGTGGCTTGTTATCATTTGGTTAGATGAAGCTTGTCCTCTAGTAGATAAGTTAGGAAAGGCTGACAAGTACAACATTCCTTTAGTTCTTGTACGTTGAAACCTGTTTTTTTATATCTTTGATAGTTGAAGGATAATTTGGCTGCATATAAAATTCTTGGTTTACACTTTCGTTACACTTTCGTTCATGAAGCTTTTAAAAAACGCTGGTCCACTTGTCAACTTGCTGTGTGTGCTGGCTTTGAAAAGTCTGGTGCTAGCCTAATTTGTTTCCTGTAGTAACTTATTTAATTGTTTTTCCTGGAGGCCTTGAGGATTTTTTTCCCTTTCTCTTGAAGTCTAATAGTTTCATTAGATTATGTGTCAGGATGATTGTTCTGGGTTAATTTCCCCAGGAAATATGTAGATTCACATCAGGGCTGGGATTCGAACCAAAGCAGTCTGGCTCCAGAGTCCATGCTCTTACCAGGAAGGCTTTGCCACCACATGCCACATACGATTCCCAGCCTTGTCACCTCAAGGGGTCTCTCTTTCTCTCTTTCTTTAAACTATAAACCTAATATTCTGAAAAGAAAAATGTTTCCAAAACTGTATTATGTAATAGTTCCCCCCCTTTTTTTCCCCTTGGTAGAGGAAGATGTATATGCCACTCAGCTTCAGACTACCCCACCAAGTAACAATTGTTTTGCAGCCAAAAGCAAAAGGGATTTGACATTTTAATTAGCTGATATAGGTAGACAAATTGAGGGTTAATGTAAGATTTCCATTGTACTTTTTGAAAAGTTATAAATAACTGGAAGCTTTCTGTTAACTCATTTCTGATTCCCTAGGGCTGTGGGGACCTAGGTGGGAACCATAAATCAAAGAAGCTGTGGACAAGATTTAAAAATAATGGATAGTGTAAGTGATCGTACTGAATGCAAATATGTTGGATGCTGGAGTGATATGATAGGTATCATATAAGTGGAGGTTGAGTTTTCCCTGGGTGAAATTCTGTCTTCTCACAAGCTCTCCGAGGGAGTAAAAAGCAAATTAATAAATTTTTTTCCTTTTGATATCAGCCTTGTGATTTTTCTGTAGGACAATCAGAATGATGTTTAGATCCCCCCCCCCCCAAACTCTAGTAAGATGCCATAAGAAAACTTAAAAGTAAAATAAATTTCAGTTAATATAAACAATAGGGATGTCAATAGACAACATCTGGATTCTTGTTTTTTCTGATTTCTTGTCAGAATCAGTTTTATATTTATTATTCTGGTTGTCAATAATAATGTCTGACATTTAGTGCTTAGTAGGTACGAGATACTTAGACGACTGAGCGTCTCAAATTTAACACGTACAGAATCCAACATTTGTTTTTCCTTTCCATATCCCTTCCATATTTCCATGCACAGTACTTCCATCCTTCTAGTTGACTAGGCCAAAAACCTAGGAGTCGTTGCTACTTTTTTTCTTTCTTTCCCATCCCAGGTGTAATTGATTAGGAAATTCCATTGTCTGCGCTTAAAAGATTCCGAGTTGGGCTATTACTACTACTGCTGCCACCGTGGTCCTTGTGTCATTTCTCGCCTGGTTTATCACAGTAGCTTTCTTAACCCATATGTGTGCTTTCCTTGCACACTAACTTGAAAGATGATTTAAAATTTTAAGTCAGATCATGTCACTCCCCTGCCTAAAACCCTCCCCAAAAATAAAGGCTGAAGATTTACGGGGACCTCGAGGCCATACATCATTGACTTTTTATTATCTCATTGGCCTCATGTCCTGTCCCTTACCCGTTCTGTTCCAGTCACACTGGTCTCTTGCGTACCTGGGCATGTCAAATACAGTCCGCCCCTGCGCCCTTGATCTTGCTCCTTCCCTTACCTCGTATGCCTGTCTCCTGTATATCTGCACATTGCTGCCTCACTTCTGCCAGGTCTGATCCAATGTTACTTTAGCGCTGAGGCCCTCCCCAGCCACTCTATCTAAATAACATCTACCTCACTCTGTCTCTGTTCCCTTCTCACTGCTTTATTCCTCTTTGTGGCATTTATCACCATCTGGCATTTTATTTATTTTTATACTATTCTTTATTGTCTGTCTCCTCCATCATAAAGAAAGCTTCTTGAGGACAGGGATGTTATTCTATTAACTGTGGTGTTCTCAGTGCCTAGATGCCTTGCCTGGGATAGGGCTTAGTGTTTACTGAACGAATGAATGAATGTAATAAGCTTTCTCTTTTATTATCCCAGTTCATGCTTTAAAAAAAGCTTTAATGAGACATAATTCACATGCCATACATTTCACCCATTTAAAGTACATAGTTCAGTGGTTTTTAATATATCCACATACTGCAAGGATCAGTACGATTGTAGGACATTTTCTTTATCTCAAAAAGAAACCCTGTACCTGTTAGCTATCCTCCTCTCCCTTTAAGTAAGCACTAATCTACTTTCTGTTTCTATGGACTCGCTTATTCTGGACATTTCGTATCAATGGGATCATGTGACATGTGGCTTCTTGTGTCTGCCTTATTTAGCATGTTTTTGAGGTTCACCCAAATTGTAGCATTTATCAGTACTTCATTCCTCTTAATGGCTGAATAATGTTCAATTGTATGGATTCTCATTTCATTCTTTGTTTTTTTCCAATTTTTATTGGGGGGATATTGGGGAACAGTGTGTTTTTCCAGGACCCATCAGCTCCAAGTCAAGTCGTTGTTTTCAATCTAGTTGTGGAGGGCACAGCACACTGGCCTATGTGGGAATCGAACCAGTGACCTTGGTGTTATGAGCACTGCACTCTAACCAACTGAGCCAACGGGACTCCACTCATTTTATTCTTAAAATGAACCTAAGAAGTATCATTTCCATTTTGCAGATGAGAAAATCTGAGGTGGAAAGAACTTGCCCAGGTCCCAGAGCTAGTAAGTGGTAGAGCTCAGGTGTACACATACCGGTAGGTCTGTGTGATCGGAGCTCTAATCAGAACGCTGTCGGACTCTGTCCTTAACGCACGGTTTATGACAGCGGTCCCTTCTCCCTTGCGCTGTCTTTCTGCTTCACTGCTGTAAAACACTTTAATTGGGCCAATATTTGTTGAGCAGTCTCTTAAAAGTTCATTTGATTGTCAGTCCCAGGACTCCACTTTTAATATTGACTTAATGTTCCCGGGAGCATTGAATTAGCCTCTAAAGGTCCAGGATAATTTGACTTTAGAGATGACTCTTCTTCCCACAAATGGTGACTTGGAATTCATGAGGGAAATCTTGCTGGAAACTAGAGGAATTTTTTTTTTTTCCCCTCATGAAACGTTGTTTTAATGGGTCTCACAATTCTGGGACAGATTTTTTTGTCGTGTTGTTTCCATTAAAAGTACTGATTTTAAAAACTGCCATACAAAAAAAATAAACCAAATGGTCCACAAAATATTCTCCTTTCTTTCTGAAGGTATAAGGATGCATTGTAATCGTTAACCAGTCTTTTACTATTAAACTTAAATGGCCAATTGAGACGAACAGTTCCGAGACTGCTAGAGAGGAATTTGTTGAAGCAGATGCTACCCACAGTGGATTTCATTATTAGTGTGTTTTTAAAACTTTTTATTTTGAAATAATTTCAAATTTACACAAATGTTACAAGAGTAGTACAAAGAACTGTTTACTTTTCACCCAGATATATCAGTTAACGTTCTACCACATATGCCTCCCCCCACACACAGTATATATAATTTTATTCTGAACTGTTTGAGAGGCAGTTACAGACATGATGCCTTATCACTCCAAAATACTTCCGTGTGTTTTTCCTAAAAACCAGGCCACTCACACACATAATCACAGTACCCTCAGCAAAATCAGGGAAATTTACATTATGATAGTGCCATCATTGAATTCCTATCCCTCTTTCAAATTGTTTCTTTACTGTCCTTTATAGCAAAAGGCAAAACAAGTAACAAAAGCCCTTCTCTTCCCTTTGTCTCTCTTCCCTGTGGTCCATGATACATACAGTACAGAAAGCATCATGCGTTGTATTACTTGTGTCTTGCTACTGGCATGTAATCTGTATAGTTCTTTGATAACCCCCCTCCCTGCCCCCGCTTTCACGGTTTTCACAAATTTTGAAGTGTTCATGCCACTTAGTTGAATGTCACTCACTTAGGGTTTGTCTGATGTTCCTCATAATTAGATTAGGCAGTGCATTTTGGCAGGCGTATCACAGAAATAACACTGTTCTTCTCAGCGCATGACGTCAGGAGGCACATGATGTCAGTTTCACCCATAACTGGTCATGTTCACTTTCACCAGTTGGTTAAGATAGTATCTGTCAAATTCTCCGGTGTGAACTTCAGTTAGTAGTGTTTGCTTGTTAAGTAAAAAGTAATTACTAAGCATTTTCTGGAGAGGTGCTTTGAGTTGCTGTCAATATGCTGCCCTCCCTGAAATGGTCACCCACTAGGTTTACCATCCATTGATGATTCTTGCCAGAACTACTAATATGCTTGTTACCAAATGGTGATTTTCTGTTATTTTTTTTCTATAATTATTATATGTGATTCTTTGTGATTCTCCTGGAGAGGGCTTTCCCTTTCTCCTCATGCGTTTTTTTTTTTTTTTTTCAATTGTGGTTAAATGTACATAACACAAAATCATTTTAACCGTATTTAAGCGTGCAGTTCTGTGACATTAATTCCATTCACATTGTTGGCAGCCACCACCACCATCCGTCTCAAGAACATTTCCATCTTCCCAACTGACACTGTCCCCATAAACAATAACTCTCCTTTCCCCCTTCTCCCCCACCCTGGCAACCACCATTCCGTTATCTGTCTCTATGAATTTGACTACTCCAGGTGCCTCAGCTAAGTAGGATCATATAGTATTTGCCCTTTTGTGACGGGTGTATTTCACTTAGCATAATGTCTTTAAGGTTCACCCATGTTGTAGCACGTGACAGGATTTCCTTTTTAAGACTGAATAATATTCTATCAATGTGTATAATCATGTTTTGTTTCTTCATTCAAATGTTGATGGACACTTGGGTTACTTTTACCTTTTGGCTATTATGGATAATGCTGCTATGAACGTGGGTGTGCAAATGTCTGAGTCCTTGCTTTCAGTTCTTTTGGGGATACACCCAGAAGTAGAATTTCTGGATCATACGGTAATTTTATGCTTAATTTTTTGAGGAACCGTAGTTTTTTTAAATTAATTTCTGTGTGGACTCTTGGTTTCCTATTTTATTCAATGGGTTATAGTTAGTTATATCATTGCTTACTTTGAGGTACAAATATCTTTGATTTGCCAGTGGGAGGCCGCCCTGTATCCTTTTGACATGTTCTCATTGGAGCGCTTCCGTGCTGTGGCACCGAGACGTTTCAGGCTCACCTTCCTATTACTGCCCAGCCCTGGAACCAGCTGTTTCTCCAAGGAGCCCAGTTCCTTTCATTGGAGAATGGTATTTAGAAACCAAGATAAGGGTACTAGGTGTGCTGATGGATACTGGGGTGTCACTGCTTCTAGGCCCTTTCAGAGGAGCCAGGAAAATATGTATGCATGTGTGTGTGTATACAGTACATATACATACACAGAAACATACATGTGTACTTCTACATCTGCATGTCTATCTCCATATGTGTATTAAAAACTAGAGTTTGTGATGACACCTCCAATTCGAATCTACCACCACAGGGTTTATTCCGTGTTTGTATCTCCTCCAAACGTGCGAAGCCTGGCTCCCATTATCCTCAATATGTTTACTTAGTTATTTGTTCAATCCCACTCCATGCATTCGGTCTCCCGACCCTGTGGACTGTCTTTTTGGGCTTGGCCAACCAAGTGCCTGGCTTAATGCCCATACCCCCAGCCCCAGTCCCACTGACCCTGCCCCCAGCCCCAGCAGCTGTGTTGGCAGGATCCCAGGCCTCTACCACTGGAAGGCGAGGGGGTGGGGGTGGCTGTGGCTGTGACCAAGGAGAGGAGGCAGGAGGGCAGAAGGGTCTTGATTTGTATTTTTATTAGCTGCTCTACTCATAGGCGTTTCAGCTGTGATGGTGTGGAAACTAGTGCTGACAGAATCCTTTGCTTTTTGTTTCTCTCTCTCTCTCAAGATGGTTTCACCCAAATATCACTGGTGTGGAGGCCGAAAACCTACTGTTGACAAGAGGAGTTGATGGCAGTTTTTTGGCAAGGCCCAGTAAAAGTAACCCTGGAGACTTCACACTTTCCGTTAGGTAAGTTGGAAGACCAAGAGAGACTCCTGAGAGTGTTTTCCAGGTAGGAAACGTTCAAACCCCGCGTGGACAACTTGCTGCCCTCCTTTAGAGTTTGCAGGCCTGCCCGCTGCCCTGTGGTGAGGCCTGGCCCACAGATCAGACGTGATTCAAGCCTGCTTATGGGGCTCAGGACGGGGACTCCTGCGACTGAGAGGCTTGGAAATTCAGCTGAAGGGGGTGATGGTGGGCATTTCTTCTCCCCTGACGCTGAGGATGGGTAGGAGCCGGGTATAACAGATTCCTAAGCTCGATTCCCTCTCCTGGTTCCACGCATCCTGACCCCTGGTGTCCTGCATGTTTCCTTCCCTTCTATTGATCTCTTAGTGGGAAAAATACTTCTAAAGAGTTTCTTCAGATCCCTTGTCTTTTTCAAGACATAAAACATCACTGAGGAAGTTGTGGTCCTGTGTGTTCCCCTGCCCAGTCCCATTCCCCTCCCTTCTTTCCCCAGAGGAAACCGCCATCGAGAGGTTGGCATATATCCTTCCTGAACATGTTTTCATACTCGGACGGTGTAGGAACAATGTCAAGTTGGTTTGTGTGTTTTTAGAATTCACATCCATGGCTTTATAAAGTATGTTATTATTCTGTAACTTCCTTTAATGTTTTTTAAGTTCTGTGCTGGTACATACAGGTCTACTTATTAATTTTAATGGCTATATAATATTTGAATGGTGTGAACGTCCCACCAGTGGATCCCGTCCCCTGTTGCTGGATGTTGGGTTGCTTTCAATTTCTCTGAACAGCACAGCCAACATCTTCTTACATGTCTCTTAGAGAAGGTGTGGAAGAGTTTTCTAGAAATTGACTTACACTTATATACTCAGTCTCCTTACTCCAGCTCATTCCAAGGGCTAGAAATGAACTGCTTTGTGAATTCACTTTTATTATTATTTTTAAATAAAGATGTAAGTAAAATGCGTTTTTCAGGATTTATTTAGGAGCCCTTTGGGACTTGGGAAGTCCCTTTTTGGTGTAGATTAGTTTTTGGAGGAATTTTCTGGGCTTTTGGCAGTACAGACTTCTAACCTAAAGTTATGGGACATTTGATCTGTAAGAGTTTGGATGGAGATTAGATGACGATGATGATGATGAAGATGATAGCAAACATTATTGAGGACTTGACGTACTCCAGGCTGACGTGCTAAGTGCTCTATACTCATCATTGTATTTAATTTCCCCAACAACCTGTAAATAAGAACCACTATTACTTTTATCTTACATGTGAGTAAGCGGAGACACAGAGGTTAAGTTAGTAATCTGGTCTCATAGCTACTACCATGTTTCCCCCAAAATAAGACTGGGTCTTCTATTAATTTTTGCTCCAAAAGACGCATTAGGGCTTATGTTCAGGGGATGTCATCCTGAAAAATCCTGCTCAGGCTTATTTTCCAGTTAGGTCTTATTTTCGGGGAAACACGCTAAGCAGCAGACCCAAGATTATGGAAATGGTGGAGGTTTTTTCCTTCAACTTTTTATTCTGAGGAATTTCAGACCTATAGAAAAGTTGGAAGGAGGAAATACAGTGAACACCCACCCTCCCTTTACCTGTAAACATTTTGCCATATTTGCTCTTTCTCTCTATGAGTGTGTGTGTGTTACATACTTTTTTTCTCCTGAATCTTTTGAAAATAAGTTGCAGCTATCAGGACATTCATTTTTACCTCTAAATACTTGCAGAGTGCATGTCTTATGAACGAGGACATTCTCCTCTATAACTACAATATCATTATATAAAAGAAAGTTGAACATTGATTCAATGATATTATCTAATGTGTAGTCATTTTCAAATTTCCCTCACTACTGCAATAAAGGCTTTTGAAGCCATCCCGTTATTTCCCATCAGGAAGCACATAGTATCTGTTTGCCCCATCTTTTAGTGTTTATGCTCTTGGAGGCTCATTGCTTCTAGGCCCTTACAGCAGACAGAGCTGGGAAATAAATATTTACATATTTAAAACCAAGTGTTCATACTGATAGTTCCAGTTCAACGCAGCTTCCTCACCTTTTTCCATTCCATGTTTGTGTTTCTCTTCTCCTGTCAATATATGACCTCATTTGCCCAATCCTGTAATACAAACAGAGACTCAGAATCACTGTACCATTATCCTTTCTAATTACAAACCCATTAAGTATAGCTCAGGATTTCTTTGGAGTCTTTTTGTTCTTTGAATATATCCCACTTAGGGTTTTCAATCAGCGCTATGTTCAGAAGTTACAGGAATTCATCATTTTCTGTGAAGTTAATGAACTTACTACAAAGTTGGATTCATTTCTTTCATTTTGTATTCAGTCTTTTTCTTATGTATTCAGTTTTTTTGGTCTTTGTTGGTTTAATTTTATTTTTTGACTGTGTGAAACATTTACAAGATGTAAAAGGAAACTATATAAAAAGGCATATTCTCAGAAATACCATTCTTATCCCTACCCCTCGTACCTCATTTCCACTCTGTCCCTGTGGGTAACCATTTCTGTTATCTGACTTATCCTTCTGTGTTTCTTTCTACACACGAAGTAGAACACTGAATACATTTCTTTGTAGTTTACTCTTTTCACTTACATTAATCTTTTAGTACGCTTCCTCATTGTTTTAATCAGTTGTATAGCATATACCTTTATACAATTTCCTACAGATGGGAATTTGTTTCCAATGCTTTACAATGGTATATAAAGCCACAATGAATATAATAAACTTTTGCATATGTTTTGTGCTTCCGGAAATGTATTTTCAAGTTGAATTGCCAGGAGTGAGATGACTGGGGCAGAGAGTAAAAGTACACGTAGCGTGGTTTTTCCACATACCCCTCTGTAGTGCCCGCAGTGGTATCATGACTGGATCATTTGTACTCCCACCAGCGGTGTATGAAAGTACAGTACCTGTTTTTTCACAGTGTCACTAGTTGAGTATTATCTAGTTTTCCATTTTCACCAACATGATAGGTGAGAAATGCTGTCTCAGTGAATTTTAGTTTTCATTTCTCCTGTAATTGAAGCTGAACATCTTTTCATCAAGTTAAAAGGCCACTTGTAATATCTTTTTCATGAACTGTCTTAGAACTAGTACTTTTAACAACTCCGCAATATTACGAAGTTTTACTTTTTATGGTTCCTTACATATGATATATGTTATACATACTGTAGTGTGTGTGTGTGTGTGTGTGTGTGTGTTTATTGTTCTGGTTCTCTGCAGGCGATCTAACCTTTTTGTTGTGTGCCCATGCTGAAAAATTGGTGATTATGTTGCTGTCTATTCAGTTAGTCACAGAAGATCATCCTTTTTTAATTTTGAGAAAAAAATACAGAAAAATACAAAAATGTATGGACAATCACCCATGTTATATTTATTGCCAGTCATTTTTTTCTTCAAAATAAAATATAAAATAAAGCAAAACTTCCCTTATTACCCTTGATCCTGTTTTTCCCTTTGTCCCAGATGAGGCTATTATCATAAGTTTCTGCCTAGTTCCTTAAAAAACAGTCCACATATTTATAATATAATAAATAATATACTATATACATGATGTATAATAAAATATACATATATGTGTATGTATGTCTGTATCGTGACCAATGTATAGTATTACTTGTGTGTGTTCAGTTTTCATAAATGGTCCGTGCTAAGCATATCGTTCTGCATTGTGCCTCTTTCATGCAGCATGATGCCTTCGAGATCCTTCTGTATCGCTGTATATTGATTTGTCCATACCTGAATGTCTTTGTGTTATGTCATTAAGTAAAGGCTAGACATTAAAAGCTCAGGTGTTAAAATAGAGTGAGGCGAGCTGGAGGAGAGTGGCCTGCAGTGCCTTTTTACCCACTGAAAAAGGTTGTCACCAAAAATCAGAAGTAGATCTTGTCACTAACATTTAAGGGGATGATTTTTCTTACATTCCTTAGTTCCCATCTTCCTTTTCTTTAGCAGAAATGTGTTTATGTTTCCCAGAGGCTTCATCAGTAATGATACAGGGTCAGACTAAAAATACGTATATGTCGGTGATGGTAATAAATATATGTTGGGGGTTGCCAGACCCCTTGGGTTCACCTAGGTGATAAATGGGTGTCTTTGAGATGTGTTTAGTAGTTCAGAAAACCAAGTAGGAATCAAAGACTGCCTAGGCTAATTAAAATATCAAGTTTTAGAAACTTTTGGCCAGTGTTATGTCGACTCAGTGGAATCATTAGTCATCTTATGCTGGAAAACTGTCAATTATATGTGTCCTTAAAATGATTTTTAAGATACAATTATATACAGCATCTTAAGTGTACAGTGAGATGAATTTTGGCAAATGTATATATTCATGTAACCAACACCCCAGTCAAAATACGGAGTTTTTTTTATCACCCTAGAAAGTTACTTGTGCCCCCTTTTTACTCTCCCTCCTTCAAAGAGGCAACCACTATTTTTATTTCTACCTCCATCGACTAATTTTGCTTATTCTACAATTTCATATAAATGAAGTCATATGTTCTTTTTTGTCTGGCTTCTTTCTCTTAACATAATATTTTTGAGATTCATCCATGTTGATGTATCAGTGATTTTTTTAAATTGATGTGTGGTATTCTCTTGTATGAGTATGCAATTATTTGCTTATCCATTTTGGTGATAAATGTTTGAGTTTTCAGTTTTTTTCTATTATAAATAAGGCTGCAATGAATATTCTTATACAAGTCATTTGGTAGCCATGCAGTTTCATTTCTTTGGGGCAAGGATTTGCCCAAATCCACTTAGGAGTGGATTTACTGGATTATACAGTAGATATATGTTTGTTTCACTTTGATTATATGTCTTGATTAATGATGAGAAAAATCATTGTCATATGATATGTGCAGTTTAATAGGTCTGACTTTCAAAGTAGAAGTACAAGGCAAGGAAACTAATAAGCACAGTTCTTTTTATTGAAATCATTGTGTGGTTATTTCACTCATTGCATTTCTTACAGGGAAATTGTAAACTCCATCCTTGGGTTTGTATTAATGTTTAGGTGAAATCTGATAATGAATATGAGATCCATGTTTACCAGCATAGCTCTTTATTTATTTTTCCCCCCCGCCTTTCTAATGGACTATTTTAGAAGAAATGGCGCTGTCACCCACATCAAGATTCAGAACACTGGTGATTACTATGACTTGTATGGAGGGGAGAAGTTTGCCACTTTGGCTGAGTTGGTTCAGTATTACATGGAACATCATGGGCAATTGAAAGAGAAGAATGGAGACGTTATTGAGCTCAAATACCCTCTGAACTGTGCAGATCCTACCTCTGAAAGGTCAGTGACGTTTGAGGAACAGCAGAGTCTGAGTGTCTCCCATGCCTGAGCTGTTATGTGAGTGCATTATGGGGGTTTGGCTTACATCTTTCTCGAGTTGCAATCTTTTTTTTGTTTTGTTTTGTTTTGCTTTTAATTAAAATTTTTTTTCCAATTATACTTGACATTCACTATATTAGGTTCAGGTGTACAGCATAGCGATGAGACATTTATATAACTTAGGAAGTGATCCCCCTGGTCAATCTTGCGCCCACCTGACACCCTATATAGTTATTACAACATTATTGACCATGTTCCCAAAGCTGCTCTTTACATCCCCATGACTTTTGTGACCGCCAATCTGTATTTCTTAATCCCTTCGCTTTTTTCACCCCAAGCTTCAGTCTTTAAAGTTTTACTAAAGAGTAACAGGATCAGGTTATTCTCAGTGTCCTTTTCTTGCAAAAGCTTTCATCACTGTTACTTACGCTCATTCTACAGGGTTCTCAGACTATTCCTGTATATTCTTAGTACATGCCGTAATGTTAAGATTGTTGAGCTTCAGCTGATAATCTTGGAGAGTTATGAGAGGAAAACCAATGATGCTGGAGACACCAGTCTCAGCAGTTCTGTGCAGTAGCTCCCGACCCGTTATTCAGCAGTGCCACCAACAGATGTCAGTTTAAGCTCAGAAGTGGAAGAGCAGAGAACCCCGAGGGTCTGAGTTTTCATCAGCTCTTTTCTGTTATCCACAAATGTATGAGAATGACCTTGCTTAGAGGGAATCATATTATTTCAGAGCTCTTCCCCCTCCGCCCATTAGATCTAAGCTGAGGTAAGCTGGGGCTTGACTTAATTTGTATTGATTTTACTGCTTTTCTCCATTTCCAGTCTCCTCTGACTCAGTACAAATGCAGGGTCTCTTAATTAGGTTTGTATATTTTGTGTCTTCAGGTAGTTTTCTCCAACTTGCACCTCTATGTCTGTGCTATTACATGCTGATAATTTGTTTCTCCAGCCACCACTGTAGCTTCAAGCAAAAGGCTATCTGCCAGCTCTCTGCAGTTTATTTCTAAATTTTACTCTGTTTAGTTGAGGGTGGATGAAAAATGACTCCAAGTATACAAGTATACCTCTGTCGTGAGGAGCCACAGCATGAGCAGCCGTGACAGTGCTTGTTTTCTCACCGAGACCCCGAGGGAAAAGGCCACATTATTAATATAACTATGTGAAGATGTTTTTGTAGTAACTTAAAGTAACGTCTTAGAGTTTGTCCTTGGACGGCGGCCTATGGCGGGACTGTGGTGTGCTGGTTAAACCTGCAGATTGCTGGGCCCCATTCAGAATTAGCGTATTGTGAGCAATGGGAATTCACCTTTTTAGCAAAATCCCTCACCCCTGCTCCAAGTCTAATATGCATTACATTTTGAAATGATAACCCAGTATTCAGGCCAAAGATGTTGACAGCAAACCTGGAGACTGTCCAAGTAGAGGTTGGAAATATGGAAAAATTGGAAATGCTTGAATTGGTTTATAATGAAGATCCTTTGTAAGTTTGGTTCACATGCCAGAGCAAGGGCAAACTTCCAAATGATTCTCTGTCTCTACCATAACTTTCTATTATAATCTCTTTAAATGGCTGTGATTAAACAGTGAGTCCTTTTAGTGTTGGGTGTGGAGAAATGATAAATTATGTTTTTAAAAGATGGGAGGTGTAAAAGAAATAGGAAACATGGAGGACAGTTGTCTCCAAATGACTGGGCTCATTTAAGAAGTTTAATAGTCATTCTTGACATCTTTGTCATTTTTCCTGTCTGCTTGGGTTGCAAATTCTGTCTTCTGCGGGATCACTCAGTCTCTTGGAGGGGACGTGTCTGTGTTTTAATTGTGTTTAGGAGAGCTGACTCTATATGGTAGTTTTGTGAAAGAATGTTGTGAACCCATGGCCGAACTCAATTTCTTTTCATTAAAAAAAACGTAGGTGGTTTCATGGACACCTCTCTGGGAAAGAAGCAGAGAAGTTACTAACCGAGAAAGGAAAACACGGGAGCTTTCTGGTACGAGAGAGCCAGAGCCACCCTGGAGATTTTGTTCTCTCTGTCCGAACTGGTGATGACAAGGGGGAGAGCAGTGACGGCAAGTCCAAAGTGACCCATGTCATGATCCGCTGCCAGGTAAAGCCTCCGTTGAACTATGGGTCTGGCAAAATGTCATCTTGGGGTGATTTTTCTGCTGGAAGCAGACAGATGCCGTTATTTCCAAAGTCAGATTTTCTTCGCTCATGTGGTCAGGAGCTTCTCCACTTTTAGTACATTGTTCATTATCATCGCTTCATCATTTCAGAACTGTAGTAAATGATTTACTTCCAGTCTCTGACACATTCAGTCATGCCTCAGTGTCACCTTCTGCCCTGCAGCATCTAATCTGTTTCTGCTCATCGGCCCCCGGAGTCGGCCTCCGTCTCTGTTTCTAAAGTGACGGCCTCAGCTCCTTCTTAGGACTGTCCTGGTCTAGCCTGCGACTGCAGTCGCCTGCATGTTACAGAAACCCTGTAGTAAGGACGGGAGAATTGAACTCGCTAGTTCTTGTTTTTAAGTGGTGACGGGGCCAAGTAGGTTGATTCTTGGTTAACTTTGTGTTGGCATCGTGTCCTAAATAGGAACGGTCCATTCACTATTGCCTCAGTTTTTAAATTGAAAAAAACAAACGAAAAAAAGCACCCAGCTTAATGAGACATAATCCACACATTGTACAATTCACCCTTTTAGAGTGGACCATTTAGTGGTTTTTAGTGTATTTACAATTATGCAACCACAAACACTATGTAATTCCAGAACATTTTCATCATCCCAGAAAGAAACCCTGTGTCCGTTACCAGTCACTCCCCATTTTGTCCCTCCCTCCAGCTCTTGGCAACCACTAGTCCACTTTTTGTTTCTATGGATTTGCCTATTTTGGACATTTCATATAGCTAGAACCATATAATACGTGGCTTCTTTTACTTAGCATAATGTTTTCAAAGTTTATCCATGTTGTAGCCTGTGTCAGTAAACTATTGTCAGATATTCTGTTGTATGGATTATATACCACATTTTGTTTACCCTTTAAAAAGTAACAGTCATTTTGGCAATTATGAATAATGCTGCCAAGAACATTTGTGTACAAGTTTTTGTAATATTTACTATTTGATGAGACATCCTGCTCATATTTTCTTCTAGTTTGTGAAGTGTATTTTCTTTTAATTCTTTGAACATACTTATATTAGCTGATTTATTGTCTGTGTCTGGGCTTTTCTATTGAATGCTTTGTTCCTCCTATGTATGGGCCATACTTTCCGGTTCTTTGCATGTCTCATACTTTTTGTTGGAAGCTAGACATTTTAAATGATATAACATGGTGACTCTGGAAATCAGATACCCTCCTTTCCCAGGGTTTTTATTGCTACTTTTTAGTGTTGCTATAATTGTTGCTGCTCGGGTGTTTAGTGACTTTCCTGGAGCAACTCTGTAAAGTCCGTATTCTTTGTCATGTGTGGCCAACTGAAGTCTTTGGTTAGTTAGTGGTCAGTTGGTTATTGGACAGAGATTTCCTTACATGCCTCGAACCATTAAGTCTCCTAATCTTTGCCAAAGGGTTATGTGTTAGGGCATGCCTTTAACACTCTGGCAGCTTAAAACTCCGCCTTAGCCTTCATTTCCTGCTTGTGCAGAACCGAAAGTTCAGCCATAGGTGAAGATTGGGGCCTTCTCAGATCTTTCTTGGACTTCACACAGCCCTCTACATGCACAAGGTCTTCTAGATTCTCAAGAATATGTTGGAGGTTTTCAGAGCCCCCTATGGCCATTGCCTAGATTTTCCTTTTAAGTTTTTAGTCACTCTCTTATTTACCCCAACTGGTATTGCTACCTCAGGCAGCTGTGATATTAAGCAGTTGCTGCTGATTGTTTCTGGCAGATCCGCTGAAGACAGGGCTGAGTGAGCTCTGATAATAAAGTCAAATGAAGACAAGTTTGGAAAACAGGGCTTTTCCAAGAAGCTGCTAAACAGGCCAAATAGTGATTATTCTCTGGGGACAGGTCTTTTGCAAGAGCTCCAAATCCCCTCCATCCCCTCTCGTTGTGTTCTGTTGCTTGTTTTCATAGCTACTGTGGTCACGAGGCTCTTGGTTTTCAAATCGACTGAGGAGCTGGGGAGAGGAGAGAGGGAGGAGGGCAAGTGAAAACACCACAGTTTGCTGTTTTTACCAAGAGCTACCATTTTTCTTGAATAAATCCTCCCTTGACTATTGCAAGTTCTTGTTTAATTTTCAGAGTTCTGACAAAGTGGATGGCAATTTTTGCCAGTGTTGTTGTTGCTCTTATGGAAGAGGAGATTTTTTTCAGAGGTCTTTACTTTGTCATTCTGAAAATTTTATTTTTGAATAAAAGATTGTACCCACATATCTTCATATATGTTATCTCTAGGGTTTTGTATTTTCTGAGTTTAACTGTTTTCCTGTTGTTTCCCTTAAGTAGCCTATTCTGATGTGAGGAGCAGAAAAAATTTCCTGGTCTCTGTTTATAATTTTTATTAGATGAAAGTAAAGGCATGTATGTTGGGCTTCAGTGCTGTCTCACCAGCCTTGGAGCTTGTCGTGTTTTAGAGAGAAAGAGTTGTTTACCTTCTATTCTACAGCCTTATGTATAGTCACTTAACCTAGAGTAATACAAAATAGTAAAGAATACTGTTTTTCGTTTCTTTAACTACTTAGTGAACTTACGAAGGAGAAACTTTCTTGTGGCCTAGTTGATGCTGGATGCTTATTTAGAGCCTTTCTCCCTGTGACGCACTCTCTCACGTTGGCTCAGCCGTTTCATTTTCATTGTCCTGGGCGTCCTTTCCTTTGTGCTACTACAGCTGTTGGGAAAACAGTAATTTAACATCAAGGTAATAAACATATATATATATATATATATATATATATATTTTTTTTTTTTTTTTTGTCTTGAAAGGAACTGAAATACGATGTTGGTGGAGGAGAACGGTTTGACTCTTTGACCGATCTTGTGGAGCATTACAAGAAGAATCCCATGGTAGAAACATTGGGTACAGTGCTACAACTCAAGCAGGTGAGCGTATTGGAAAGCTAAAGCTCTTATCTCCTTACAGAGTGGAAAACATCCTAATATAAAATAGTCCAAAAACACGGAAGTAGAATAGTATCAGGCACGTCCATGTACCCATCACCCAGCTTCAGTTACCATCACGGCATCAAATCTTATTTCAATTGTTACGCTACTCACTGCCCTCCTCCTGGTATGTGGAAACAAATTCCAGATTTACGTCATTTCCATGATTGTCTCCATTTGGATCTCCCAAAGGCCACACAGAGTTTTTAAAGCACCTTTGGGTGATCATACTGACTCATATTGGAGTTATTGCTATTTCAAAGTTCACTCTGATCACTTAGTGGCAAATGATGTTACCCCTCTGGGTTGCGGTCTGTTTATCAAGAAGAATAGGTTGAATTTATAGCAGCAGAGTTAAGGGTGTGTGGAGAGTGGAAAAAGATATATTTCCTGGTAGAACAGAAGAGAAAGTGAAACTATTTGAAAAATGTTTATTGTGAATTACTAGGTCCTGTGAACTTCCTGTCCTTGCTTTTATAAATACCGAAATAGAAGTTTGGTTGTGTTTTTTTTTTTTTTTTTTTTTTTTTTTTTTTTTTGCGTTAACACTTTCTTCTGTAATACTTTCTTCATTTCACACCAACTGCTGAATTTCATTAGCCCCTCAACACAACTCGTATCAATGCTGCTGAAATAGAAAGCCGGGTTCGAGAACTAAGCAAATTAGCCGAGACCACAGATAAAGTCAAACAAGGCTTTTGGGAAGAATTTGAGGTAAGTTATTAAAAAAGTTTTTTTCCCCCATGAGTTATGAAGTTCTGCTTTTAATGGAAGAAAAGTTGGTCTCAGGTTCACAGTGGGATATGAAAAACTTGAATCCGTGTCCTTTCTGAATTCGGCCATTGATTGGCATGGAACACGTTGCTGAGGGGGCTTCTTTGCAATAGAAGGGCACTGTGTTCTGGAGAAAGGAGTTGGCAGTTAATATGAAATGGATGAGCCAGTAGCTGCATTTGGCTCTTTGGGTTTGCTGGCAGAAACCCAGAAAAACAAAAGGATCTAATTCCTTTGGAAGAGTTCCAGCATTGGCCGGGGTCTACAGAAATAATCTGTAGCCTTATTGCAGTGAATAAGTAAGTAAAAGTGAAGTACCTCATGGTGGCTTCAATTTGGCGTTGAAATTTATAACTTTGGGAAGTTAAGTGAAATGATTTCTTTCCTGAAACCAGCTCAGGTAGGAGAATGTCCCCACTGGGAATGTGCTGTTCCTGTTGTACTCTGATATGTCACTTACCATCATATAATCTCATTCCTGTTCTTCTCATCCGTTTGACAGAAAACTTCCTCAAAAACAAGGATTGTGCCATATTTACCTTCATCATTACCCCTAGCACGCGGCGCAGAGCCTCGTACAAAAAACAGAAACTCCATAAATGGTTCATGATTCCAAACTTTTGTAGGACTTTAGAATTTATGCATATTTGTGGAATGAATGAGTGAAGGGCCAGATGAAGTGATTTTAGCCACAGTACGTCAGGTCAACTTACTGAGATAACTGTTGTTTCTGTTTCACAGAGGAGGAGCCTGAGGCTCAGGAAGGTGAAGTAAATTGCCTCCCCACAAGTATTGATTGCCTTGTGGCAGTGGGGATGTGTGCAGAATAGAACATTCACAGCTCTTGCTCAACGTTGCCGAACAGGGACTTGACTCAGGTTTATTCTCACACCAGGCATTGGGTTAGTCACCGAGGATACATGGCAGACGAGATGGACAGGGCTGCTTCTGTCTTTAAGGCCCTTCCAATGGAGAGACGGGAGGCAGTGATGAAAAGCATCACCGCCGAAAAAGTGATGACAAACTGAATAAGTCAGAATTTAAAAATGTCAAGCTCAGGATTCTCTTGATTGTATCCTGCCAGCCTCCATAACAAAAGGCAGCATTTCAACATTCCTTGTATTACATTTACTTCATTTCATTTAGTCTTTATAAAGCCTCATGAGGTAGGTGGATAAGTACAGAAATTGTAGAAGCCTTACATAAAATTTGAATGAAAACCCTGTTTTTCAAAAGTGTTTATTATGTAAAATTTCAAATGTATACCAAAGCCGAGAGAATAGGATAATCACAGCAGTATGCCTGTCACTCAGCATTAGCAATTGTTGATATATGGCAGTCTTTTTAACTGCACCCGTTACTCCCCCAGCCTTGGCTTATTGCAAATCCCAGATGTCATTTCATCTTTAACTTTCATTTCAAAAATTGTAACCAGAATATTATCACAGCTAAAACTATTAACAATAATAGTGAATATTGCGATGCTTAGGGAAACAAAGCCAAACCTTCCCAAAGAGCTTGTGACAATAGAGGTGTTTTCGAGATTCCATTGGTGGGGGTCAAGATACAAACTTGGAAGGAAGTCCTAGCCTGACTTTTCTGGCCATGGAAAAAGAACATTGGCCTGATGGTTTCACTCTGTGACATCTCCAATTTTAGTATATGTGCTGCCGAAGCGAGCACTCTGTGACATCTCAAAGTCAGGTCATCTTTCATACATTGTTAACAAAAAAGGTGGGGGTGGGGATTGAGTTGGCTTTTGGGGGAAATGAAAAAAAATAAGAGCACACCTCTGTACTCGACAAGTTCTCCATAGAGGTCAGGCCAAGGTCGTAAGTTATCATGCACTAAATCAGGGCATTAACTTTCATTTAAACTGGAGCTAGATCTAAATAGCAGATGGCCTGCTTTCTAGATCTCTTATGTACCTGCTTCTCAAATCCAGGCCATGTAAAAAAATTGCCCTTTAAGGTTGCGGTCAGTAGAATAAGTCTGAAAACAGAACAAACCATTATAGAAAAAATTAGATACGTGGAAGCAGACATTCATTATAACCTAAGTCCTCTGAAACTGGGGTTTGTTCACAATAGCAAGGCATTCTTATCTGAGCTGTTGTACCTTAGCTGTTTCCTGGAAGGTGGTAAATTTAGGATCAGGTCCATCTTACTGTGTGCTCTGAGAGTCTTTAACGTGAACCATAGCTCTAAATTGCAGTGCCACTGGTGATTTAATTCTGACGGCTATGTTTTGTTTGTCTGTATGCCCAACTCCTGTTTATCTGTAAAACTCTGTATGTCCTTCAGGTCTGTTTTGCTAGAAGACATTTATAAATTACTTTCACTTATGACGCATCTTAAAATACAAAGTCTCTTGTGAAGCTCTGCTTCTTTTCTCCTTTGCTGCTGAAATAAATTCAGGTTGATGATTTTCTTCTCGGATACATTGTATGCCCGAGACATTATGAACCCAAGTCTTTGATTTGTTTTCCTGTTTCTGATGTGTAAACATCTTGTGTCCCTCTGCTCCTGAATGTAAAGAGGCAGCTAATATTTCTAGATTTATCGAAAGGCAGTGGAATTCTGCTAACACGAGACTGACACCAACTAAGTGAAAGGCAGTTTACGGTCCTGTAATTGTGTGTCTGGGATGTGCCGGTTACCGGAAACCTGAAGTCAGACCTGCTCATCCTGACGAGGTGCACAGTGCATGGCTGCATTACAGAGTCTGCCCCCTCTCTGTGCCTGTTCCTCCGTTTTGAGTCCTCCAGGCCTGAGCTGCCAGGGCGCATGGTGGACTGAGTCTGGACACTGCATCTGACTGTAAGACCCAAGTCGAGGATGGAAATCTTGCCACTGACAGCCCCTGGGCCCCACTCTTCCTTTCCCTCACCTTCTTCCTCCATTTCTCTGCCCTCTCTGTTTCCAGTAGCCCCGTTCTCCACATCCCTGCTTCATCCTTCTTTTCCTTCAGCAGATTTCTCTGCTTCTTGACTTACAGACCTTAGTTGTAGCCCCTTTCAGATATTGCAGCTAGCAAGTTTCAGTCTTTGCGTCAAAGTCTCAGTCTCATCGGCTCAGAGGCCATCCATCTTTGGTCCAAGGAGCAATGCCAAGGACATGATCACAGAGAGGACAGATATGTCTGCATGGACCACCCTGTCTGGGGAAAAATAGTTGTCAGAGATGAGGGTTGTAGGGAGTTGGGTAAATAAATGTTCCCCAAATATCTGCCACAAACAGTAGACACCGATGGTTTATGATTCACTCAACAAATATTTATTAAGCACAGTCTGTGTGCTGGAGTCTCTGTTCTAGGTTCTGGGGATGTAGCAGGGAACAAATCAAAGTCTGTCCCTATGAAATTTATAGTCAATTAGGAGAGACAGACACTAAACAAAGAAACAAGTAAATATTCAATACGTGAGATGGTGATAAGTGCTATGGAAAAAATACAGTAGGGCAGGCCGGCCTGGTGGCTCAGGTGGTTGGAGCACCGAGCTCCTAACGCCAAGGGTTCGATTTCCACGTGGGCCAGTGAGCTGCGCCCTCTACAGCTAAGAGTGAACAATGGCTCTCCCTGGAGCTGGAACACCATGAGTAGCTTGAGGCCGCCGTGGCCTGGTGTGAGCTGCCATGTGCTGCCAGGAGCAGCCGGTGGCCAGAGTGAGTGGCCGGCAGTCAGGCAACCGACTGCCTCAGCTGGGGGGAGCGCAAGGCTCACAATACCAGCACGGGCCAGGGAGCTGTGTCCTACACAACTAGACTGAGAAACAACGGCTTGAACTGGAGTGGTGGGGGGTGGGAGGGGGAGGGGGAAAAAGGGGGAAAACATACAGCAGGGCAAGATAAAGGTGTGTGCCGCTGAGGATTACCGTTTTACGTAGATCTCTGTGGCATTTGCACACACAGAGACCTGTGGGCAATAAGGAGCAAGCCATGCAGATAAGCTCAGGAAGAGCGTTCCAGGGAAAGGGAACAGCAAGCGCAGAGGCCTTCACGTGGGAATGCCCTTCACATATGGCCCGATCAGCAGACGGGCCAGTACAGTTGGAGAGGAGTGGGCAAGAGGAAATGTAGAGGCGACCGTGGAGGGGTCAGGTCACACAGGGCACTGTGGGTCAGTGGAAGGCCATTGGCCTCTACTTGGGGGAAGTAGAGTCTCCGGGAGTTTTGAGCACAGGGAAGACGTGTCACTGTGGCTGCCGCGTGGAGCATTCTGTAAGGAAAGGCCAGAGCAGGGAGACACGTAAGGAGGCAGACGCAATCATCCAAGCCGAGGAACGACCGTTGCTTGCACCAGAGCTGAGCGGTGGAGGTGGCTGGGTCCTGGAGATATTTTGGAGGTAGAATTGTCAGGATTGAAGGCAGTGTTGCTGGCAGATTGTGTGGTAAGAGAAGACAACTGAGGCAAGGATAAGAGAAGTTTCTGGCTTGAGCAATTGGTAGGATGGAGTTACCACTTAACCTAGATGGGGAAGGCTGGGAGGAACAGGTTTGGGGGCAGGTGATCAGCTTTCATTTTGGACATGTTCAAGTTTGCACTGCCTACTGGACATGTAATTGGACTGTGATTCTTCAACTAATTCTATGGTGTTACAGGCGGGATTGTACTAGAATGTTCTTCCTTCCTCACTTCTTCACCTTGCTAGCATCTCTTCCCTCTTTAGTTCCCAGCCTCAGGGTCGTTTTCTCAGGGAAACCTTCCTTGATCCCTGTGCCCGGGCCTGGGTTGGTTCTTCCCGTTACATGTGCACATACATAGCAGCAAATCCATTCCTGTACAGGACTTACCATCCTTGGAATTCATGAATAATTTGCGTGGTTATTGGTTTAATGTTTGTCTCTTGTACTGTGAATCCATAGAAGCAGAAAACTTGACTAGGTCTGTTGGAGTAAAGAAATGTTTTTGCTCAAAATGAAACTGATGGGGAACAAAGAAAGAGATGGATACGCTTTTATCCTGCTCTTTTATGCCTTTTATGTCATCTAAGAAAATAACCCAGAGCAGTCCGTGGGTCCCACAAGGACTGCTGGTCCTGTTTTGTTCACCGGAGCCCCATTATCCAGAAAGCCTGACACAGAAGGTACAAATAAATATTTGTACTGAGTGTTGAATCTGAGCCGCTTTCAGTAGCTAGACTTGTACTGGCTTCAGACCCTTTGTGTATATTTCAAGAGAGGACAGCTTTCCGATGCTTAAATGGTGGAGGAATGTTCCAGGCTTTGCTTTGAGATGTTCCTCTGCTCCCATCTAGTTTGTTTTCATCAGCAGCCCCTGTTTGAGGCTTGATGGACACACATTTTAGTCTTTGACACCCCTGTACCCACTTGCCCAGGAGGAGAGTCGCAGTGGTGAATTTCAGAAAGATTTTAGTTTCGAACCTTCTGTTTCTGATTAAAAAAACAAAAACAAACACACCACATACACACACACAGACCCCACACAGCACCTTATTAATGGGTTATTTTCCTCCAGCACCTTAAAGCTTGTTTCCCTTGGTAATTTGATTTGTTTTTAATGCCCAGCCTTCTTCCGTTACGCAAGCCATTCTCCTGCATGGTCGAAGCTGTTTTCAGTTCGCATAGGCATCAAGTCCTTTCGTGACAGCTGCCCAGATGTCCTGATTCCCGCCAGCAGCTCTGCCAAATGACATGTCTCCAGGAGGAGCTGGGGCTGGTCTTCAAGCCTACAGTCCAGTTTGCTTTCTTCCCAGTGATTGTGTCCAGCTCAGGGGAGCTATAAATTCTACTTCAAGGTGCTTAAGCTTTATGGAAACAGGACTTTAACTGCACCCCAAAGTTGGGTGTAGAATAATAATTCTTGCTGGTGTTCTCTAGTGGAAATCTTCCCCTTGGTGACTAAGCCGTGCCACCTTGAATGGCCTTGGGCTTTAAAGTGCTCCAGGATGGCAGCGGGAGCTGTAACCAGCATTTCCATCTAGGCCTGAGCTCCCAGTCACTTAATAGAAGGGCTGCTCCCCACTGGTGGGTAGAGGTTTTCTTCCAAAAGCTCCATCCTGGAGACATGCCCTTGTTTCCTTTGGGCTCTTTCTCGTTCTCTCTCTCCCTCCTCGTTTTTTGCTCCTCCAGCGTCAAGCTTTTCTCTTCAGTTGTTTTTATATGCTGGAGCTGCTTGGCTTCATTACAGAGAATTTAAGAACCGAGGGTGCCTCAGTATCTCTGCGTCACCTTTTCCCTTTGCCTTTAAATGTATGTCCCTGCTAGTACTTGCTGCGTCCGTCATTGTCCTTCTGCCTTTCTCATCGAGTGGGCTTGTGCTGTGGCCTCTGTCTCTTCTTAGCTCCTTCCTTCTTTAACAACTCGGGATGCGACTTCCCCCGATTACTGGGATCCCACTTCCAGAAAACACCCATGGCTTGCTTATTGTGAACAGGCTTTTCTTTAGCCTCTTCCTTCCTTCCTTAGGCTGCTCTTGAGACAGCTGTCCAGCTCCCCATCCCCGCGTCGTCTTGGTTTCTCCGCATGCGCCTGGTTTAGTCCTTCTTCCCCTCCCTGTGCCTGTCTTGCTGTTGGTTGCCTTTTCTTCTCCCAACCAGCTAACTCTGGTGGTTCTTCTCCAAGGTCCGTGATCTGGGCCGTCTTCTCATCGTGCTTTAAGTTCGCTCTTCCTTGGGGGGCACACCCGTGCTCATCCTAGTCCGGTTACCCCTACGTGTATGTCGCTTCTAGTTCTGGTTTTATCTTTTGGATTGTGTCCTCCACTTTTCTTCTTGGCTGTCATAGCTCTTCAAACTCGAGCATTCAAAACAGGGCCTGTTGTTTCCCTTTCAAACTAGATGTCCCCTTTTATGGGTCTGTCTCTGGTGGTCGTACTGCTTGTTGCTTGGCCCGGTAGGCTGGAATCCTCGGAACATCCCCTAACTCATCTTGCTGTTTCTTCCATCCCTTGCCATTCACCAAGCCCGGCTGGGTTTCCTTCCTGATGTCTCTCTGGTCTCAGAGGCAGGCAGGAAAGTAGCCTTTATTGTCTGCTTGCTGCTGCATCTTGGGCCAGGCACGTCATCTCAGTGACTGTCTGGTCCTGTGAGGTAGGGAGAGTGAGCCCAGGATGCTCTGAGCGATCAAGGCGCCTGCCCAGGACTGCCCAGGTGGGCAGCAGCAGAATCGGGAGTCTCGCCTGATGCCGGGGTGCAGGCTGCCATCACCCCAGAAGACACGAGCTGCTCATTTACTCTACTTCTCTGCCTTCGGCCCTCCAGTCACCCTTTGTGCTAATTGGCTCTCAGCATTTCTCCTGTCACCTCTCTTCTGCTCAAACTGTCTCAGTGGTTCCCTATAGCATTTTCATTTTGAAGATAAAGAGACTGCAGCCCAGAAGAAATGAGAAGGTTGCCCCCAAGAAAGTGCCTGGCAAATGGTTGTCTGTGGTTTGAATTTCCGGGACTTCTGACACCATGCTTCCTTTCCCTCAGCTTTTGAAGGTCTTCTCTCCAATTCTCGAGGCCCTCCGTCAATGTTCTTACTCTCCCCACCTAACCGCGTTTCCCACCACTTGTTAGCACACAGCTTCCAGACTCATCGGCCAGTCTCCTTCCCCCTCCCACAAACTCTGGCCTCTTAGCCACGTTGGCTTATATTCCTTAATTTGCCAGGACGTGTTCCTTTCTTACTTGCACCCATCTAAATCCTCCTGTTCCTTCCAGAGACCTGCTTTAGTTCGTTTTCATGGATCTCATGCCCTAAATTCCACACCACATAATTAATCCCACACTTAATGATAGATTCGTCTCGTGCTGTTTGCCGCTGTTTCCTGTGTCAGAACCTGTTCTCCAGGGACCATGCCTTTTAATTTGTTTTTCTGCTTCTACTCCACCTTATCAGAGGAGGGAGGTAACTTGGTTTACAAGCACCAAGAAAGGACCGAATCTCGGGTGGTTTTTGCCTCCATGGTGCTTTGGCAGGGCTTGTCCATCAGGTGGGACTTTCTCTGATGAGGAGAGTCACCAGCTGCCCCTTCATTCCTGATTGGTGCTGGGGGCTCGGTCAGGACGACAGCGGAGAAGTGGTGACAGGCTGTGCAGTGCGGCGTCAGGAAGTGGGGGCTTTCACCTGCCTGTGGTACCTGGTCACACTGCAGAGTTCGCCGTAAAGAGAACGGAATGAGAAATGGCAGTGTTTTCTGCAGAGACAGATGCCAAAGGAAAACAGGAGTTTATTCAGACCCAGTAGAGGGCCTGGTTTGGTGGTTACTGCTGTCTGGAGAATTATTCATGGCATCCAAACCAGAGAGGCCATCTGTCTGACAGCCTTCTCAGCTCCGTTTCTCTCCTTCAGGAGGCCACAGCCACGGGGGGGGGGGGGGGGGGGGGGCGAGGAGGGAGTTAGTAGAAGCTTTTACTTTTTTATTTATTATTAATTCATATCTAAAAGCTTTTTATTATTGAAGCTTTCAAACACCCAAAAGTAGAGAAAGTTATATGATGAACCTCCTTTGTCCCGACACCCAGGTTGAACACTTCTCAACATTTCGTTAATCTTGTTTCCTCCGTCTCCACCCCTCCCACCCCATCCAATGTACATACCCTCGTAGCTTTGTTTTTAAAGGTAAAGTGATTGTACAGCATCGTCTGGCCCTCATGGTTAGTGGTGTTACTTCCCCCGAGTGATTCGTGCCTGTGGCTCAGAGCAGTGCAGGCGAAATGGTCATTGGGCCATTGTCAGGGTGCGTGGGCATGCCTGGCTCTGCCACCTTGTTCTGTCAGCCTGCCTCTGCTTGATCCTGTTCCTCCACTGGCATTCGTGACATTCTGGTCAAGAGCCAGGTTCATGGTGCTCAGTCAGGGCTTTGGAAGCCTGTGGGGTCTCTTTAGGTCATCACAGTGACTGAGGATGCTGCTACTGGCATTGGGCGGGCAGTGGCCTGGGGTGGGGAGCAGGGAGGTTCACTGGCCATAAATGTAAGGGCAGGTCATGCGCAGCAGACACGTGTCCCATCCACAGTCGGGTAGGCATGCTGCTGGAACTCCGAAAGGGACAAGGTGGGTCGGGATTGACTTTCTCGTGATGCCTTTTAAGGTTTAATAGTTTGATATAGTCCCTTTGGCTCTAGGTCTGCTTTGACTGGTGCAGTCAGGTGACTGTAAGTAGCTCTGGCCCTTTCTGAGGGTTCGTCATTTGGTGCAAACCCTTGGGCTGTGTTGATTCCTTGGGAAAGCCGGGTGTCGTGCAGCCTGTATCCCAGCTTTACACAGCCTTTTGCTGTTTGTCCCAGCCTTATCATTGATGCAGACACAGTGACATTCAGCTTGACAGGTCATTTGCAGCTTCTGGTGCCCCAGGGGCTGCTGGTGAGAGGGAGATTGTGGAAGATAAACCAAGAAAGGAATTGTAACCTCCTGGAGGCAGGGCTCCTTGGGCGCGCTCTGCCTCTTCCTGCCATCAGCCTGGTGCTGGGGAGGGCGCGCCCTTAGCAGGTGGTTGCTGATTATAGTCGGGGAGCCTCTGCGACACAACTTCGGAGTTCTTTTTATTTTCAGTCTCAGTGTAGATGGATGGCAGCCTTCCACTGCGGGAAATGAAATGTGTTCAGGCAACGTGGGCCCCAGGCACAGATGAGAAAGGGCTAATGGCACTGAGGAAGGAGCTGGGGGGGACAGACACACTGTTAGTCATTATTAATCTGTGACAGCTGCCAGCCGCAGGCAGTTAGCACCCGACTGTGCCTGGGACTCAGGGCCTCTGTGCCTCTTCTTTCTTGTGTGCTGTTCAAACCCCAAATCCACGTGGAAGAGGTGATTGGGAACTTAATGCAGGATGGGGGAGGCTCTGGCTGACCTGAGTAGACGGTCCAGCAGACGGTCCAGCCAACAAACCGTGGGTACGCATGAATGTCATCCGGCTAGATGATTTTTGTTTTTAACTGGAGAATATTGGGGGACGGTATGTTTCTTCAGGGCCCATCAGCTCCAAGTCGTGTCCTTCAATCTAGTTGTGGAGGGCGCAGCTCAGCTCCAAGTCCAGTCACCGTTTTCAATCTTAGTTGCGGGGGCACAGCCTGCACCATCCCATGTGGGAATTGAACCGGCAAGCTTGTTGAGAGCTCGCGCTCTAACCAACTGAGCCATCCGGTTGCCCTGGGAGATGATTTTTGGTGGTACCCCATTACAGCAATAACATTGAATGAGAGGATGAGAGAGGTTTTCTCTTTTAACCATATCCAATCCTTTTGGCGAGGCTTCGGAGATGTGTCGGTGGGGTATTAACATGTCTTAACATCTACCTCTGATACCTGCCAGTCAGTGTCCGTTTCTGACAAAGCCTCAGGCATGCTACAGCAGCCAGGTAGAATGTGATCGTTTTATTTTTATTGTATTTCTTTCTCTGGTTACCTTCTATATATGGCAAGTGACACTGGTTTACATATGTGCTCGTAATAGGAGGTGTCCTTTGAAATATATTTTGTGAAGGGGGAAAAGGAGGAGAATTTAAGAAAACAACTGATAACAGGTGCTGTGCCAGGGTGGCAAAGCATCTTAAAGATGCTTTTCAGATGACTAGAGATTGGCAAATGTGCTAGGGTGTTGCCTGCAGTGGTTTTCCTTTATGTTGCAGTCCAGGCCAGCAGGGTCGGGATGGGAGTGTAAGTGTGGGGCCTGGGGGGCCGAGGCATCACTCGTGCAGATCTGTGGTTTGTCTGTCTCCTCCCTCCTTCCCCTTTATGTGCTTATTCAGCAAACACATTCTGAGTGTCTCCTGTGTGCCTCATGCCATCCTGGTTGCAGGCATAGCAAGGCGGTCCCTACTCTGTAGTAGAGGAGACAGATTGGAAGGACATAGGTGGGACTCCGTGTGACAGGTGTACTCTGGAGGGTGTAGGCAAAATGGTTTTTAGTGCTTGGCATAACTGATGCCATCTTGAGAAGCAGGTTGCTTTCAGTGACTGCCTGAGGGGTAGGCTTATATCACCTAAAAGGAATGTTCTTACGTAGATAAGTAGGCTCATTAAGTTGCTTACTGCCTTATAATATACAGCTCTTAACAAGCACATGCCACTTGGCTACAGGCCACCTGTGTTCTTGGTAGGGGTGTGTGTGTGTGTGTGTGTGTGTGTGTGTGTGTGTGTATGTATCAAGCCCCCATCCCCTTTCTGGTGGGAAGACCCACCATCTTGCTGCCACCCAAGACTCTGCTTCTGTCCATAAGCTCCTTTAATAAACTGTTTAATTCTGGAGGTGTCAGCCTCTTTCTTCTGAGTCTTGGCCGCACCCTCCTTTGGAGGTCGGTTCCAGTACACCCGGGAAATTTTCCCGGCAGGGGAGGTACTGCAGACAGTGCACTGAGTAATGACTGCAGGGCCCAGGAAGCCATGCCCATCACTGCTGAGCGGGACGGGAAAGCTTCCCAGAGGAGGAAGTATTCGAGGTGGGTCTTAAAGAATAAATAAAACATAACTATGCATAGGTGCTCAAGGCAGAGAGAGGGCGTTCTAGGCCGAGGGGACAGCATGTACAGAGCATGAAAGCCTGAAGAAATAGTGACTGCGAGGCCCTTATGTATATTTTAGTATGGCTGGAGCACAGGCAGTGCATCTCGCACTTGAGCGTGCGTGTGAATCGCTTGGGACTCTTGTTGGAGTGCAGATTTTGATTGAGTAGATCTGGGGCAGGAGCTGAGACTGACTCTGAGTAGCTCCCAGGCAGTGCTACCTGCTGCTGGCCTGCGGACCGCACGTGGAGTAGCTGGGTGTGGAACGATAATAATTCGACTGCGGCGGCCGGCATCTGCCTGCCTGCTTCCTTGTATTCCAGGCACGTTTTTGCACTTTGCCTAGTAATCCCGTTGAACTCTTACACCAGCCCCAGGGGGGAGGTAGTTAGGATTATCCCCACTGTACCCTTGAGGAAATGAGGCACAGACAGGATACTAGTAACTTAGCAAAGCGGAAGCGGAAGTGAGAGGCAGGCCACCATTAGCTCAGAGAAGAGGAGGCCTTGTGAGTTGTTCTGAAAAGCTTGGCCTTTATCTTGAAGGCAGAGGGAGAAAATGAAGATGACGAAACGGAGGGCCTGGATGAAATATGCTTTTGTAGAGCTTGTTCTGGCCATGCACCCTCCACAAGTGACGCGTCATGCGGCGTGTGTGTCCTAAGTGAGCACGTCTTTGCTTTACTGTCGTGTGTTTTGAATCAAGCAGCTAATTCTTTCCTAGCTCCCCCACCATTGTAGCTGTTGTTGATGTTGTTTCTCTTGGTGGATTTTTAAACGGTTGAGTCAGTTCAAATGGTTGAACTTCACTTTGAGCCTTTACCTAATGTTTAAAAATCAGGATTGAACCTTCGTCCTAACACAGCAGATGCTGCTCTATGAGACTGGCTCACAGTTGAAAGGAAATGCCAGCTCACACAAGGCAAATGGCTTGAAGTAGTCTGGACTCACTTAAAAAATTGGAATGACTGTTTCGTTGTCGGAGTTCTGCATACATTGTATTTTATTTCTGCCCAGATTTCAGCGAGCTAAACACTTTTGTTATGAGCTGTGGGTCAAGGCTGAATATTACATTTTGAAACTGAGAGTCAAATAACAATTTAAAATCCTGACTTTCATACCTATCTGTGAAATTCAGATAAATGGAATGGAAATATAACAGGGCTGCTGTGTTAGAAAACATCGACTCTGTCACTCCTTGTGAAATCTTTAAGGAGTACCATTTTGGCATATGTACACACACGCACACACACACACACACACAACACACATATATTGTTAGATGTATAATATTGTCATATATAATATATGTAACACACACATTCTTTTTTTCTTTTTAGCCTGCCTTTCACTTTCTTGATTTGCCCATGTGCGATTTCCCATTACCGATTAGACTTATTTGAAACTAATGGTCCCTTGTTTGACACTAAGGGACCATTTTATAATTTTGAAAATGAAACCTGCCCTTCAGCGTCAGCCTGGCCTGCCCACCTTCCTGTCTCTTTCTGCAGCGGGTCCTCCTCCACTTCCCCACATCCCCCCTTCCCGTGGGGCCGGTCCCGCCGTGGCTGCCTGGCTGAGTCTCGTCTGTCGCCGATGGCGTGCCCCAGCTCCTTCCCTGCGGAGCCGTCCTTCCTGACCACTTGCTTCTGGAGCCTGACTTCTCGTTGTCACTCTGGCCGGGGAGAGCCTGGGGGAGGAGGGTGCCTGTGTAGACGAAGGCTGGCTGCCGGGGGCACTGACCTGGGTTTCTGGCATAGGAGGACTTTGTTCGGCTAACAAAGCTGGCATGCTCACCATCCAGTGGTACCCAGACCACTTCTACTGTCCCCTCATTTCCAGGTCTGAGCATTGACATCCAGCTTGTTCTGAATTAAACAACAGTAGGAGGCAGATCTTAAACGCCTCAAGTCCATGGGTCGCATCTTTATTTGTATACCGTACACCGGTACTCACTGGCTCTCATTTGTTGTTTTTGAATTAAATTTATTGGGGTAACATTGGTTAATAACATTATACACTTTGGATGTATAACTTTATAATTCAGCTGTGTATTCTATTGTGGGGTCACCACCTGAACGTCTAGCCTCTTTCTGTAACCATATATTTGATCCCCTTTACCCTCTTCTTCCTCCCTTCGGCTTTCATTCTTAATAATTGTTAAAAGGTTTCTCTGTTTGGAAATAGTTCCTCATTGTAGAAAATTTAAGCAAAAGAGAATTTTTAAAAGGAGAAGAAGAAGAAAAAGAAGAAGGCCTTTATAATCCCACTACCCTGAAAAAAAATCCCCATCACTTTTTTAGTATATCTCTTTCTGCCATTTCTTATATACACAGGCGAATGCAAATATATGGCTTACATCATACATTGTTTTGGAAGTTTGATGTTCTTTTCACTTGACATTTATTCTGCTCATCTTTCCAAGGCACGAAATATCCTCCTAGAACATCTTTTAAATGGCTGTAGGACATTCTTTTGTATGAATGAGCAATAGTGTCATTAGGCAGCTCTTGCTGGTTGGACATTTATGTTGTTTCTCATGGTTTTGCCACTGTTGCTACAATCAAGATGAGCATTCTTGTAGCTATTGCACATGACTGTGAATATTTCTTAGGATAAATTCCTTAAAGCAGAAATGCTAAGCCAAGCTTTCTTTTTTTTTTGAGACTTTTAATAATATTTTATTTTTGTTTCTCTCTAGACACTACAACAACAAGAGTGCAAACTTCTCTACAGCCGTAAAGAGGGTCAGAGGCAAGAAAATAAGAATAAAAATAGATATAAAAACATCCTGCCCTGTAAGTAGCAATATTCTGCTCGGTGACAGTCACTCGTGGAGATTTCTGATTCCCAGCATCCCTGTAACTTTTCCTGAGGGCCATGAGCCCTTCTCAGCAGACCTGAGGCCTTCATCTCTTTTAATTGTGAGCAGTTTTCAAAACAATTAACTGTGGTGGCGACTGATGGCCTCATTCCCTGAGTTCCTGTGGTGCTGTTACTGAGTGAAATTGCCACTGGGAGGTTTGGAGTGTGGCTGTGTCCTCCTGTTAATTAATTTTGTCTGCCTATGAGCGATCCTCTCAAGGCTTGCCATCTCCCAGTGTCCGGCCACACCCGGAGCCACAGGGGTCCCAGACCTGTGTCCTTGCTCGGCAGTACCTGGCCTATGGGTCTTGGGAAAGGCACGCCTCCTTCTGAGACTCTGTTCCTTCATCCGGGGAACACAAGCTTCTCCTGGAGGCTCTTCCAACTGTTCTGCTCCCTGATGCCCTGAGCTCCAGTGACAGGAGATTTGGGCACATACCGCACTTTGCTCAGAAGAGGACCATGTGATAAAGCAGTACCTCCTTTAACACCCCTATGCTGCCAGGTAGAGCCCAGATTGAACCTTGGGGGGAAAGAGGCCTGGAAGGACGTAGGCCTTGGACGAGGATCCCAGAAGTGACACTAAACAGTTGTCATAGCTTTCCTTTCCTGAGGGCTGACTGTGTACCCAACTCTCTGTGTCCGTATCTCCATCCACAGCACGTGCACATGAAGCAGGTGTTCTTAGTATCCCCATTTTACAGACTATTTTATTAAGGTCGCAAGTAGGGGGAAGTGGGAGAACCAGTACTGGAGCCCCCTAGGTCGCTGCTCTTAGCACCACACTCTAATGCACGGTCTGCAGTGTGGGCCTGCAGGGCAATCCACTGTGCGGAAGGGAAGGAACATTTAGAACTTCTCTGGATTTATAGCCTTTATTTAAAAAAAAAAAAAAGGAAAAGAAAAAATTAAGTCCGAGGTACAGATTGATGGCAGTGCATGCATAAAGTATTGACCCAACTTAAAAATAAGGCTTGTTTGTATATATAATTGTATATATATGTATATATTTCAGTGTTCAAAAGCTTTATTATTAAAGTATAGTGGGGTGCATGATTAAGTTAAACAAGCATTGTTGTAATGTCTTGTCAGGTCAAAGCCATTTTGTCAGATATAGTATATGGTGTATATGTAGATCACATCCATATGGATTATTTGTAATGTGTGTAGGTGAGGATGGGAAAAAGTGGATAACACTGGGAAAGGGCAGTGCGGCATTTGTGGGAAGTCAGTTTGAGCCCCAGCGTGGTCCTAATGACCGTGGAGCAGCCTCATCCTTTTTATGTGGAAGTTTTCATTTCTGCTCAGGAGTCTAATGGTGCTCATTAGTGAGACGTCGGGAGATGGGGAAAGATGAAGAGAAAAGAAGTATGCAGTTTCTAAGTAAAATATGATTGTCCTTTCCTCCCTTTGAGATCCCAGTCGGACATTTCCTCTGATTAACGTCTTACTTCTTTAAAGATGCGGCGTCTGAGGCAAAAGAACATTATTCTATTAAGACATGCAACTGTATTACTAATTCCCATTGTAAAATGTGTCCTTAGGTAGCCACTCAGATTTGTATGCCGCTACTATACTTTTTGTTCACAATTTAGTCAGTTGATACCATCGGAATCTTGTCTTCTAGGTAGTCTTGTATTTCATTCTGCTTCATTAAAAAAAACACATAAAACCGTTTTTATTATGGAAAGTTCAGATGTGTTCCAAAGCAGACAGAATGGTATAAAGAACCCACACGTACCGTCACCCACCCAGCTTCAGCAATTGTCGACTCATGCCCAATCTTGTTTCATCTATACTCTGATCTACTCCTCTCTCCATAGGTTATTTTGAAGCAAATCTTAGACATCATGTCATTTATCTGTATTTGACTCTTTAAACAAAACAAACAAACTTTTTTGTTTTGAATAATTTTAGATTCACAAGAAGTGACAAAAATACATAGAACGTTCCCATGCACCCTTTACCCCGCTTTTCCCAATGATTATAGTATTTTATATATTCCGTAGTATATTATCAAAACCGGGAAAGTGACACTGCTACTTTATTCTTCTTGAAGAAAGCATTATGAGGCATCAGCCAGTGTTCAGATTATTGTGGTGCTTATTTGGGATTTAATGTTTTATGTGGTCTTATCATTAAAACTTGCACCAGGTTGAGGACAAACTGATTTGAACTGATTTGTCCTGAAAAGGTCTCAGTATTTTTGTGACTTTGGTCTCTTTTTCTTCCAGTTGACCATACCAGGGTTGTTCTGCATGACGGTGATCCCAATGAGCCCGTATCAGATTACATCAATGCGAATATCATCATGGTAAACTTAGCTTTTCAGTGTTTTCTGACCATTCATTGCTAGGCTGTTTTTGTATCTTAAATCGTTCCTTGTGTCCTGAAAGCAACTTTCAAATGTCTGAAGGGTTTTCTTCCTAAATTTCTAGCCTGAATTTGAAACCAAGTGCAACAATTCAAAGCCCAAAAAGAGTTATATTGCCACACAAGGCTGTCTGCAAAATACGGTGAATGACTTTTGGCGGATGGTGTTTCAGGAGAACTCCCGAGTGATTGTCATGACAACAAAAGAAGTGGAGAGAGGAAAGGTATACTATATATACTCTTTTGATAGAAATGTTTAAAGTATCAGACACGTCAGGTTGACCATGTTAAGAACTGACTAAACAAATTAAGCTTACTCTAACTGACCCTCTGGCATAAAGGGAGTAGAACAGACTTGATTATCATGTGCCTTAGTGCAGTTTTCTTTATATTTCTTCTGCTTGGGATTCATTGAGCTTCTTGGATCTGCGGATTTACAGTTTTGTTTTGTTTTTCAAATTTGGATAATGTTCACTATTTCTTCAAATATGTACCCCCACCCCACCCTGTCCTGGGATACCAATCACGCGTATATTAGGCTGTTTGGAGTTGTCCTACGGCTCACGGAGGCTTTGTTCATTTTTTTTCAGTTCTGTTTTTTCTCTTGTGTTTGATTTTGATATTTCTTTTGCTATATGTCTTTAGTTAATTCTTTTCTTCTGCAGCATTTAATCTGCTGTTAGTCCTATTCAGTGTTTTTATGTTTGTTTTTTTCCTCATGGTGGACCTTGCACTTTTCATCTCTAGAAGTTCTATTTGAGTCTTTTTAATACTTTCTATCTCTCTTTTTCACATGTGCATCATTTTTTGTACCTTTTGAACATAATGGGATATATTTGTAATGACTATTTTAATGTCCTTGTTACTAATCCTATTACATGCATCATTTTTATTTTTCCAGTTTTTCAGTCATTTAAGGTGGGAAGGTAAACTAGTCCTGTTAACTCACTGTATCCAGAAGCAGTGGTCAAAAAGGGGCGTGTAAGAAGACCTGTCCAGTGCTTTCAGGCGATTAGAGTACAAATAAACAAACAGTGATTTCACTGGTCATATAACCTGTACTTGTCGTGACTTTTAAGCATTTAAAAATTAATTTGAATTACCTAAACAATATAGTCAATATTCAAACATCTGGTAGTTAAATTTGCTTTTGTCACCATCTGTTTTCCACCCATTTTAGTCCCCTCCTCCAACATAAACCCTGTTATCAGTTTGCTGTGTATTCTTCTACGCTGTTTTCTTGGCATTTAGTACATATGTGCATGTATTATAGGCATTATGATGGGCCTGACATACTTACATTTACATATATACACATATTTATATACATAGATGTACCTGTAAAATATATAGTACTATTTTCTGGGAAAAAATATGAAAAAGTGCTTTCATACTGTGACTTTATTGCGTATCTTTGGTTTTTCTCCACCCGCTAAATATCTGTTCTCACTTCTTCTGTTTGCTAGTACATATTGGCCTATTTCATTCTTTTTAGTAATTGCATGATAACCTATGGTATGGATGTACCATAATTGAACCATTGTGTTTTGGGCATTTAAGTGTTTTAGCTTTTGCTTTTGCTTTTCTAAACAGTGCTGAAGTGAACAGTCTTATTCTTGCTTTTTTGTGTATATGGCAAGTGTTTCTCTAGGTTAGATGTCAAAAGTTGCTAGGTCATAGGGTGTGCGTGTTGTAAATTTATAGAAGTTCTGATAAACTACCTTCCACGTTGTCCCATGTACACTCCCCCAGCAGCGTATGCCTAGTACCCATCTCCCCACATTCTTCATGATACCTCAGGTTTTAAAAATTGTAACATCTCACACTTGCAAACAAGCAGATGAATCTCACTGATAGCTCTATGTGTTATCCCAAAGCGAGTCATCCACGTGGATTTTTTAATATGGAAAAGTTCAGTGTTTGGTTTGTGTTCTAGTTGGAGTTTTCTTTAGATGTACTTCAATTGGTTTATATAAAAGTTCTGTGGACTGTGGCAGTTGTACATATATGTTAAACCTAAGACGGATGGGTGACTTTGGATTTGATTTTAGTCCTCCTAGTGTAATTTTCATATCAGTTGTGAGGGGCACTGTGATTTTATAAGATTTTCATAGTTGTGCTACTGGTTGGTACATTTCTGAATACCTCTGAGGCCGGATCTTGTCACTGTGGCACAAAGGCCTCTTGCAGTATCTATCTGTCTACAGTAACATTAGTTCTTGAATTGATGGACAAGTTAAGATGTCTTCATAGTTTCCACTTCAGGCGAGTGTCACCTGCCCTAAGAATGGAAAGGAAAACTGAACCCTCTGCCCTGCATGTTGCCTGATTGTAGTGCCAGGAAGCCACCTGTTCTCAGAGGACTTGGGGGCTGTGAAGAGAGGGTGCTCGTGTCACTTTAGAGGAATAGTATCGGTCCCTTTCAGAAGAGCTGCCGGGAGCTCCTGGAACAGACAGACATTGGGCCAAATCACTCTGCCGCACCCCTCACTTCCACATCCCAGTCTGTGCCTGCTTTCCCGTTCTTCCTCTTCCCTCGGTGGGTGGAGAGGATGACATGATGGGCTTTTATTCCCTCCACAGGCCTTTCTGACACCCTGCTCTCTCAGTATCAGTATCCCCGCCGCTGCACAGAAGAAAACCCACACTCTAGGTTCCCTTTGTTTGCTGGGATTTAATTTAAAAGGCAAAGTATTAGTTCTCACCTTTTAGAATTTGTCAAGGTTTCCATCAGAGTGTAAAGTAGGAGGTGGGCTGCAGTAGTTTGCAGATGTGTAAGGTCAGCTCAACTGTTTCAGAGTTGTGATTTAATTTTGTGTCCTCTTAAGTGATAGCAGTGCTTAGAGTTGATTAGCCAATAACAGCATGGAGTGCAGTTAATATTAAAAGTGTTTATTTGGGAGGAAAGATGGTATCAAAGCTGTCAAAGAGGCATTTGGATCTACAAAATACTGGAGGGAAAGCTGAATTCAAGATAATAATAAGTTAAAAGCCCCCAAACTGTGCCAAGCAAAAAAGTCAAACCATTCATTATATCCTTCTGTTGAACTTTCCTCCTACCCTGGTTTGTTTGTTTTTTGTTTTTTTGTTTTTTTATCATTGACTATGGGGATAGTCTGCAGCTGCTCTTTTATTTCCAGTTTTATAACTGAATTTCTCTGTCTTCCTAATATACAAGGACAATGTCTCTTGCTGATATTTGTGTCTCGGTTGTGGAAAGCGAGGGGTGTAGGTGACTGTGGCTAGAAAAAAAGAAAAACCAAACACAAAATCATTCTTTGCCCAGGACACATCACCAAATATGTACAGACTCGTCTCTCATTGAGTGGAATCTCTTCCTCCTTGGCCGCAAGCATGATTTTCTTGGTGCCATATTCTCCCCTCCACCAGCTCTGAAGCCCGCAGCTCTTGCAGGCTTGGCATTCCCAGGCACCCAGTGAAGCGAAGGTCACGTGTGCAGTAGGTATCAAGTGGATCTGGATATAGAAAAAGCAGCTGGTTCAAAACCTCCTCGGCTGCCTTTCTGTGCTGGAGGTATTCACACTTGGGTTAGATCAGGCGCGGTGTCGTCCTACACTGGGGCGGAAATGAACCAGACAGTCTGGCTGGTTGGGCAGCCACCTCCAGAGTCCTTGCTTGCCTTCCCTGCAGAGTGACTGGCAGAGCTCTAGAATTCAAAACTCAGTCGTTGCTAGACAGCACTCTCCAGCTGGCCAGTCCCTCTCTTTGCACCTTTGATTCTTTAGAGATAAATATACAGGCTTTGACGCTCCTTTGACGTGTGTCTTGGATCCGACAACTCCGCAAAGGCAGCCTTTTCATCCCTTCTCCCTGATTCTCCAAGCACCTCTCTTCTTATATGAACTCTTCTTTCTTTTCTTTGAAAATCTGACAGTTAAATGCTAGAGAGGCCATTTTTCCGTGTTAGTGATCGCTAAGCAAGACTTGAACATTTGTCTTCTAGAGGTTTAGGCTTTTATTTCCGAGTTCACAGAGATTAACTGTCTTTTCTCTGATCCCTTCCAGAGTAAATGTGTCAAATACTGGCCCGACGAGTACGCTCTGAAAGAATACGGGGTCATGCGTGTTAGGAACGTCAAAGAAAGTGCCGCCCACGACTATACGTTAAGAGAACTTAAACTTTCAAAGGTTGGACAAGTAAGTATATTGTCGTATTTTAGAGACTGTGGGAACCGTTCACGGTACGCAGTGACCCAGGGTTGTGCAGTCCCTCGGGCTTGCGTACATTCATGGCATTCGTTCGCTCACTGATTCAGTGGCCGTTATTGGGTGCCTTCTGTGTGCCAGTACAGTCGGGGCACTACTGGTCCATTGCGGACAAGACAGGGCCAGCCTCTGCGCTCACAGAGCCTAGGGAGACAGGTGAAAAAGTGCACGGCTGGCGCGGCTTTCTGACCGTGCTGTCTGTGGAGGCAACAGGATAATAGAGAGAGGGATGGGGTACTTGAGGGGCGGGGGACAGGGAGGGCGTCTCTCAGGGAGTGTCACCTGAGCTGAGACCTGGCTGGAGGAGCTAGGCATCTGCAGAGTCAGGAGAAGAGTATCCTAAGCAGAGGCCACAGCAAGTGCAAAGACTCTACGGTTTATTTAGTGCTCACATTCCATGGCCTCGGAACTTAATTGCATGTCATTCAGGTTTGTCGTTCAGGTTTGCTTCTGGGGTGACTAACTTTACAAAGCAGGGTTACATTTGGATTCATTTAATTTCATGGTTAGAGAGGGGCTTACTTGTTCAGGTCTTTTGGGGATACAAAGATTAATAAGACAGCCTTTGTCTTCAAGGATGCTATCCTGTAGCCGCCAGAAGCCACATACACAAATAGCTGTGCTCCAGAGTGGATGAAGGCTACAGCTCACGTCTAAAGGGCTGTGGTGCTGCAAAGGCTGGGCTTCCTTCCAGCTGGGGCATCAAAGAGACCATCTCCCAAGAGGCTGGGCTCTTAAGGATGGGGATTCTGTGGGGGAAGATGGTGGAGACAGGGCATCCCACATGGAGGTGTCACTGTGAGCCTCCATACGCAAGTGCAAAGTGTAGGGAAGTGGGATTTACAGGGACTGACAGCCAGTGGTGAATCTAGGGAATAAACGTGGCTGGAGGCTGAGACCAAGTCAGGAAGAGTCCCAACTGTCATGTTAAGAAATATGAACTTGATGTATTAGTTAGCATGACACCCGTAATGGTTCTTGTGCCAAATGAACACATACGCAGAACTGTGTGCTGGGAACCTGTCTGACAGCCCAACCCAGGGTGGGGTGGATGGGGATGGGGGACCCTGGTGGCTGGGGGGCCTGTTTGGAGTCCCTACGGTGGTCTAGGTCTGACCGTCTCCTTTCCACGTATCACAGAGACTCCAGCCATTTGTTTTATTTTGTTTGGTTTTACTTCTTAGTCCTTCCTTTGGAAATAAATATTATGTTAAAATGTCAGAATAAATTCTAGAAGAGAAGTGATGGGTATGAGAGATACCCTGGGTTGACGACAGCAAGATGAGGGGATAGTCTGGCTATTGGAGGGCAAGGAGGGGGCATTAAAGACATCTGAGGGTTTTGGGCCTGAGTGGACAGTGGCGCTGTGGCAGAGGTCAGAAAAGCTGGAAGAAGATGTATGCGATGGTGTGGCTGGAATTGTGGAGGTACAAGTTGGCATGGTGGTGGCAGGGCGGCGGGAAAACGAGGACTGACTGGAAGTAATTGGGAGGTAGACAGGGGATTTGAGGATGGAACAAATAGGGGGTGAGGGTGGCGTTCAGCGGGACCGCAGTTTTCTAGCTTGAGAAATGGGGCAGGTGGCGTGGATCTGAGGAGGGGGGAGGACGAAGAATAACCCCCAGACATGTAAAGTTTGAGATGCCTTTGAGACATCAAACTGAAGATACCAGGGAGAGGATGCAGGGATGGCGGTTGGGCAGGACGGGAGGTGGGCTCCGGAGCATCGTGGAAGGGTCGGTTACGATCAGGGGAGGGCTGGTTCTTCTGTGGCAACGGGGGACAGAGGAGAAAGTGGGCACCGACGCAGGCAGGGGAGCCGAAATGGATTTTCTCTGTATGCTTTATCAGGCAGGGGACAAGGCCATTCGAACGGACTAAGAAGAGATGAAATTTTGGATGAAAGTGGGAAAAGTATGAAATACTAATTGTGTAGAAAGGGCAAGAAATGCAGTAAATTTCTGGGCAGAGCTGAGTGCCCGATGGAGGGGGTGAACATGAGTATTTAGTGCCACCGATCACCTGCTGGGTGATTTTTCTCCATGGACACTCTGCTCTGTTCCTCCTGTACACAACAGAAAATGGGTGGTTGGGTTCTTCCAGGCCTGGGCTGCAGCACATGGAGAGAGGGCTGAGGGGGTGGAGGCGTGTGATGGACAGCAATTGCCAGGAGAGTGGGAGGGACTGAGCTGGATAAAGGGGTGGTGGAGGGGTGGGACTAAAGAGCTGGAAACCCCCGCGCTCGTGGGCCAGGGTGAGATCCTGGAACTTCTGGTGTCAGTGGGCTGCAGTTCTACTGTTGGTGCGGACAAGATTGGGGTTCGATCTAATACAGAGACTGTGAGAGGAGCTGGAAAAAACGTAGCTGTCGAGAAATGTCGAGAAATGTGAGCGATTTACAGGACGTTGTCAAAGATTCTAGAGAGGGTTTTCTTCAGTTTTAATGCTAAACTACCCATCTTTTCGTTATCAGATGTTTCTGAGTAGCAGGTGGATTTTTCTTCAGTTTTAGTGATAAACCATCCATCTTCTCGTTATCAGATAATTTTAAGTAGCAGGTACGGGAAATGTCTACATTTGGTTTTTTGTTTTGTACCCTCAGATGCAATTGCTGATATGGGACCTGTCATTTCTCCAGAATTGCTGGTCCCATATTATTTGCTTTTTCTATAACAGGTTACATTTTTGCTAAGGTGCTATCACATGATTTCATTTACACCTCCTAACTGCCTGGGAAGGAGGAGTTGGGAAAGCGATCTCAGTGACCTTTTACCGAGCAGAAAGGGGCATGGAAGGATATACAGGGCAACTGGGTCTGTCTCATTCTCCGACTGCCTTTCTGTGACTGTCGCCCCTTGATATTAGCTCACTGGTAATAGCCAGAAAAATCTTTTTCATGACATCAGCAAACAAGTCAAGAAAAGATAATTGTGGTTCAGATTCCTTGGCTGGCTTGAAGGGCACTGGTGGTGGACACTGGTCTAATTACTCTTTTTCTCTCCTTTTTTTTTTTTAAAAAAAAATCCTGTTTAAAAATCTCTCTTAGCTTGGATTATCTCCAGATATACTGGGAGATGTAGCGATGAGTAATGATACTCAGTGACCTCACCTGGTGGACCCAGAACTCAGTGCTTTTGGGTCTTTGTGGTCTTGGGACCATTGTTGACCTTTATGAGTGTCCAGTCTCCTCAGAGGAACCAGTGTGCTGAGTCTCTTCCCATCTGCTGAGCAGTGGCTCTGTGTTGAATTGCTCTTGTTTAATCCCCGCCATGGTTTTGTGAGAGACAGATTATTATTCCCATTTGCAAATGAAGAAACTGAGGCCAAGCAATGTCCAGGCACCACCGTGAGTGTGCATGGTGGGATCTGGGCCTAAATCCGGCCATCTGATTGCAAAGCTTGTCTTCTTATCTACTTTTCACTCAACAGAAGTTTAAAATAGGATGTTAGAATAAAAGTGTGCAGCTGGGGGAGGGGAGAAGGTTTGGGTACAGAAGGACCAAGAAGAACGAGTGACTTGAGGGAATACCTGTTTTCTGGTCTGGTGGGAGGAGAGCCCCGGGTCCCGGACGCCTCAGCTGCCTCCTGAGTTGAGCTGCACGTGGACGAGGAGGCTCGGGAACGTTCCCTGCCGCGCATGATTCAGAGGGCTGATTCAGGTTGGCCTTTCCCGAAGAACAGATTGCCGCGCTAGACATCGGGGTTCTTATGGCAGAGGTAAAGAGTTGCCTCCGGGATGGCTCCGCCAGGTCCGAGAGGAGATGCGATCTGGGGAACTCTGAAGAGGACCTGTAAACGGAGCGTGAGGTGCCTCGGTGCCAGCCCGCTCCTTTGGCTCACGTAGGAGCTGAGAAAGCGAAACCGGGCAATGCCTCAACCCCTTGATTTATTTAATTCTTTTCTGGTTTTTCTTGGCTCTACTCCAGGGGAATACGGAGAGAACGGTCTGGCAATACCACTTTCGGACCTGGCCGGATCACGGAGTGCCCAGTGACCCCGGGGGCGTGCTGGACTTCCTGGAGGAGGTCCATCATAAGCAGGAGAACATCGTGGATGCAGGACCGGTGGTGGTTCACTGCAGGTGACGGCCGTCCCGCCGCTAGGCCACAGCCTGTCCCGGACCCTAACGCTCAGGGCTTCCTTTTACCTACCCACCCCCACCTCTTTAACTGTGAGATAAATTTAGTCTCTATTTGAGGCCTGGATAAACTTGATGAAGGGACAGTTTGACCCCAAAGTATGTTTCTCATGGATCCTACAGAACTGCCAGGTACTGGGGGTGGCAGATAGGGGTGGTGACAGTCTTTATCCTTAAGGAGCCCTCATCTAGTAATGTTTGCTCGGTTTTCTTTTGTAATGTAGGGTCCACCTCTGATTGTGATTCTATTCTCTTCTACCATAGAAATAATACAGTTTTTTTCCCCCTGAATACAGTATTGTCCCCTGACAATACACTTGTTTGCTTCAAAAGATTTGGACTGTTCCCCACCCAGGCCTCTGGAAGCCATGCTCGTGGCCTCCACCTCAGAGTTTACAGGCTGCTGGTGCCCAGGTTTGGGCTTCACAATTATACTGGGGCAAGTTTTGTTTCCTAAATCTCGTTCATATATTGGGCAAGTAGATGTGTGTGAAACTTGATTTGTTCAACAATTTTTTAAAAGCTACTGTTTATTAAGTACTTGCTCTATGTTACCTCTGAGCCCAGTGTTTTTTCATACATGATTCACATTTGATCCTCACAATAACCCTCTACGGTATGTACTGTCATCCCCATTTCACGGATGAGGAAACTGAGGGTCAGAGAGGTTAAGGGACTTGCCTCAGGCACACCGTACTGGACAAACTGGGCTCCAAGTGCAGGTGGGCCTGACTCCAGAGCCCTGTGCTCTTAGCAATTATATTTTCAAATATAAATAGACAGTCTTATAAATACTCCCAAGAGCAGACAGTGGCTCTGTAGAAATTAATAGCTTGGTTTTGAGCATAAAAGCCCCGTGAATGATTCTGTTGTCATTGCTTTTTGTCCTTCTGCCCACAGTGCTGGAATTGGCCGGACAGGGACATTCATCGTGATTGATATCCTTATCGACATCATCAGAGAGAAAGGTAGGTCATCTGGAGGGCAAGCAGCTACAGTTCCTGTTTTCAGTTTATGGAAGGAAAGTGCTAGTGCAAACAGCCGGGGGAAGGAAATTTGAATGCTAAAAAACTTGCACAAAATCTGGGCTGAAGACTCCAACTTTCAGTACGTTTGCCAGAGAACAGACGTGACGCTGTTTGAGCTTTTGATTAAAATGAAGCCTAGGCTCTGTCCGTCCCACGGCTGGGGCCTTTTGCTGAATGCACAGTGGGGGTCTCCACGCAGCACCTCCTCCTTGCTGACGGGATGGGGTGGGTGCTGTCGGGAAAGGAGGGACTCCCGACCTCCGCCACTTTATCGTGCGGTCTGCGAGCACCGGTAACGGTCAGCACGCCAGGGCCGTAGCCCGTGGAACATGTTGGGCCAGAACGTTCCACACTAAATGTGCCTTACCTGTGAGTCTGCTGAAAGTTGTGCGTTCCACCCCTTTTCTCTGGCTCTGCACGTTCTCCTGAGGCTCCACGCTGCTTGCTTTGTAGGCGTCGACTGTGACATTGACGTTCCCAAAACGATTCAGATGGTGCGGTCTCAGAGGTCGGGGATGGTGCAGACGGAAGCCCAGTACCGGTTCATCTATATGGCCGTCCAGCATTATATCGAAACACTACAGCGCAGGATTGAAGAAGAGCAGGTACCAAGCAAGCCGGGACGGCGGGCCTGAGGATTTTAATTTTCTTTTCTGAGCAGCTTGCAAATGCTCTCCTTTGGAGCAGGACAGGCTCTGAGAGGTGACTGGCTTTATTTCGGGATGGAGAACGAGTTCCCCACCAGGAAGGGCCTCTCCGAAAACTAGCCCCTACTTCAGAGCTCTGATTTTTCAGTCTGGAGACGCTTAGGGAGGGGCCCCATGCTGTCAGTCATCCTGGCCTGACCGATGGGGGATCGGCCACACAGAAAGGGTAGGATTTTCCCAGCTCACACAGCACGATCAGAACTCAAAGCCTCAAAGTTTCCAGCCCGTTCCAGTTTTGATCCAGTCCATATTTATCCTGATTCCATCCCTTAAACAAGTGCTTCACTCTTAATAGCATACGGTGGTTTGAACCACCAATTTGGTCGAGCTGGAAACAGTGAAATTTCAATTTTAATAAGCATGCATAATGGGGAAGAATGTGGAGTTGGAGCCTTTCCATGTGAAGCTATTCACAGCAGACACAAAGCTGAGTTAATTAGGAATAAGCTGAGACGGGGGAAATGCGGAGACGGCCCTTTTGGGAAGCTGTGCTTATCTCCCCACCCCCACTCCAGCCTCACTGCTGTGCTGCAGACAGAATTGTGTCTAATCATCAGTGATATTTGCCTGCTTTACCCTGTTTATTGCCTCCCAGCAAACTCAGATTCTCAAAAGGGGACTAAGCTCTTCTCAAAATGGGACCTGCCGCCTAACTGAAAGATTTCTAGCCTAGCAGAATAGCAGCCACATCATCCCAGAGCTTGGTCAGCCAGTGTTAATCAGTTTAGTGGGTTCTCAGTCCGCAGCAGAATACTCACTGGATTGTTCCGTTGTACCAGAGCATCTTTAGAAACAGTGTATGTGTAGAAACGTAAGGTCAGATAATGAACAAGCTACTGCTTTTGAGCTGCCGTGCTTTAAATCGGACTTTGTGTTATTCTGAGTGCTATGAAATATTTAGGTGGTTACTCTAGGCTATTGTATATTTGTCTTCCAGTTATACTTAATTTAGGCCAGGAATAGTTGCCCAAAAAGAAGAATTCATAAAAAGTACAGAAAATGCTACTGCACAGGTGGTACAAATTGGAAACTATTCAGGAATCTTGAAGCAGATAATGTGGTCTTGGTAGGAAAAGCTGGGGGAAAACTCTCTCTGTCATTCAGAGGCGTTGGTTTTTATCCTTGTTTCGGAGAGTTTAGGGACTTCCCCTCCAGCTTTTGTAGCACTTCAGATCTTTTCATTACCATATGTGGTCTCTCTGACCCTCAATCTGAGGTTCTAATTTGGATTTAGGAACTAAAAAAAATATGTATTTTGTCACTGCCCTTTTTCTTTGGGTGCGGGGAATAGACAAAAGCAAATATCGAAGTATTACGGAATATAGAATATAGAAACTAAACGTCCCTGGTAACCCCCACCCCAAGAGAGCTTGGATGCGTGCATGCATTCATTCAGCCAATACTTTTTTGGTGCCAATATGTACCCGCACTGTACTAAGTACCTTAACTAGTGTATGATATATGAGCCTTCGTATTTCAAAAAAGAAATGTTATAGTATTAGATAAAATGGGATCCTTATACTATGTAGTTTTCTGCATTGTATTGTTTGATTCAGTGTAGGAACTTGCTACCTGATTTCGTAGTAAAGAAGTACCTTCAACTAGCAAAAGGTTAAAAGCAGGCTTAAAACCACAAAACCCACCTGGTTTTTAAATGAAGCAAAAGAACAAAACTCATTGAGGTGAATAGTGATTATACTGAAATAAAGTCATTTCCAAAATTGTGAAGCATTAGGAACCTTTGGGAGTGCAAGAATTTGCAAAAAGAAAAAAAGAAAATGAGTCATGGGTGGAGAGTAATGGGGAAGGAAGTAGAGAAATAGAGACAACACTGGGAAGGAGGAAATGCAGGAACAGAGGTGGGGACCCAGGGGAAAATGCAAATGAAGCAAAACTGAGAAAATTCTCAAGTTTACATAAATGGTTCTCACACTCTGCCTTTACTTGGAAGTAGATGTCCTTGTTGACTTCCATGTACAGTATTTAAAAAAAAATTTTTTATTTGCAAACATCAGTATGTGGAATTCCCTTCACCCAGCCTTCCTGTTAACATTTTAACACACTTACTTTATTATTCATTCATATTCGCCCCAATTTCTCTCTCTCTCTCTCTCTCTCTCTCTCCCCCCCCTATATATCGATATAATTTTTTAAATGAAATTTTTGTAGGTTGCATTATTGCCCCTTTGCCTCTAAATACTCTGATGTGTATTTCTTAGAAATAAGGATATTCTCTTATATAACCACAGTAAAACGATCAAAATCAGGACATTAACATTGATGTAATACTAATTTCTAATCTACAGCCCATATTCAAAACTTGCCAATTTGTCCTACTAATATCCTTTATGTGGTCCAGGCTCATACAGTGCATTTAATTGTCATGTATCTTTAGTCTCCTTTATTCTGGAACAGTTTCTCAGTCTGTATCTTTCGTGACCCCGACATTTTTGAAGCGTTACAGCCAGTCCTTTGGTCGAATGCCCCTCGGTTTGGATTTGTCGGGCATGCTGTCTTGATTAGATTCAGGTCATGCATTTTTGACAGGACTATCACAGAAGTGGGGGGGTCCCTCACATGAGGGGCCCGGTCTGTTGATTTGTGTCATTACTGGCGATGTTAACTTTGATCACTCGATGAAGGTGTCGGTTAGATGGCCCCACTGTGAACTTACTTATTTTTCCTATTTTAATTAATGTCTGACAGGTGGCTACAGGAGAATGTAGCCAATACATAACCAATTTTTCATCATACTTTTTGGTACTAACTTAACACTCATTCATTCAATGCCTGGAAAAATGACTCCAGTGATATCTGGCCAGTGGTGATTTTCTCTTTCCATCCCTCCCTGTTCGTTGATGAGTTGGAAGCTTTCCCTTCTCCCTTAGTTACTCATTTGTTTGTTCATGTCAGAATGGATTGTAATCTATTAGTATTATTTTGTTGCTTAAATTGTCCCAAATTTGGCAAGTGGGAACCTTTTCAAGCTGGTTCCTGTGTCCTTCTGATAACATTCCCAACTTCGAGCACTTCCATACACTTTCTGACAGCAGAAGATGATCCAAGTTCACCTTGTGCTTTCCCAGCCATTTTTCAAAGGAGTCCTGTTTCTTTTTACCGAAGAGTTGGTATTTGGAGCCCAAGATCTGGGCACTGGATGTGCTTGTGTGTGCTGGTATAATATTTTTTGGATTGGTAATTAGCTAATGAATTTCTGCTCTAGTCCAGTTCTCTCTCTATAACCTCCCATGTATAGGCAAGACTTCTTCCCCCCCTCCAATAGGTTTTTTTAAAATAAATGTTTTATTTTGGAATAATTTTTAGATTCACAAAAAACTTGCAGAGGTAGTGTAGAGAGTTCCTGTATGCCCTTCCTTCACCCAGTTTCCCCTAATGTTATATGACCATGGTACATTTATCAAAATGAAAAAATTAACACCGATTAGATAGATAGATAGATAGATAGATAGATAGATAGATAGATGATAGATAGTAGATCTATTACTTAAGCTCTACAGTTTATTTGGATTTCACCAGTTTTCCACTGATTCCCTTTTTCTGGCCTATGATTTGGTCCAGGATCCCCCATGTGTTTCTTCGGACCTTTGATAGTTTCTTAGTCTTTGCTAGTTTTCATGACCGTGATACTTGTGAAGAGTACTCGCCCAGATAGCTTGTAGAATGCTCCACTTGCTTGTTTGTAACTGGGAGAAACCTGGCTTCCATGATCTACTCAACCCTAATATACATGTAAAGTAGTTACTTTCAGAATTGCTGACCTATACCCCTGTGGGAATTGAATTTACCCACTAGGCAACTCTCCTTTGAAGGCAAAATTCTGCATCCCATAGGGAGTGTCTTTAGGCTGCAGTGTATAGAGACCTGGACAGGATTCTCTCTGCGTGAACCATGTTATAGGACACAAGTTACCTTTAAAAATTCTGTAATCACAACTGAGTCAGGACAGAAACGCAGTCGTGCAGGCTGAATTTCAGTTGTCGCCGTCAAGACTTAATTGGCTTGGCAATTACCATTCAGCTTGTTATATTCTATTCAACATTTTGTTGGGTATTATTCCTTTAAGAAATATTTGGGTGCCTTTTCTGTTCTAGACACTGATTAGATGCTGAGGATATAACAGAATAAGACAGACGTGGTTGTTGTCTTATGACACTTGAGTTTCACTCGATGGAAAGTTTGAGTTAACATCAGGCATGCCCCCGTTTGTCCTCCTTTATTTGTTTCCCTAGACTTGTGCTTCTTTACATATCTTCCTTAATCTTCTCCAGCCAATACAAAAGGCCTTTATTTTCACGTTTGTTCATTTGGTTATTCATTCCTGCATTAGTTAAAGTAGGGTTGTACTATGTGCCAGGCTCTCTAGGGTTGGAGTAGAAGGAATTAGAGGGGGAGGGAAGTATGGGGTGTGATGGGTGGGATTCGAAAAGTAAGCAGAGATCAGATTTTTGAGGGGGCAGAGCTTGCAGGGAGTGACGTAAAACGATCTCATTTGAAAAAGAGGGCCCTGGCTTAACAGGAAATAATGGGTGGGTTCTAGGCTTGAGCAGCTGCAGGGGAAACCAGTGTAGGTGACAACTGACGATGGCTTGGACAGGGTGGGCAGGGCCGATAGTGAGCACGGAGAGAAGAACCAGGAAGATTTTGTGATTGATGTGGAAGGCATCAAGGTGATTGTAATCCTGACATTTGAACCTAGAGCACACTGGGTGAGTTGCCTTGTTGCTTCATAACCCGGACAAGAGCATTTGCAGTTTACCCTCTCTTCCTGTTGGCGGTTGGGGCTTTTTTTGCAATTTACAGTTCAAGAATGTAACTGGAGTTCCTTCACATGGAAAGATATTTAATACCAGATGATTTTAGAGCCTTGTGATTGGTCCCTCCTCTTAACCTTGTCAATTGGCAAGGCCATAAGATTTATTATAAACATCGCAAAAGGCTTGGGAACTGCTGTGTCATTGAATTCGGGTGGAGGACAGATCAATTTCAGATCATTTTTCAGGCCTCTGAAACAAATTTCCCTCCATCCCCACAAAACAAAACAAAATAAAACAACCCTTATCCCTGGAGAATTTTTCTGGTCTGTGAGATAGCCGGGGCTGTCACAGTACGGAGAAGCAAACTTGTCTGATTACTGGATCAGTTTCAGTTCTTCTCCTTCCTAGGTAAGCTAAAAAGCTCCAGCATTTTTTATACTTTTCCTTGAGCTACTTTGATTCATTGAAATAATTCCTGTCCCATTTGTGTTCATTGTTCCTCATTAGAAAATTCTTTCATAATCACTGTATGTAAAATATTGATTTTGAATTGTAAGAAAGTACTTAGTAGGGAGGGAGAAATGGGGAGTTGCTATTCAATGGGTATAGTTTCAGTCATGCAAGATGAAAACGTCCTAGAGACGTGCTGTTCAACAATGGCACATAGTTAACAATATTGTGTACACTTAAAGTTTTGTTGAGAGCATATCTCGTGGTGTGTGTTTTTCTACCAAAATTATAAAAAGAAGTATTGCGTAGAAAGCAAGTTTATGCTTCAGTTTTTATTTTATATTTTTAATTTTTATTCTAAAAAAATGAGTTAGGCTTTTTAAACTTTAAAATAAAATAGATTTTTTAAAAAGTACCGTTCTCTGCCAGTTCTCCCATTTAATATCTCATTTTAAGTTATACTGTATCATTTTTTAAAATTGCTTATGTAAGTCAATATTTCAGTGCTAAAAAATGTGTGGCTTCTACTCAGAGGTGATTATTCATAAGGCCCTTAGATTTTTGAAAGCAATTCACAAAATTTAAATACTATATAGACGAAACAACACAATTTCTCCTTGGATTTCTTTTGTGCAACTGTTCCCTGAGACTAAGTTCTGTAACGACTGCTCTATCAGTTAAGAAATTGGTTTGGCTGCTTTGACAGAGGCTAAATAATAGTGGCTTAAACAAGATCTAGAAGCTTATTTCTCTCCTACACAAAAGTGATTTGGCAGGTGATTTGGGGTTGAGGGGGTATAGAGAGGGCCGCTCTGCTCCATGGTGTCATCCAGGGACCCAGGTACATTCTTTCTTGTTGTTCTACTGTCCTGTAGGATGTTTCCTTTTCCACATGGTCCCAGATTGCAGGAGAAAGTGGAGGGCAAGAAGCTGCCTGTTAATGTGGGAGTCAGGTTTTTTCTGTAAAGAGTCAGACAGTGAATCTTACAGGCTTTGTAGGTTGCATAAGGTCCCTGTTGCATATCTTTTTTTTTTTCTTACAACCCTTTAAAAACTGTTAAACTTGTAAGGTAGATTACTGTTCTTATCTCACAGCATTATGAAAAGGCCTCGGACTAGATTTATCCCACAGGCCATTAGTTTGCCAACCCATTTTAAGGTCTTACATGGCATAGAAATTGCACACTTCCTCATCTGTAAAATAGGATTAATAATAGTATCTCTTTCAAAAGGTTGTTATGAGGATTAAAATGAGATAATATATTCAAAATAGTGCCAGCACAAAATAAGTGTTTAGAAAATGTTAACTGGCTCTATTATTATTGTAATAATTGACATTTAACTCCATTTGTGAAAGACAGCACATTTTTCTTTTACCTCCTGAGTTTTGACATGGTTTATAACATTTATACTTATAATTGCCACAGTTGTTTAGTGTTAGCACAGTATATAAATCAAAGCTCTAGTCCTTTTATCATGATTTTTATTTCTCTGAATTCTTTATTTTGATTTTGGTTTAGTGTCTCTGTTGACTAGATTTCGTTATCTAGTGGTTGTTTTAAAAAGATATTGTATTCTAAGTTTTTGCATGCTTGAAAATGTCTGAATATTGGTTTTATAGCTAAAGGATAGCTTAGCAGGGTATAAGATTCTTGGGTATAATCTTTAAGATTCAGGGTATAATCTTCCCCCCTTCTACCCCAAGATTTTTTAGAATTATATGACTATATTCTATATTATATAAGTCTAAAGTCAATTCAGTTGTCCCACTTTATATGTGACTGACTTTTTCCACCTGGAGAGCCAATCCAGGAAGATTCTTTATGGTTGATGTTTTGGGAGATTGTGAAGTTTTTCCTGTGTTATATGTCCTTTTAAAATGCAGGTTCAGTTTTTTTCCGTTTGTTTTAAATTTCAGGAACATTTTCTTGCATTATGTGTTAGAATATTTTTTCTGTTCTATTTGTTCCTGTCTTCAAGAATTCCCCTATGTATACCAAATCTCTTATTTGCTTTTTCCGTCATTTTTATGTATTTTATTAATAGTTTTTTAGTATGTTTTCCAGTAACCTGTCTACAATGTCCCATTCTATGTTTTTAGTTATTTTATTTTTTACTGCCTTTAATTGGATTTGAATTTCTAATATTTCTTGTTTTTTTTCTTCTTCTGTTTCTGTTGCTTTGCCAGTTTTCTTTTCATTGCCTCTGTTATCTTATAATCTCTTAAGAAAGCACATGTCTGTAAAGTGCGATATTAATGTAGAACTATTTGTCTTTATCTCTTCTTTCTTCGTTTAGTTTCTTTTGTGAGGTGTTTTCTCCATCTGCCCTTTGCTTATTGTCCTCATTCTCCCTTTTGTACCTTTCCCCATCCCCCATTTATATAGGTCCTGTGCTGACCCTTCCATTATTGAATAGGTCCAGGTGAGGGGAGGCGGGTGGCTGAGGAGGTCCATGGCTTTGATTTACATTTTTTGTCTCAGATGCCCTGTCACCTTTGCCCTGAGAACACATTCATGTGTTGGTGTTCAGGGGACACTGTGACTCCTGGCAAAGCCTTTGTAGCCAGGGGGTTAATAATTCTCCCTCCTAGCCCTGCCCACTTCCAGTCTGCCTCAGCTAGGAGGGTGGTGGCGGACAGCAGAACAGCTCTCTCATGGGCTTTCCCCACCTCTTCTGGGCCTGCTGCTCCCGCCTGGCCTTTTGCTTCTGTGACAGGGACATTCAGGGGTTTCTTCGTCCTGCTGCAGTTTGAGTGGATGTGTGTCAGTTCTCAGCTTCCTCCTGATTGGACCCCAGCTTTCACAGTATTACAGCTAAGATGCTTCAGGGTTTGTAGATTGCAGTTGTAACATTCCTTTATTTTATGTGTAATAAGATTTTTCACTTTTTATTAACTGTTGTTTTTGGTGAGAAGAAATAAACTTCAGTAGGTTTAAATTTTTTTTTTTATGCTTTATCTTTCATTTTGAAAAATTAAAAAAAATACAGTACCACACCTACAATTGACCATGTGGTTTCGTCACATTTCTTTCACGTCTTTTTCCTTTCATAAAAGGAACAAAGTGTGGTAGGTTCAGATGAGGTTCCCTTTGCTCACCACCCCCGGGTTCACCCCTCACCCCCACCCTTGGAACCCCAGGCAATCACTAGCCTTGCAGTCTCTTTATATTTTAAAATACAAGTACAGATATCCATACACAATATGTAACATTGTTTTCTATGTTTAGGATGTGTAGTCAAATGGTATCACGCTGTTTTATCGTTTTGCAGTTCGTGTTTTTCCAGTTAATATTGTTTATGACATCTGTTTTGGTGCGTACACACGCACACACACACACACACACACACACACACACAGTTTTTGTTGTTCCTCTTCACTGTTGCGTGTTATTTCATGATAAGAATACATCGCATTCATTTGTCCTCTTGATGGCCATTATTAAGGCTAGCATGTCCCTGGACATCCGTACACCGCTCTTTTAGGCTTATGTGCATGAATTTGTCAAGAAGCAGATGTTCATGGCTGTAGGATATAATGCCTTTTCATTAGTACTAGATACTAAGTAGTTAGGACTGCCGGTACTGACTAATTGCAGACCCACGTGGTGGTACCCATTTACCCTCTTACCTGCAGTAAATGAAAGTCCCCCACATGTATGTCTGTATTAGTTTTGGGTACCCGTTCTAATAGGTGCTGTTTCCTGAGTAACTCTGAAGTGAATGCAATGTTATTATAATAATGGCAGTTGGATGGATTGGATTTCCCGCATTGGTTATTTCTAGGTGAATTTAGGAGTAGAGAAGAGTGATAAATCATCTAACAGGAGTCGTACCAAATACAGTTCAGTCTGCATCTGAGATGAGATTATGAGATTACATTCTATTAGATTTCTTTGCCGCCGCCCCCCCCCCCCGCCCCGAGTACCTAGAGCTGAAAATAAAGTTTTAAAGGTGCTAGGGTCTCTTTTGGGGTGAGATGGGGGTGGCAGGAGAGATACAATAAAGTGTATTATTATTTCTGATAAGAGCACTACCGTCTTCGTGCCTGTGTGCCATTTTTCACTTGGAGCGAATGTATTTATGGAACTCTTTTCCCAGTTGTTTACCTGAAAATTATTACATATGTTGCAAGTGAACTGTGAAATGATTAGATGCTAATGTGGCAAAGAAAGTGTGATTTCTCTCTTAGCCCAGAAACAGGTACATTTAGTTTAATACAGTAAGTTGTTCATGCATGACTCTCTGTGCTTATGAATTGTATGGTTCAAAAGTAGTTTTCGCCCATATGAGGAGGTGGGCAGTATTTTAGTGTTAAATCAGGGTCCAATCTGTCTGTCTGCCTGTCTGTCTGTCTCTCTCTTTTTCTCCCTCTTCAGTGAAATGCTTTTTTTTGATTCTTTTATTCCTTTAAAAAAGTCACAGTTCCTCATATATGCAATCTTCATCTTTCAGAAAAGCAAGAGGAAAGGGCACGAATATACAAATATTAAGTATTCCCTAACGGACCAGACAAGTGGAGATCAGAGTCCCCTCCCGCCTTGTACCCCAACACCGTCCTGTGCAGAGTAAGTAGTAATGAAGGAAATTCTTTTTACCTGAACATACTCCTCTAGAAAAGCTTAAAAAACAAGTCTTTGTAGCACACACCTTTCATTGGTGCACATAATTGTCTCCCAACTGATGAGTGAGTGTATCTGTGGCTATGTAAACTGAATTTTAATTTACTTACACTGAAAGCCAATTGCTGTACAAGCTAGGATTATATGAGGCTCTACGTATATCAAGTGGTGGTTCTCCAAGAGGAATCGTCATTTTTCTTTCAACGGGGTGAGATTTGTTGCAGAGGTAGATGACCCCCTTTTGAGGTGTTAAGACTCTTTTCTAAGTAAAAGTAAATAAATTGACCATTAATGTGTCAGCACAATTACGATCTGCGAATTTCCCACAGTCAACAGAAATCTACTTTGGGGTTTAAACTAGGAGCCATCAAATTACAGTCCCCTAGGCCAAGTCCTGGCCGCAGCCTGTTTTTGTGCAGCTCACAAATGGTTTTTAAAGGGTTATTAAACACACGCACACACACACGCACACACACACGCACGCACACACGAAGAATAACATATGACAGAGACTATGCACAGTCTGCAGAGACTAAATTATTTACCCTGTGGTTCTTTATAGAAAAACTTTGCTGATTCTTTGTTTAAACTACAATGTGATGGAAAAATGTTTGTTAAATCAATTATGTGAATGGCAATTGTAAGTCATTTTTTATGTTCTAAAGTCATTCTGTGGTATAACATTTGTCCCCCCCGCCCCCAACAATCTTATCTCTGTTTGCTTCTGATGTGGATTTTTACACCCGTGCTGACTTTAATACTCTCTGTAAACATTTTAGATACATATATGAGGCTTGTATTTATAATTGCTTTCTATTTAACATTGAAATGAAATTATACAACAAAAGTGTTCGCTCCACCAAGCTGCCTCTTCCTCTTCTGCCTGCTGTTTTCTTTCCCAGTGGACTGACAGGGAAAGTTGATATTTTAAATTGCTATCTGCAGTAATTTGCAGTGGAACCAGCTTGTCTGGGTCCTTGCCAGAAGGCTTTCCCCACATGTGGCACAACAGCTCTAACGACTCCCTTGTTACCCGTGCGCCTGTGACTAACAGGTTCTCTGCCTCTCTGTTCCTGTCAGCCCCCTTGTAGGGTGCAGACACAGGATACGCCAGACCCCCAGCCCCTTTTGCTTGTTTCTTCTCGCTCCTCTCAGGCTGGCACCCATAGCTGCTGGGTTCCTTGTTCTCCCGGACTGCTGTGCTCACTACTCCCTCCCTGTGCAGCAGACAGAGTCTGGGCTCTGATGCACTGACCCTCCATCTCAGGGCTCTAAACCCACCTTGAGCTTCACGTTCCCTGGTCCCCTTTACGTGGCTGGATTCAGGGCCTGACTGCTCCTAGATACTTTCCCTTCTTAGAACCCTTGCCCATGCAGATCTTTCTGCTTGAAATGAATACTGTTCCTTTCTATATGTACATGTTCCCCCCTCCTTCAAGGTGTCACTCAGAAGTCGCATCGTACAGGCCTCCCTTGCTCTGCCCACCTGGAAAACAACTCATTTTCCTCTAAATCCCAGAGAGCAGAGGGGCCCAAGGATCTACTGTCACTGTTAGCTTCACAATTACATTGCTGTAGGTTTATGTCTTATATCCTGTCTTAGAATGCCAGCTCCTGGGGCAGGAACTATGTCTGCACCATAGCTGGTCCCCAAAGAATATATGTAGTATGTGCCTTACAGATACGTAAGCTTAAGCAGCATGGTCTGCAGTTTTAACATCATCTTCCTTCTTTTCTTTTCAGAATGAGAGAAGATAATGCTCGAGTCTATGAAAACGTGGGTCTGATGCAGCAGCAGAAAAGTTTCAGATGAGAAGACCCGCAGAGACTTCGACACAGAAATAGGTATTTAAATGGAAGTTCTGTATCGGTTAATTGTTTATAGCATTTGTGGCATTTTTAAGCAGGCCCATAATTTGTGAGTGTTTCAGCAAAATGTATCATAATTGAGTTTTACAAATCAGCTTCCTTTTCCATCTCTCTAAACTTCTTTTTTCCAAACTGGTTTTATTAAACAGTTCATTAAGCATCAAAACCAAATGAAGAATTAACTGTGAAGGGCAAGGTTAGCACTTGTTGTAGAGAAATAGTTGATATTGGTGATAGAACACCAGATATCCCCATTCCTGCAATTTTTATTAGCATTGGTTAACCCAGGCTGTGCTGGGAGATGATCTGTAGGGATCCGGAAAACCTGGAAGCACAGCACTGGATGGTTGGAGTCAGGATGCCTGACTTCTCATCCCAGGTGGCCTCTGACTGGCTATGTGACACGGTATTGACAACCCGAGCCTCCAACAGGCTCCACTCCACATTCCTTCCAGCTCTATTGCGAGAAATTCATCTCCTATGTACATCTCCTCCCTGTCAATCATCTTCTTAGACAGTGACCCATGTGTGATTATGTTTTAATGATAAGTTAGAAACTCATAGCTTCAGCATGTCGTGTTGAAATTCTCATTCCAGTTAGTATATTTAAAAGCTTTAAATCTACTTTAAAATGGTTTAAAGCCTTGTCAAACTTTTAGACGTGTACTCCTTAAAAATTCTAATGTATTTCTTTCTCAGATGTGGACTTCACCCTCTCCAGAAAAGATCAAGAACAGATGCAGGAAAGTTTAGGTGAAGAATGAACTTGAATTTCGAAGGCTTGCGTTGTGGTTAACTGACTACCTTTGGATAAGCAAAATTTGAAACCATTTAAAGACCACTGTACTCTAACTCAACAATACCCAATTTCCAGTTACTCATTTCCTCAGATAAGAAGAAATCATCTCTACAATGTACACAGTGTTATATTTTATAGAATTTTATTTTAAATTGAGGAAGCAGTTAAAGTGTGCTCCATATTTTACACAAGGTGGTGATTCAAATTCTAGCATGTTTTTCTTTTTATAACCTTAACAAATCTAATGTTTTTCTCTCTTTGTGGGGGATGATAGGGCACTTGTTAGAGGGAAAACGGGGAAAATTAAGTGACCACATCCTTTAGAACAATTTCATTTATCATCACTTATCCAGTAGTGGATAATTCATTTTGATGGCCTCTTTTTCTTGGCTAAATGATAATGAAGTCAGTGCCCCAGACTGTCAGAAGTTGACTATCTTCCTTTGCATTGCCATTAAAAAATCATGGGGAAAAATCATGGGAACTTCGGAGAAAGGGCATGTTTTCTTCTTAGCAGATTGTCAGTTGCCAATCAGCCTGTTGACCGAGAAGGTTGTGGTGGGGAAATGTTTGCCATGTTTTCTTGTCATTTGAATAACTGTCTTGTATTTAGAAAAAAAGGACATCTGTGGATAACCAGTATTTTGGTTATCAATTGCTGCTGACAAACCATCCCCAAACATAGTGGCTTAAAATGACAATTCTCTTTTTCTTCTTCCCTCACTATTCTTCTACCTGGGCTGGGCTCAGTTGAGCTGTTCCTCTGCTTGTCTTGCTGGTGTCACTTACCGGTGCCACTCTTGCTGGTCGGCAGCTTGGCTGAGACACTGGGATGGCTGAGCCGCTCTCTCTGCATGGAGTCCTCAGGTCTCCTCTTCCATGGGATCTCTCCAAGTGGCCTCACCAGCAGGGTGCATTACCCCTCACATGGCAGCTCAGAGCTCCCAACAGTAGAAAGCAGTAGTGGCCAGGCCTTCTTAAGACTTAAACCCGGGACTGTCACAGCATCACTTCTCCTGCCCTCTATTGATGAGAGCCAGTCACAGGCCCAGCCCAGATTCAGGAAGAGGGGACACAGGGGGGCATGGAGTGGAGGTGTGGTTGTGGCTCACTGGGAGTCCCCAGGGAGCAGACTGTCAGAACCAGTATACCATGGAAAGACAACTATTGCTAGCAAAGGAGACAAGCTGCTAGTGACCTTGGGAAGCTGAAGTCAGACTGAGAAAGAGAGGGCCTTCCTGCACCAGTTCTGCCAGCTCGGAGCTTGTTTTCTGAACCATCACTTGGGAAAACTGGTCTCGTAAGGATGGATGTGTTTAGGGGGGGCAGAGCATCTGAAAGCAGGACCACCCCTTTACCACGGCACCCACAGAGGGGGGCGCATGTGGTGCTTTCTAAATGCATGCGCACAGTCGGGCCACTACGCATGCGCACAGTCGGGCCACCACGCATGCGCGCAGCCAGGCCGCGCGCGGTGAGGAGGAGCAGCCCTGACGAGGCTGCTAATCAGATTGAAGTAGCAGTAGCTCATTTTTATTTTAACCAAGCAGTGAGATTTGCTAACATCCTACCTGAAGTGCCTTCAAAACCATCCCTCTTTGCCCCGTGTGTTGAATCATCATTCGGTGAGTGTATTTCAATTAAAATATCATCGGCTGACTTTGTGAAGGTAATAAAATGCTACGGCCGCTTTGTCATTAAGTCATGGTCTCCCTTCTGGAATTCTTGCTTTTGCTCCTGAAAGGAAGGACTAGAGTCAGCCCTGGTCGTAGTTCCCTCCCTCCTAAGGTCTTCACCGCCCTTAAAACCCTGAGGTCAGTTGGGGAGAGCAGTGGCTGCCATTGTCACCGAGAAAATGTACAGCGTCCCCGCTACCCCACGTCCCCGATCTCTTGAACTTAGAATTGCTTCAGACACAAGTGTGGCCTGAAGGTCATTACCTTATAAGAGGAATGTAAATGACTACTGCCTTCTTGCCAAGCCTATAAAGAAAGAGATTCCAGTTCAGTATTTGCAACAAGGATCTTTAATCCTGTTCTTTTTATTGCATTGTCACAGTGAATGGTTCTCCGTTTTGCCTGGGTTTTGTGGAATTGTTTTGACTGGACTCGGGGGCCAGAGTCTTTCACCAGCATACAAGGGTTTGATTGTACAAACATACCTGCGTTACATCTCTGCCTGGAGCTTGGGATCAGTGGTTTTTACACTTGGGGGAGGGGAACACCTGACCTTGTTAGCCAGCTCTGTTCGTTATAGGACATTGATCTTACTTAGATTTCCCTCCACGAAGTCAGCAAGCTGTCATGTTAGGTAAACTTAGGCCAAGACAGGATAAGAGGAGTCCCTAGGTTGCTAAAGTTTGTTGTGTGTTTAATAAAAGGTGATTGCAGGTTTTTCAGATGAAATTTCTCTGTGGGATGGAATCAGGCCGAGGGGCGGTAAAGATGGGGAGCTTGAGATGTGGGTTTGAAACGATTGTGGGAATGAAAGTTCCAAAGAGATGGTGTCTGAGGAAGTCAAAGGGCCCAGGGCCAAAGCAGTTAGTAATAGTGAAGCAGGTTACCTGGAAAATAGGTGTGGTAGACACTTGTACACAGTCTGCTTCCGGGTTGCTGGCAGAAATGAAATTTGCACAATCTCCCATAGCTGGTTGAGTATTTTAAAATTATAAACATAGGATTTTATATTTGGGGGTGAAGAAATTATCTGGCACATGATATTGGATTTTTTTTTTAAAGCCAAATTTCTGTTTTAATAGCTTTTGTAAAAAATAAATAAAAAGACACCTCATATCTAGTGTGTGACCCTCCTGAAAATTATGGTCATCTGTTGCATTGAAATCAATGACTCTTCAAACGTGGCTAAATAGGGATGAGAAAATATTTGTACAACTTTCTTGGTGTTTTGCATTCTTGACAGAGCCCAGTTGCTTTGGAACAGCCAAGGAAATCATCAAGATTCTTTTTAGGGGTTATTTTACTGGGGATTTTAAGAACTAATATAAGGTCTTGGGTTATTTCTAGTTCAGGGGAATGTGTAAAAAGGTATGCAATTGTGAAGTGTTTTGTTGTAGCTTATTAATCCATATGGGAAACTTAGACTGTAGACGTGCAGTACAAACCCAGCGCAGTTTTTGTTTTCTGTATATTGTTGGGGGAATAAAGTTTTCTATTGCAAGCACATGGCCTCCCTGATTTCACGATGCCTTTGTTAGGATCTGTATTAGCCCTTAATTGTGTCAAAATCTTTTTCCCTCTTCTTCTTGAAAACATAAGTTCCAAAATATAGTTTATTGTACCTTCCATCATTAAAAAGTTTGTTCCTTTTTCACTATGGGCAGTTCAAACAAGGCAAAAATATTTAACAGTTGGTTTTAGTGTGTTGTATAACTTTGCTGTATATCAAACTAATTCTTACAAGTTTTCATCCTAAACCTCAAATCATGTAATTAATAATTTGCCTGTTTATTTATGACCTAATTGTGATTCTTTTATTAATAAAAGCTAATGGAAAAGGATCCTTTATTAAGCTGATGACTAGACCTACATTTAATTTTCCTGCAGTATATGAAGTATTGTACCAGAGTATTAAAAGATATGTAATATTTTATTGATAAATCTATCCTTTAAAAGGAATACATTTTAGGATGTCATCATTTTGATGTGAATCATGTAAATGTTGATAATATGCACTGTTTATTATACATTTAGTGTTTCAAGAGATTCACTTAATTGCCTTTTTGCCCACGTATATTGTGTAGTCTACTTGCCATTGTTTTAAAAAAGTGACATTAAAAGAATAGTTTATGTAGAGAAACATTAGTGGATGTTACTTGTCTCCTGACCTGTATTTATGGGTGTTAGTTCAACTGCTTTGCTAGTTGCAAAGCCCTATTATCAGAGAAAAGTGTATTTGTGAACTGTATGGGAACTAAAAATTAGGAATAAAACCATTTTCTTATATTATGGTATTTGTCATTTACTTCATCAGAAATGTACAGGAAAAATGGGGATTCTAGGTCACTCAATCTCCTACCTGGCAAAGTGCTGACAGCTAGCAGCTCTTCTCTAGAGGAGGACTTGGAACACGGAATGAATGAATCAGTTCCTCCAGCATTTGTTGAGTGCCTCCTCTATGAATAGCTTTGGGAGATAGACAGGGAATTCTTTTTGGAAGAACTTACAAGTGTCGAATGAAAAGTGTGTCTGTGTAAAATATGCAGGAAATGATTGCTTACAGACCTGAATGTGAATAGTATTGGGTGGGGGTATGATGTGAAGATACGATGGGGAAGCTTGTAGGACTGAATTCTGTGCTCTAGGATGTCAGCTCTTCCCTTTCCAGTAGGTTTAGGCCACATGAACACGGCCCTTTGCTTCTTCTGATGACAGCACTGCGTTAACACGGGCAGAAAGAATTCATTTTCTAAGTAAAAGGTAGTTGTTTCCTATTGTGAATCTCAGGAGTGATTTGTATTATTTACACCACAAAACGCTATCTCCCTCCTTTCAGCCTCAGCTGTTACTTGATGCATCTAATCAGATGCAGCTGTTTAGTTGGTTATACCAGTCACCTATCCATTCAGAAAAATACTGAGCACCTTCAGAATGCAATGTACCTATGCTGGACACTGGGGGAAAGCAGTGACCAATACAGACGTGGTGGCTGTCGTCATGGTGGTGACATTCTACCAGGGAGCTAGGCCTTGTACAAGTCAGGAGGCAGTTAATTATACTTGGGATATTATACTACTGAGCTATACTGTTGAAGAGGCCGGGTGCCAAGACAACGCAGGAAAGACCAAAATTAGACAACCAATTCCAGATGGCATGAGGGTGCTGAAGGGGGGCTGAGGGGATGTGTCACCGGAGAACGGAACTTTCTACAGATGGAGAATGTCTGCTGGGTTTTCAGACCGACATACTGTGGTGGTTACTCTCTAGGATTTCAGAAGACATGCTGTGGACACCTTTGGCCCGGAGATGCCTTGTCCCCCGTAATCCTTCCTGAACTCTTGGACAGTGGAGGGCCGTGGCCACATCTTGCCTTGGACATATCATGAAAAAAACCTAGTTCTGTAGTTCCTACTCACAAGAACCACCCCCCCTCCCCAAAATGTGTGGATTAAAGACAAAGCAGAATCCCCATAACAGATCAGTTGTGGACAAAGAGCCAAGGGCTTATTCAGCTTGGCTGTCTTGTAAAGGAAGAGCGTCAGAAGAAAGCCCCTACTTAGTATTGGATCACATTGCACGTATGCTTTGCATCCACCCATTCCCTTTTAGGTGTCGTGAAAAAGGGGCTGTGACCTCCAGTGAATCGTGTTATTGCAGGTGTTGTCTTTTCCCCCTAGGAACTAGCTAAGCTTCCAAGCACTGAATTTGCAAAATGGTAATGAGCCAGGAACAGAAATCTGCTATTTTATCAATAGCAACAATTACCAATGAGTTGATATTCATGTCATTTGATGTCAGGCAATTTAAATCTTGATGTAAAATATAGCTACTAAAATAAAGATTATAAGAGAGCAGTACAATACTGCAAATCCTATGGGCAGTTTACCGACAAAGGAATTGCATGTGCGGCTCAGACTTGTCATCTGTACCGAGCTAGTTACACTCCACTGGCAAGAATTGGGGGTTCAGCAAAGATTAAATCCTCACGAGGGTGTAGGCACAGGGGAGTAAAACAGTTCCTGCCTTTGAGAAGCTCAGTTTCGTCAGGGAGACAGATGTAGATACAGATAGTTATAATTTGATTGGAGTAGACAATAATCAGGGTATAACTGAAATTGATGGTTACATAGAGGAGTGAATTATGCGGGAGTTAGAATTCACCTGGGGGGGTCACCAGCTTATTCTTGACCAGTGGGGAATGTATGTGTATGGGTTCAGTCAAAGCCAGTTTCTTCTCTGAATCTCTTCCTAGAAAAGATCATAACAAGGCCTGTCCCTGTTTCTCTGTTCAGTGCTTGCTTCTCCATTCATCTCCGAACAATGGAGAATAATGCTCTTCACCATGATCTACATTGATGGCCTTTCTAGCGCTCTTGGATGCATTTTGCAACAAAATAGAGTACATATCTTAGTGTTTCCATTCTCCATGCACCTGGCCACTGCATGTTTAACCATTCAGTTCTTGCAGGAATTCGTTCACTAAATTCACTATTTTGGGTCACCTAGGCCAGTTTCCCTAGGGCTTCCTAGTATAATTTAGAGTATGCAGCATGCTTTGGAATGAGCCATTTCGTTCTGAATGTAATCTTTTTTTTTTAAGGGGAAAATCAAGTTTACGTCGTAGGGCAAAAGATTTTTTTACTGCATTGTGTTTTTGTACAAATTCACAAAGTCAATAGAATTAAATTGCAATTTGGTTTTATAAGTAATCAGTTGTCTTTCATAGTCCATTTCCTTCTTTTTTCCCTTCTGCCTACCCCCACGCCCCCCTCCCCAATCTGATTCAAGCCATTGTTTCTCAGTCTAGTTGTGTAGGACACAGCTCCCTGGCCCATGCTGGTGTGATGAGCCTTGCGCTGCCCCCGGCTGAGGCAGTCGGTCACCGGTCATCGGTCAGCCGCTCACAGCAGCCCACGGCCGCTCATGCTGGCTGCCGGCCACTCACACTAGCCACCAGCCACTGGAATTGAACCGGCGACCTTGATGTTATGAGCACTCGCTCAATCCAACTGAGCCAACCAGCCGCCCTTAACCGTTTTTAAGTGTGGAGTTCAGTGGCATTAAGTCCATTCACATTGCTGTACAACCATCACCACCACCCATCTTCTGAACTATTTCATCATTACAACGGAAACTGTATCTATTAACCAATTTGTCTTTGTTTTAAAAGCCACCCCTCACCCGCTTAGGCTTAAAGGTCTTCTGAATTTGAAATTTTTTTTTGTATTTTTTGAATAGGTAATAGATTCGCTTAGAACAAAATTTATAAAAAGGTTCAAAACAGCGTACAGTGGGAAATCTCTCCACCATGCCCTGAACACTGTTTCCCGTTATACCCCAAGGACCACAAGTGACTTTGAACTTTGCACTTTTCTCCCCGCTGTAGAAGTGCTGGTTCCAAGGGCTTTACGTTTGTCACTCGGCTAGGTAATGCCACATGGTCTCCTATGAGGCTGAACCTAGTTCTCTGCCTGTTTCCCCACACCTTTATCAGATTATTGTGGTGTCACACTTTCACCCTTGTGGGTTTGATAGATGAAAGATGATAGTTCAATGTAATTAAGTTTTCATTCCTCTTAAAAACGAGGTGAGCCTCTTTTCAATTGCTCTGTACATGCCTTTCTGTGGACTATTGAGGTCTCTTGACATTTGTTTCTGTTGAGTTCTGGATCTGTCTTGTTTGGAGTTTAGGAATGAAAATAGTTAATTCTGTCCGACAGACGTGACTGGAATAACTGAATCACCAGGATCAATTTCTATAAAACATTCCTCTAGGTGGCTGTGGAACACACCTGTCCGTGAGTTGTGGTTTTGGCCTTGCTGTGATTGTAATTCTCAGTGGGGTCAGAACTGGCTGGGAAACGCATTCTTGGGGGCCCAGGGTGCTGACGCCAGCACGTGAGTCCAGTCGTAATTATACTGACTAGTGAGTTGAGAATTACTTTGGATGTTCTTTCAGATTCAAATATGCCAAACAGTATGCATGCATGCATCCATTCAACCACTTTTTAATGAGTACAAGGACTCAAGCCTCGGCCAAGGTGCTGCGGGGAATACAAAACAAATATCTCTCTTAATCCCTGTCTTAAAGGACTTTATGGCCCATTTAGGGAAAGGAGAAACCCAAGCTGAATACGAGATGGAAAATAAAACAGCTATGGATGAGGCCTGGATCAAGAGTACAAAGAAATGACAATAATACACCAGTCACTAAATGACAGTTACGTGCCAAACGTTATTGGAAGGTTCATACAGTTTATTTCTCAACCTGCAAGGTAGGGACCGGGAGTCCTGTCTGTCCTGTTCACTGCCAGGGGCCTGCGTTAGTAGGAAACACATCAGCACTTGTGTTAGTCTCCTACTGTTGCTCTAACAAATTAATACACACTTATTAAGAAATCTGAAATGGGTTTCAATGGGCTACAGTCAAGGTGTTAGCGGGGATGCATTCCTTTCGGAGGTTCTAGGGGAGAATGTATTCTCTTGCCTTTCCTAGTTCTAAGAACTTCCCACATTCTTGGCTTCCTGGCCCTTCCTCGATTTTCAAAGCCTGCAATGGCTGGTCAAGTCTGACACTGACATTCCTCAGGTATCACTCTAATTCTGACATTCTTGCTTCCTTATTTCACTTATAAAGACCCTGATGATTATATTGGATGCAACCAGATAATCCAGAATAATCTCCCCATCTCCAGACCCTAATCACATCTGCAAAGTCCCCTTTGCCATGTAATGTACTGTAGTCACATGTTGCAGAGATTAAGACAAGGACATCTTTGGGGGCCCATTGCCCTGCCCTCCACAGCAGCCTTAGGCCTCAGGACCGGAGGATGGAGGACAGTGTCCCTGGGAGCCATGGCGTGGGGGCGGCGTCCCCAGCAGGGAGTGGCAGGCAGCAGTAGGTCTCAGCAAAGATAGAATTACCCTGACCACTCTCTCCTCCCGCACTCTGATCTGCTGCTGCCTCCCATTGGCCCATCCCATTGACGTCACCTCCCATTGGCCCATCCCATTGACCTCACTTCCCATTGGCCCAACCCACCTCCCATTGGCCCAACCCCTCTGCAAGCCAGAGGGCCAAGGTGTCCAGGTGCTGCAGTCCACAGGGCAGAGAATGGATCTGGGGAAGGGCTGGGGCAAATGAAGAACAAGCCCAGTGGCTCCTCGCTACTCAAGGTGCTGTCTGCAGACCAGCACCACCAGCATCACCTGTGATTCTTGGAAATGCAGAGTCTCAGATCCCACTTCAGCCCCACTGAATGGGAGTCTGCATTTTTTATGGGGTCACCAAGAGATGCGTAGGTACATTTGTACTTTGTGACGGGCTGTACTGAAGGGTTTCCATGTGGAGATATAAAGGTCATTGGAAATCATACCCCTGCTGCTGGGTCAGTTCATGTCTACAGACAAAGAGTAAGAAAAATCCAGAATGGATCTCAACAAGGCAAACGTCACCACTCAGTGTCTTGAAAACAGCTTCAGTTATTCTTAGACATCACACCTACCAAAACCAAGTGTGTAAAATCCCAAGCATATGTTAGATCCCTCCAATGATGGAAGAGAAGAGGGAAAAAATTAAAGGAAGCAAACTCTGAAATTAAAGTCTGTTCAGGAGGTGACAGATGTCTGGGTCTTGATAGATTTCTAGACTCGTAAAAAGTTTTGTCTTTTTTCATCTTCATATACTTCTGATGGTTGCTTTCGGTGTTACCGTTATTTTTTTCTCATACTAAAATTAATTTCCTTCTTTCTAAAGGGTTGATTCCTCCAAGTGTTACTTTGTATGAAAGCTTTAGAAAATATCCAACAAAGGTTTGAGTTACAGACAAAAAACGTCTCAGCCACACAAATAATCCTCCAGCAGTGCCCTGTTGTGAATTGATTTATTGTGTTTAATACCTTTTCCACATTTGAAAATGGACTGAAATCCTTGCTTGGGACCATAGAATTCCTACCTCTAGAGTTAAGAATAAACCATCAGCTTTCTGCTAAGAGTAAGTTAAAATATATGTTTTAGTTTAAGGTGTTAAATAACGTTTGAGTCCTAGGCTCCAGGCGGAGATGGAGTAGTCTGTTCTAGGCATGTTGATTTAGTAGGAAATCAGGGCTTTGGGACCCCACAGGCTTGGGTTTGTTTCCTGGTTTTGCCACTTAACTAACTGCGTGACCTTGGAAAAGTCAGTGAAGGTCTTTGACCCTCAGATTCCTCTGTAGGAAAATGGAGGTAATTAGTGGTACCTACCTTGTTGTGAAGAGTTTTTGAGAAGTGTAATGGCAGTGGATGACCTGGCACATAGTAGGTGCTCAATGAACACCTATTTCTTCCTATAGGTCTTAGGAATGTCTTCCAGGCACTTGAGATAGCCTGTTCCCGTGTTATATGAATTTACCAGTTGATGGCACATAGCAGGGAAGATGTGAATAAAATTCATGAACTGCATTAGAGTTTACACAGCCCTTCCAAGAGGTAATTGTTGAGCAAAAACCTTTTACTTTTATTACAGTTAGTATTGGAAATCCTCAGTTAGCTTTCCTCCCTGGCATGAAATGCAAAACTTAATTCAGACACACTTGGGAAGTGCAAACGTATTTTTATTTGCGACTGGTTTTTAATCCTGGGAACAGAAATAGGTTGGTTATATCCTCCGCTTGGGATCAGGGGAAGGTGCCTCCATTCAGGAAGGGGATGATTTGACAAAGGTGAAATGGGGGAGGCAGAGAACAAAAACCTGGTCACAGTCTTGCCTCTGTGACTTTGGTGAATAACTTAAGCTTTTGGTGCCTCAGTTTCCTTCCTGAAGAATGGGGCCGACAATCATGTATATTGCCTTGCCGCTGTGAGGATGAAATGAAGACCCCCAAAT